>NC_062544.1:79152892-79459018 GCF_016906955.1 Phacochoerus africanus | reverse complement strand
GATTGAAGTCTTGAATGTGTGCTGGTTTCTACAAAAAGATTGTTCTTTTACACCCCTACTCCACTCCTGTGTCCTTATTTATTTGGAGCTGCAGGAGAGAGAAAGAAATAGACAAATATTAATTTGTCTTTCCCACACTCAGCAGCCTCCCTCCTACCTTTTCTTCATCCACAAATGTTTCTCAGCATTTGCCACGAGCAGGGTACAGGACTTTGTGATATGGAAGCCAGGGGCCATCTCACATCAACAAGGAGCATATATATCTAATGCACAGTCACAAACTATGCTAGGTGTCCAGGAAGAAAGTGTAAGGGTTCCAGCAGGGCTTTTAATAAAGATTGAGACTGACATGGGCAGGCAGGGAGGGTCAGGACCATGCTTCTCTTGGGCACACGTTAGAGCTGAACAGGCCTGGTCCAGTGGGGAGGATGGGGTGTGGCCAAGGCAAAGAGATGTGCTGAGAAAAAGGTGTAAATCAGACTGGTCACTCAAGGCACTGGAAGAAGGCCTCCCAGGCTGGTGCATGCTGCGAAGGGTGGAGGGGGATGGGACGTGGGGATGAGAGGATGAGATTCAGGTGGCTGGATCAGGCACAGTCTGAGGGACTTATTTTTTTTTATTTTTTTGCTTTTTAGGGCAGAACCCAGGGTATATGGAAGTTCCTGAGCTAGGGGTTGAATCAGAGCTGTAGCCGCCTGCCTACACCACAGCCACAGCATCTCAGGATCCAAGCCACATCTGTGACTTACACCACAGCTCACAGAAATGCCAGATCCTTAACCCACTGAGCAAGGCCAGAGATTGAACCTGCAACCTCATGGATCCTAATCATTACTGCTGAGCCAGGATGGGAACTTCAAGGCAATTTTTTTTTTGGACAGCTTCAGACTTGATCTTAAGTGTCGTGGGAAGACACTGAAGGATTTGCCCTAGGGAGGGGCAAGCTGATTTCTATCACCAAAAATAAATATTCTGTCTGCTGTGAGAACGAGTTAGAAGGGAGCAAGATGAGAAGCAGGAAGAGACCTGTGAGGAAGCTGTCCCCTAGTGGTCCAGAAAGGAGGCGACTCCAGTTCAGAGTGAGGACGTGCAGTTGCAGCTAAAGATGACTGAATGGATTTTGCCAATGCTGGAGGGGAGATCTGGGAAAATGGTTGGTTGTTCTCAATAAACATTTCTTATGCAGATATAAAGAATGGGCTCTTTGCCTCATCCCCTCTTTCGTTTATTCACACTGCTCCTAGATTTCTCTTTCTAAAATTAAGTCCGATATCACTCTCTCTGTGAGATAATACACTTCCAAAAATGGTCATTTCTAAAAACCTCAATATTCTCTTCCAACCTCTCTGTTCTTCTTTCGCATCACAGTACCAAGCCACCATAGTTATCAGTACTCCTCAAATGGACCCCTGGCCACCATCACTGAGCATCCTTCTCCTTCCATGTCTACCAAATTTGAAATTCCCACCTCTTTTCCTCTAAACCCATCCTTCAAAGCTCGGTGGAAATGCCTGGTCTGCAGCCTTTGTAAATGCCCCAGTATGAGTTAATTGCTCTCTCTCCATCAGCATATTTTCTCA
This sequence comes from Phacochoerus africanus, assembly GCF_016906955.1. NCBI lineage: Eukaryota > Metazoa > Chordata > Mammalia > Artiodactyla > Suidae > Phacochoerus > Phacochoerus africanus. The sequence goes on along the minus strand of NC_062544.1, from coordinate 79,457,438 downwards.
AGAATATATATGCCAAGTAAGTAAGGCAGGCACTGGAATCAATGCCATACAATTACTATGATAATGCATTAAATATAGTTATCAGATTATCTCTGTTTTTTCTGCCTTCAGTTTTTTGGCAACAGATCAGAAGCCAGATGCTCCATCAATGTTGTTAGGAAAACAGGCTCTTTGGGCCAGCATGGGGTGAATCCACGGATGTCTGTTTTCCTACAGCCATTTTCTAATTGAAAAGGTACCAGAATCATCATTTTAACCATTGGATTAAGAATCATGCTATCTGTCATTCGGTTGCCTTGGAAACAAGGAAGAATTTTGCATTCTGGATCTGCTATCTTAGAACGCACAGGTTCACCTTGGGCCCTGTTATACAAGGCACAGCTATCTTGAAAATGTAGAAGTGTATGTACTTTTACATTCACATGTATGCACAAGACTGTTGGATGATTTGATCTTTTCCCATATGGCTGAGTCAAAATGCCAAAAGGACTCACAGGTTTGGCTTAAGTTGTGCCCAAATGAAAAGGCAAAGGGAACTAAGTTTGATCTGAAATTCATACCATCTGGTCTTCTGTCTTCAGTGACAGCACCAGGTTTTGCCTCATAACTGAGGACTGCCACCTTTCCTGCAACTGTGCTTTCCTTCTGCATCCCTCTCCAGGACGATGCTCATGGTCAAGGTGCAAGGCTCATCTATGCAGCCTGGAGGCAGAGTCTTCACCAGTGTTCTCAGGTGCATACTATGTGACTTGATGTCCCTAATGTGAGTGGTCCCCTGGGGAGGCCACGTGTTAGTTAAAGGAGGTTACTAGAGGCACTTTTCCTGAATTGCCTCCAGGGACACTTATCACTCTCCAAAGTCGGATGAGTATCCATGGCTTCAGGGATTCTTTCCACCTGCCACACTCAGAAGTGTGTTCATTCTCTTTTCCTGCTTCTGAATCAGTTATAAAGTGAGAGTAGCTCAGAGGCCCACATCTCTAAGATAATACCCAAACCACAAAGGAGTGTGTGCCCACAAAGGAATGTGTTCATGAATGCCTATGTGTGAGCACATGGCGTGTGTGTGTGTGTGTGTGTGTTCATGGGCACCCAACAAAGAGGCCAACTGGTGGAGGCAACCCATTGGAAGGAAAGCCTTCTTATTCTAGTGTGAGACAGACCATATGAGACCTGACTTGTGATGGGTGTGCTGTAAAAAAAAATTATAGGGGCCAAGGGGCTGAGGGAAGCTACACTGGTTGAGAGCTGCCTATGTTTTTCAATAGGTTCACTCTGATAGTGGTTTTCATTCTATTATCTCACTCCACTGTCTAACGGGATTGTTTTATGCTCATATTAACTGATGTTCATGGAACAATTTCCTAAAGGAAAAAAAAAACATTGTTCTGAAATGGAGCAGGAGCCCCCACAGTCCTTCTGCCCTATGTCCCCCACCTGCCTTTTGTCTGTAGAAAACTTTAGCCAAAGAATACGTTTAATCAGAAAAGAGAGAACATGCAGAAAGAAAAACAGTCAAGCAAGACAAAATAATAATAGTTTAGTCATTGAGCAAAGTCAAGGACCTTTAGTTCTTCCTCAAGGGCTATAGCTAATATTCTGAGCCATAGTCTTTGAGTGGTTTTATAGATACTGAAAACTCCACCAAGTGAAAGAAGTGAACTACATGATGAACTACAGACTGTAGCCATTACATAAGCTGCTCCATCTTACATAAGTCTAAAAACTCACCTCTAGGAAATGGGAACAAACTGACCCTGGAACCGAAGACTAACTGTACTTAAAACAATCAAATTATGATCAGGCTACTGCATGACCAACTTCAAGGCAACTGTCAGAGCTGATTATGCTGGTCTGCATGTAGTCCCCTTCCTCTAACTATACCCCCGTGAAACTCCCCTTTAAAAGCTTTTGCCCACTGGTTGTCAGCTGGGGAGTTGGCCTTTGGACATGAGTCCACCTGCTCCTCCAGTTGCCTGCCTCCAAAATAAAGCAGTTTCCTTTCTACCAACCTTGCCTTTTTATTGGCTTTAGAGCAGTGAGCAGCCAGACCCCACTTTTGGTAAGAGTCCTACAAGAAAACATCAGTGTATAGTTTGATTTAACCATCTAAAAGTGTGGATTATAGAAGATTTTGCAGAATAAAGGAAATTTATTACTTTTAAGTACCTTCATTACATTGGACTCATAGTGCTGCCTATTAATCACTACATGTAAAGATGTGTAATTAGTGTTTTAAATTGCATGCCTAAGAAACATTACCCTTTGCTTAGATTACAATTACATTTTTTTTTAAAGCAAGCTGTCAACCTATTGCATTTGCAAACCTACTTTTAACTTACCCAATACTGTTTTAGAAGCAGGAGTAAGCAAATCTTTTCTGTAAAGTTCAAGACAGTAAATATTTCAGGTTTTGGAGGATGGTCTCACAATTACTCAGCTATTCCATGTAGTACCAAAACAGCCATAGTCAATACATAAACAGGGAGCCTGGCTGTGTTACAATAAAACTTTATTTAAAAATCAGCCTGTTGGATGGATCCGCCAACCCCGATTTAGGGAATAGAGTTTCACTTTCCCCCAGGCTCCTCTAACCAAAACCTCAAAATTGGTGATGAATCATATGCAATGTGAAGTCTTTGTTAATTTTTAAACAGGCTTTGGTTTTGTTTTTATTTCAAAAAACAAATTTAGCTTCGTTCAAGGCAAAAATATTCAGAAGCAATTAATAATGATGCAAATCCAAGTAATAACTATATTGCCTGGATTTTTCCCATTTGGATGTTCCAAGTCTGTTTGTTACAAATATTTGAGCTCTTCCCTGTGCTAGGTGACGGCTGAAGAGAAATAAACCAAACTACTCCCTAATAGGGTTCCTGCTCCACAGAGCTGAGATGCTTTCAGTGCCTTGTTCATTCCAACTCCAGCACTGAGGCAGGCCTGGCACCTAGTATGTGTTCAAAACATCTTCGCTGATTGACTGAATGGCTATACCCTATTTGACGCATCTAAAGTGAATCCTAATCTTCCCCTCACACTTAATTTCTTTTGCCTTCATTGTTTCTATTTATAATGCCGTTTTCTAAGGTTTAAAACTCCAAAGTCATCTTTGGCGACAGCTCGAGGATCCATCCCTCACTCCATCCTACACATTATAATCACTGTAATCTTCCTACAACGCAGTTCTGATTCTGTCAATCCTCGTTCATAACACCTGGGAAGTTGTCCTTTACTTTGAAAAACAAAGGCCTGCTGCTCTTCAATGTGGAAGTGACCCACAGGGCCCAGATTTACCTGTGTTCTCTCTCTGGCTTTTTGGTGACTCACCCCCAGTCCACTCCCCTTCTCAGGGCCCTGGGACCCCATGAGACACAGGCATTCAAAGTCCTCCCCCACAGCACCCTGGACTGCCTTTTCCAAGCACTCCTGTATTTTCTCAATACATTTGTGCTTGGTGTTTTAGCTTCTGAGGATAACTTTATCTCCATTTCCCAACACCATTACAATCAATTTCCACTCCCCCTCCTCCGTGGAGAATTGCAGGGCACGGATAGGGCCTTTGCTTTACAGCTCCTTTTGTCCTTGTCACAGTCTGCTGGAGCAGGTGGAGAGCTCAACATTACTAATCTTTGGCGCAGAAACGTGACTGCCTCCTTTTCCTCTGGATAAACTCCCATTGGTTCCAGAGCTTCTATGGGCTTGGGCCTGATACTCTCGTCTATCAGAATCTAGGGCTTTTTCAGTTAGAGTCAATTCTTCGAGCCATGTCCGATTGTCAGCTCTGTCACCCAGAGGAAAATCCTCAGGTTGTTCAGAGTGACCTCCCCTCTCTCCTCCTCCTCTCTGAGAAGGACTTGTGTCATGGGCAGGAGGCAAGACTAGGGTTCCATGGTGATCAGGTCCAAGGGCAGCACACACTTCTAGCAACAAGGACCCAAGGACAACATCCCTCTTGGCCTACCTGGTCCTGACACCTTTCTGCAAGCCCCTGATACTCTGGAACTTCTGCAGGGATCCTGTGGATACATCTAGAATTCCTGCAGGCTGAGAGGAAGGGGAGCCTCCACCCCCACCCCCCCGCCGCCACAATGCCATGTCGTCTCCCTGCTTAACTACTTGGGCTCTTCAGGATCCCACATGGGAGCAGCCACCAGCTCTTTCCTGGGGTTTCTGATGTGTCAACTCCTACCCACCTTGGCTGAACTTTGGTGGGGGATGGGGGGGTGGAAAGGGGGAATGGGGGTGGAGACTAGGGCCTGCTGGGTGCCGTCATGAGGATCCCACACAGCCACAAACTCCAGACTCATCCCCTCTGAATTTCTTAACTTTCTGATTCTTTCTGGATCTTTCGACTTCTTTCCAGATTTCAGGAAATCTGCTTTTGTGTTCTCTCTAGATACCTGCTTGCTCTCTGATCAGCCTCCAAGCTGTGGTCTGGGGACCCCGTAGGTCTTCTTCCCCCAACTACTTCGCAGCCTGGCTTTTTAAAAATCAAAGAATCTTGCTGGCATACCAAAAATTAGCTAACCATTTTAAACATCTATTTGAAGCTTAGAGCTGAGCAATACTCTTCCGGTTCTTAGATTCCTCTCCTTGTGAGGAAGTGAATGCCTCGCCAGCAGTGTGGGAGGAGGCAACCAGGTGTGCTGGTGGGGCTGCCAGATAAAATACAGGATGCTCAATTAAATGTGAATTTCAGATAAACAACTGATAAGTTTTTAGTAAGTATGTCCAAAATACTGCACAGATCGTATTAAATATAACTGATGGTTTATCTGAAATTTAAATATAGCCAGGTGTCATGTATTTCATTTTACCTCCAAAAATAATTAATTCTTTTGTTTGTTTGCTTGCTTTTTAGAGCCACACCTGTGGCATATGGACATTCCCAGGCTAGGGGTCGAAGATACTAGTCGGGTTTGTAACCCACTGAGCCACAACGGGAACTCCAATAATTATTAATTCTAATTTCCCAGTTTTTCTTCGGTTGTGGTCACAATAAGAACTCTAAATAGAACCAAACATGGCTAGTGCTGAGGATTCAGGAATGAAATATATCTGCTCTTTTAAAATATATCTAATATTTTTAAATATATCTAATACTTTAAAATATATTTGAAATATATCTGATATTTTAAAAATACATCTAATATTTTTTAAATTACAGTCTTCTTTATACTACAATGAATTGTAAAAAATGGGAAAAAAAAGCAATGATTCCATATGACAATTTCTTTAGTAGAGGACTATAGCATTCTGTTATCATTTTATTTAAGATGAAACTATTTAGGGATTGGTGAAGACCTTATGCTCCATGTTTCTAAAATATTAATTTATAAATAATTCTATAATTCTATATACCATTGACTTTTTTTTTTTTGCATTTAACTAGCTTTTATGGAAAATTTTTTATCGAGGAAGGTTTTTTTTGTTTTTGTTTTTGGGCTGTGCCCAAAGCATATTCCTGGGCCAGGGATCAAACCTGCTCCACAGCCATGACCTGAGCCACTGCAGTGACAATGAAGGCAAGTTTTATTTTAGCATTATCATTGTTAGCAGAACCTGACAGAATAACTGGGAAATTATAATTAATGATATTTTGATTCAAAATATGTTATTAATACATACATAAATGAGGATATCTATTTCTATTAAACATTGGAGGAAATTTAGGGATCAACTGATTTCTGTAGCTGGGTAATAGAAATAAACGGCTATTCAACTTCTCTCAGTAATTGTGAGAACTAATTAATATTGTAGACTATGTTGGAGTTCTGCTATTAAAAACTTCAATTTTCAGTGTTTTAGCTCAATGACATACTCATTGGTCTAGATTGGCAGGCTTTGCCTTGGCTGTGGAAATGGATGCCTAAAATTCCTAATATTTGTTGGGTCCTACACAGTAAGCCTGAAGCAGAGTTTAACTTGAGTGAATTTATAAATAACATTGGATTGAAACATTAAAATGTCTTAACAGCCAGTAGACAAAAAGTAATTTCAGATAGTTCTTGAGCGGTTAATAAAATAAACCACTTTTGGCCATTACCCACGTGGAGTAATGTGCTTCGAGAGACCAAAAAGTAGGAGGCATTTGATCCCATTAACTATTATTTTTTTTAGAGTCCTTTTTAAACAATTTACTTTATTGTTCATTTACAATGTTGTGTTAATTTCTAAAGTACAGCAAAGTGATTCAGTTATACATATATACATTCCTTTTCATATTCCTTTCCATTACAGTTAATTACAGGATACAAAATTCCCTGTGCTGTACCGTAGGACCTTGTTGTTTATCCATTCTATATATAACAGTTTGCATCTACTAATCCCAAACTCCCAATCCACCCCTCCCCCATCCCCCTTTCCCCTTGGCAACCACAAGTTCGTTCTCTATGTCTGTGAGTCTTTTTACTGTTCTTTTTACTAACAAGACTTCTAAATGTTAACACTGATTCCAGACCTCAACTAGAGGATTACAGCCAAGAGAAAAATACTATCTCTGGAACATATAATTAGGTTACATTTTTCTTTATGGTGAAAATTAGGATCAATAGTTATCATTTATTTACCCCTTATTAGCTGCCAGATAGGTCCTAGGCACTTGAGATGCATTATCTCTTTTAATCTTTAAAAGAGCTCCACGAGGTAGGTATTATTCTTTTATCCCCATATCATAGGCTAAGAAACTGAGATTTATCACCTAGCTTAGGCTCAGACAGCCAGTTAGTAGCAAATGAGGCTTTGAACCTACTCACCGTGGATTCCCTAGTTTCACCTGCTATACATCATTTACTACATCCTTTTTTCACTGATATAACAGCTTCATGGTGCCTCTGCTAGCACATAAACTGGAAAAATAATACTTTAATACTCAGAGAGCACACTTAGGTAGGTACATTCTTGCATAATTGCTAAATATTGTTACTACTCATCTTGCTTTTCCCCTACAGCATAAAAGATTCCAAATTACCCACTGGATTGAATTCTGAATATCTAATAAACCTTTATGCATTCCTATATTGTACTTTGTCCTTTTAAGTATAGTTCTTGAGCTATTTATAGGTAATTTTTAATTATCTTTTAATTTCCACTAATTCCTTTTAGCCAAGAAAATATCTTCTACATAAAGCATTTTTCAAATTCTGAATCTCACCATTTTTTTACATTCAAATGATTATTATTTCATGTAATATGTAATGTAGAATTTTTAAAGCAGAGCTTTCAACCTGGAGTTCTCAGGTGTATGGATGGATTTCCTCAGCCCTCAAGTACCACTGGAATTGTATATGGAATTTTGCCAGGATATTTGAATACACGCAAAGTTGGTAATATTACGATGCTCATAGCTTTCATTAGAATATTGGTTTTTTTATGGCAACACCATAAAAAAATCACTATTTTTTTAAACACTCTTTTAAGTATTTTGTGCATACTTAAAAGACTTTTTAAACACTCTTTTAAGTATGTTGTGCATTAAATACTTAATATTAAGTCACAATATTACTATTAATATTAATAGTAATATTAATTAATATTAATTAATTAATTTAATATCATTATTAATATTGTGACTTGGTTTGGCCACATGTAGAATGAGGATGGTATCAGTTCTTATTTTATTGTTAACAAGTATAGGATTGTCGTATAGAGTCATTAAGCAAATATGCACAAAATACTTAAAAGAGTGTCATTACATAGTTGTTTCATATCACTATTAATATTGTGACTTGGTTTAATGCATAAAATACTTAAAATACTCTTGTATTTTGTGCATATTTGCTTAATGACTCTACGTGACAATCCTATGCTTGTTAACAATAACATAAGAACTGTTACCATCCTCATTCTACATGTAGCCAAACCAAGTCACAAAGAGGTTAAATGATTGGTCCAAGGTCACATCAGCCAGGACCCAGATGAGCTAAGACTTGAACTGAGATAGCTCACACTCTCAACTGTATCCTCTACTGTCTCTCTGAATTTTATATGGCATATGGAAGTTCCTGGGCCAGAGACTGAATCCGAGCTGCAGCTGTGACCCACACTGCCAATACTTTAATCCACTGCACCAGGCCAGGGATTAAACCTGTGCCTCGGCACTGACCTGAGCCATTGCAGTCAGATTTGCCATGGCAAGAATTTCTCATTAGATTATTTTAAAGGGTCCATGACTTCAAGTGTAGTACCGAGTGGATTATGGTACTAAAACAATACCTGGATTTTGATGCTTCTTTGTACTGGAGCTCCTGCCAAAGCTGAGCACAGTCCTTGGGTTAAGTTAGCCTAAACCCTTGGACTCCTGCCAGGGGCATGGATGGTGTGTGCAGAGGTTCCATGGGGAGCCCTCTGTCACCCCTGTTTTCGAGTTTCATGATCCCTGACTTTGGTAGGAACAAGAAAGCCTTTAATGCACAGACTCTCTCATCTTTCTATCCCTCAGCAATGTGTTGCTCTAGTACCTGGCTTTCACCAGCAGCCAATACTCTGAGTCCAACTGCAATGACCACCATGTTCCTCAGTCCCTCCACTGTTAGTCACCTGGCCAAACCCCTAGCCTGGTGACATCTGGCTGGCTGCCTACTCTACCTTAAGTGTTGGACATCACAGAAAATAAACCCCAAACTAAGCCACAAAGCCTCCCTTTACATGACAACCACTCACATCAATCAAGTGGGCTCCCAGCCCTGCCTTGAAACCTCCCAGTTGTTCTCCAGTCCCTGAACCCTCCCACTCCTGAGGAGGTAAGAGCACGTGCCTGCCTGCTCCTCCACCCGCCACCCCCAGCTCCCAGGGCTTCCCTGCCATGCTCAACCTGGCTTTTATCTCAGCTAGAAAACAAAATCAGCCCCTTCTTTTCACCAGATCGTCCAACCCTGCTGTCTGTACTAATGTCCTCTGCCTTTCCTTTTCTTTTCTTTTTTGTCTTTTTAGGGCTGCACCCATGGCATATGGAGGTTCCCAGGCTAGCGGTTGAATCAGAGCTGTAGCTACAGTAACACCTTGTCTGTGACCTACACCACAGCTCATGGCAACACTGGATCCTTAACTCACTTAGCAAGGCCAGGGATTGAAACCATGTCCTCATGGATACTAGCTGGGTTCTTTTAACAACTGAACCACAGCAGGAACACCTCTATTTTTCTCAATGAAGTGTCCCCATTCTCTTTGGTACCATTAAATCTGCTCCTCCCACATGCAAGGTCCTTACCTACAATTCTCCCTCTCTCTCCTGCACCACTAATTTTTTTAATCCTTCTTATGGGATATTCCCACTAGCATTAAAACGTGATGTAAATCTCTTATCCGAAATAAAACAAAATAAGCAAACACCCCCCCCCCCCGCCACACACACTCTTACTCCACACCCACCTCTAAGTACCTTGCTATTTTCCTTTATTCTCCTTAGGAGAAAGAGAAATGCCTAAATGTCTCAGAAATGCTTAAAATAATAATAGTACCAAAAATAAAATATTAATAGTGATATTAAACAACTATGTAATACCAAACACTCTTTTAAGTATTTTGCGTATATTTGCTTAATGACTCTACACGATAATCCTATGCTTGTTAACAATAACATAAGAACAGGAGTTCCCGTCGTGGCGCAGTGGTCGACGAATCCGACTAGGAACCATGAGGTTGCGGGTTCGGTCCCTGCCCTTGCTCAGTGGGTTAATGATCCGGCGTTGCCGTGAGCTGTGGTGCAGGTTGCAGACGCGGCTCGGATCCTGCGTTGCTGTGGCTCTGGTGTAGGCCGGTGGCTGCAGCTCCGATTAGACCCCTAGCCTGGGAACCTCCACATGCCGTGGGAGCAGCCCAAGAAATAGCAACAACAACAACAACAACAACAACAAAAAGGCAAAAAGACAAAAAAAAAAAAGAACTGTTACCATCCTTATTCTACATGTGGCCAAACCAAGTCACAAAGAGGTTAAATGATTGGTCCAAGGTCACATCAGCCAGGACCCAAATGAGCTAAGACCTGAACTGAGATAGCTCATACTCTCAACTGTCTCTACTGTCTCTCTGAATTGTATCTACATTTGATGCCTACATATCCTCACCTATATTCTGGTAAAGTCAGTAAGTCAGGGTTTAGCACCTCATGCCAAACACCCCCTCCCCTCCCCCCCCAAAACCTCAGGCTGTGAGATCCAATGATAAATTCTCAATTCTCACAATACTGGCCCTGTCAGCAGCATGTGACAGTTAGGATTACCTCCTCCTTCTTTGGCTACTGTCTTCTTGATGCAAGAACAGCACTGTCCTGGGTCTTCCAGTTCACTCTGTTTTCTCTGCTGGATCCTCCTCTCTGCAAAGCCTTTACAAACTATGGGGCCTCCTGCACATCTTCTCTAGTCTCTGAGAGATTCTAATCTCTTGACATTTACATGATGATGACTCCCAAAGTTTTCTTTCACCGGTTGCCTGAGTTCAAATTTCCAGTCTCCACTTGGATATAAAATGGTACCTCAAGGAGTTCCCGTCACAGCGCAGCAGAAATGAATCCGACTAGGAAACATGAGGTTTTGGGTTCTATCCCTGCCCTCGCTTAGTGGGTTAAGGATCCGGCCTTGCTGTGAGCTGTGGTATAGGTCACAGATGAGGCTCAGAGTCTGTGTTGCTGTGGCTCTGGCATAGGCCAACAGCAACAACCCCTAGCCTGGGAACCTCCATATGCTGCGGGTGCAGCCCTAAAAGGACAAAAGACCAAAAAAAAAAAATAGTACCTCAAGATGGAGAAGCCCCAAACTATTTCTACCTACCCCTCTTGCCACCTCCCAACCTGCATATCCCCTGGAATCTCACATCTTAGGAAACGGACTCCCTATTTCCTGCCACTCAGGGGAAAAACAATGAAGTTGTCTTTACCTCCTTCTTATTTCTAAAACTCTAAATTCAATTCACCAGTCCATCCTGTGGGCTCTACCTTCGATATACTTTACTTCCCAGGCACCAGCCAGGTCTGTGCCTTAAGACCCTTGTACTTCCACTTCCCAACAGCTCAAATACTCTTCTCTCAGATGTCTGTTGAATAACACCCACATCTTATTTCAGTCTTTGTTTTGTTTTGTATTGTTTTCTGTTTAAGGTCATGCCTGCAACATATGGAAGTTCCTGGGCTAGGGGCTGAATTGGAGTCACAGCAACATGGGACTGAGCTGTATCTGTGACCTATGCCGCAGATTGCCAATACCATATCCCTAACCCACTGAGCAAGGCTAGGGACTGAACCCATATCCTCATGGATACTAGTTGGGTTCTTAACCTGCTAAGCCACAATGGGAACCCCCTTATTTCAGTCTTTATTCAAATGACCCTTCCATGGAAAAGCTCTCCCTATTGCCTTATTTAAACCAGTACATTACTTCATTCTCCATCTCCTTACCTTGCTTTCTTTAGAACCTTTTATCTACCTGTGACTATATTTCATCATTTAAAGTCCCTTCCCTTTGATAGCCAAGTAAGATCCATCAAAATAGAAATTGCATTTATACCTGGAATAGGGTCAGGTCCATAGTTTACACTTGTATAAATATTTGTCAAATAAAGACTGTTAAGACTTACACCATGATTTTGTGCAATATAGATATTTTTAAGATGACCCTAAATAAATATTTCTAAATTTTAAAATGTATCTTTAATAAACATCCTCAGGAAATTTTGTAAAGTTATTTGCAAATTTTTGCATGACAAATTACAGAGTGATTTCAGAGTTTTATACCATTTTTCATATCTGGATTTTCTTTAACTCATGGGCACAATATTTTAGTTATAGCATCATTTACTCTGAAATGCATAGGGTGTTATCTGTCATGCCTACAGCTGTAGAGGTACATGCACTGACCTGGTAGTTGAGAACACTAATCACATCTGAGATGGAAATGATGTTGAGTGGTTTGTACCATTCTACGCAGAATTCATCTTCAAGGTCATTAGGCACAGGCATTAACTTGCATTCAACTGGTATAGTTCACTTAGAAGCAAATATCAAATAGAAGTTAACCTCCTTTTTCTTCAGTTTTTGTAGTCAGTTGACATGTTTTGACAGGAAAGAGTTCTTTAGGAATATTAATATAGTTCACTATCAATTGTATAAGTACAGTTGCTTCAGCTTTTACTATTTTTTTCACTTTTTTGTTGTTGTTGTTGATCTAAATATTAGGCTCCTCAGACATACTAGTGACAAAATTGTGGTTTCAAAAACACCTCTGTGGGTGAGGAAATAGCAAAGAATATTAAACATTTAGTCAGCCCATGAATTGAAAAGGAAAAGTATCTTAAAGTGAAATGACAAAACATATTCTTGAATCTTCAAAAATTCTGAAAAGTAACACCAATTCTTAAGATTAAAAAAACAATTTAACACAGCTTTAGGTAATCTGTTTTCCAGCTTGATAAATATGAAGGTGTTCTGAAATATTATGCAATAAATTATATCTCCTATATTAAAAATTCTCACATGTTATCCTCCCTTTCATAAATAAATACAGAGCTTAACAGTGCATTCAAAAAATCAGTTTATCATCTTTCCAATACATGTGACATAAAACTAAAGTTGTAATGGACCCATCACCAAGCAAAAGAGAATTCAAACAGTTTGAGCTATCAGTAAAATCAACATAAAGATGGATAACATTTTATGAAATAGGGATTTTCTATACACGCATGTTGCTGCATTCAAAAGATTGGCTTTTCCATTTTTGACACTTGCAGACATGAATGATTATAAAGATTATTAGATTAAACCAATATTACCCCCAAAAGATCATCCACTGGGTCCTGCAGCATGGCTGCCAGCCCATCATTCTGGGACATCTCCATCTCTGCCCAGGTGACAAGAGTAAGAGGACCCAAGTTTAAAGCCTCCAATGACAGCATCGGGCCAGAGAAAGTAATTTACTGCTAACATTATACCTTTCTTTATCATGCACACACATTCTGCTATTGAAGAAAGTTCTGTCATTGCTGAAAGAGCCATCCCAAATCATAGCCTTCTCAATGCAAGACATTTTGATAATGATGTAATAAAAATGTAAAGTTGGAATTGTGCGAAGTTCATAAAAAAATAAAAACTAATACAGTTGAAAAGGAAAGATGGGACACTCAGGAGGGAACAGATTGCTTGGTTTCAAGAGATTGGTGAAATGCAGACCATATGCATGTACACATGTACGTGTATGTAGGCAAGCATGTACGCACACATGCAAGTGTAATGAACAAGTACAGGGTCAAGATGTGGTCGTTGCTGAAGAGATTTTGAACATGGAAGACTGGCTCACAGCACTACCCTCCCACATTTGATTCTAAAGCAGAGACCAGCTTCCCAAGTCCAGCCCCATATTCCCACCCCTTATGACCCTGATCTGAGACACAATGGAATGTCTCTCAGCCCTGCATCCTTCTGAACAAGGTGAAGGCTCACACACTGTGGCCCCTGGTCACGTGCTGTCTTCCCCTCCCCTCCACATATCTGTATTTTCCTTACTGGATAATTTTTTGCTCCCTGCATGCACCATGCTTTTCTTTCATGTTAACTGCTCATCAACCTGACTTAGAAATTGCTTCTTCGCCATCATCTCACCCAGTTTGCTCCAGAAAACCTTCTCCACCTCTTATGAGTAAATGCTCTTGCTCTGACTTTCAGAGTCCACCATTTTCATAGTATGTTACAGGGCTAAAACTGCCGATCTGTCACTTTCCACAGACATTCCAAAGTTTCTTGAAAACAAGAATACATCTTACTCATCTCTGTAATTTTAATGATGTCACAGTATTTGCTGCAGAGAATCTCTGATGACATAAAGAAGGCATAATTGCATAATAATATGTAATAAGCATTTACGAACTGCCTCCAAAAAAGATTAGCAACATAAATGCACCATCCCACATGAAGTGTCATTTCTATATATAAAAAGGCAGCAAAATTACAACGGGTGATTTATGTTTTCAATATCTTCCATAATTGCACAATAATATATACGTATTTTGAGTGGCCTCTTGAATTCATTTACTATGTAAGCTCTTTTCAAATTTTTATAGGTTGATCATTTATTATTTTCATTGACACTGCTTTCCCTGTTTTTGAACTTGGCCCTCAGAGGAGAAGGAGCATCTTTTGCTGACAGCTTCCTGAGGGCAAATAATATGGCTCATGGCTCATATTTTCATTTCACATTTCTTCCACATACTTCATGCTTTATGCTTGCTTTTTCCTTATCTTTAGGATAGTTTTAAAAAGTGGCAGACAACAAAGACTTTAAGAATTCTCTTTAGGCTCAAAGACTTTAAAGTCAGCACTGCATTTTCCTTTTCCACTGGAATTACTTGCTTCTTGCTCATTTCTGCAGCACATATACTAAAAATGGAACGATACAGAGAAGATCAGCATGGCCCCTATGCAAGACTGAGACCCATATTTGTGATGAATTCCATATTTTTACAGACTTGTGGTTGTCAGGGGTGGGGAGTGGGATGGGATGGAAGTTTGGGGTTAGTAGATGCAAACTATTACATTTAGAAGGGATTGACAAAGTCCTACTGCACAGCACAGGAAACTACGTCCAATCTCCTGGGATAGACGATGATGGAAAAGAATATAAAAATGAACATTAAAAAATGTATATACATTCTAAGTAGAGCAACTCGAAACATAAAATGATCTCTAACAAAAGTACATGTACTATTTTATGGGAAGGACGTACTTATATTTGTACAGAATTTCTTGAGATTTTTAATATTACTAAGACCACCTGGGAACAAAGAAAGCATTAAATTTAGACTTTGGTGACATTTTTTTTTTTTAAAGAAATACCTGCTTTATAAAGATCTTTGTCAACGCTGAGGATGAGTCTTCCATGTCTTTTTGAACATCCCCTGCCCCGTAAACCACAGTAAGTTTGAGGAAGAGACTCACATTCTCTCTATCTTATTCTAGTGTTAAAAATCATGGGAGTGCCCATTGTGGTCCAGCAGAAACAAATCAGACTAGGAACCATGAGGTTTCAGGTTCGACCCCTGGCCTCGTTCAGTGGATTAAGGATCTAGCATTGCCATAAGCTGTGGTGTAGGTCACAGATTCGGCTCAGATCCTGCATTGCTGTGGCCATGGCACAGGCTGGCAGCTGTAGCTCTGGTTTGACCCCTAGCCTGGGAACCTTCACATGCTGCGGGTGCAGCCCTAAAAAGCATAAAATAAAAAATATGAATGTTGTCAAATGAAATATGAGTAAAAGTCAAGTAAGAAAGAAGCTGTAAAGTCACCTGTACTATTAGTAAATAGACTCAGAGACTGTGGCAAGCTGTAAGTTTCTGCAGACCTACTACCTCTAGGTAGTTTAAAGAATATAATACAGACTCTTGACTTATTAACTCAATGGGTGATCAACTAGTGTATTGTCTTCTTTACAATAATATACAAAACTTCTTTCAAAGGCTTTTTCAAAATCAATATGTCATATATACCTCTAGTCCCTAATGCTAAAATCTAATAACTTTGTTAAAAACCTAAATTGACGTTAGCTTGATAAAAATATGGTGGTCTTTAGTGGCGCTTTCTTTCAGTGTGTTGACAAATATTTTGATTAATATTTTCCTGATTTTTTCCTCTAAAAGATAAATTTCAGGCATACTAATCTTTAGACTCCAGATGAAATTGTGTGTGTGTGTCTGTGTGTGACTGTGTGCATGTGTGAAAACTGGATATTTGCGAAGGCTCCATTCCTCTGGAAAATCCTTTTTGCTTCCAGATTTCTCAAATTATGTAGGGCTCTGTTTGTTTTTTCTTTCCTTTTTCCCGTTCTCTTCCCTTCTTTGGACAAATCTGCAGGTTTCTGTAGCCCCTCCAGGGGGAGCCCTGAGAGAGGCAAAAGAGATCACAGCTGAAATTGCAAGATGGATTTGAATTTTCCAGAAGTAAGAAGGGTAAGGGGCATTTCTGTTGAGATAAAAGCATGTGAAAAAGCTGAGCAGCCTCAGAGGGCATAAAATCTCCTGAACGGCAGTGCACAGATCATACAGGTGGAACAGGGGAGAAGGGTTGATGTGAGAGGTTCAAGACTTCAGGTGGTACAAGGTTTCGAAGACTCTTTTATTTCAGGGTGTGGATTTGGATTTTATTCTGTAGGCAAAAGAGTACGAGTGAAAGCCACTAAGAAGGGGACTGATGTGATCAAGGTCATTTTGACCACGGTGTTTTCGATGGCAGGGTCAAGGGGGAGGATGTCTGGAACTGAGAGAGTTAGGGTCGATGGGAGTGGGACCAGTGGCTTTGCATCTTTCCAGGTAAGTGATGACCAGGGTCTGCCTTAAGGGAAAAGCAGTAGGGTTGGAGGGGGAAATCTAGATGTGTGGGATGCGTTGAAGGTGAAGCTGATGGCCAACTGTGTGATTTGTGAGGAGGAGGGGGACTTGATGACTCCACCCAGGGTTTAACTTAGGGAGTAAGAAGGCTGCAGGGGGCCCAGGAGCCAGAACAGATTTAGGGTCTTTGGAGATAAGATATAAGGCTTTTGCGATATCTGGAACACTTATCCTATACATGCAAATACGGCACTCAGGAAGGAAGCCTGGCCCTGGTGATATAAACTGGGCAGTGGGCAACAGGGCAGGTAAGCAGATGGCCGCAGGGAATTCTGACAGCAAAGAGAGAGGTCCTTGCCTAGGATAGGATTCCAGCCTCCAGGAAAGGATGGGAAGCATCAGAAGAGAGCAAGCACTTTGCTCAGGGGGGCGCTGAGATGAGGCGCTGCATTTACCAGGTGAGCTGGGTCCCTTGACTCTATTTGCTGTTGAATCCTAGGAACATGACTGACACTGTCTTCCTGGTTTCTGACTATGGTCTGGATGGACTCCAGTGCCTGGAGGGGCTAAACCTGCTGCTGGGGGTAGAAGGGACTCCGGACAAGCCCAGGGAACCCTCTTCTTACGTTCTTTGGCCAAATACCTACACGATCCAAACAACAAGAAAGGATAATTTTGTCCCAGCCCCTTCACAGCGGGTGTCCCCTGTCAGATTGAAATCCTGCTACACAACACCTTTGCAAGTTGCAGCCTACTTCTCATTTGCCAAGTGTAACCCCTGAAACCCAGCGAGGAAAACTTAAAGGGTGAATGTTAGAAGATAATCATGGAGTTTCCTTCATGGTTCAGTGGTAATGAACCTAACTAGTACCATGAGGACGTGGATTTGATCCCTGGCCCTGCTCAGTGGGACAGGGATCTGGCTTTGCCATGAGCTGTGGTATAGGTCACAGGTGTGGCTCGGATCCCCATGTGGCTGTGGCTGTGGCTGTAGCTTCGATTCGACCCCTAGCCTGGGAACTTCCATATGCCATGAGTGCAGCCCTAAAAAACAAACAAACAAGCAAAAAAAAAAGAAAAAAAAAGGTAATCACATGCTCTCTTTTTGCTGTGGAAATTTATGAAGAAAACTTACCACCAATTGCAACAATCATTGAAAGGAAATCTGCTCTCTCCTTGCATTATTCACCTACAAAGTATTTGAGAATATTTCCCACTGCTTCTCTTTTCTTCGTAATGATGCAAAAATGAAACGGTGTCTATCCAAACAGGGTTGAGGGCACATCAGGTTACTGGCAAGGGAGAATTCGGGCTTTCTTGAAAAGATGAAATGCCCAAGGCTTCTCAGGCTGAGGGCAGCCTGCCATGGCTGCCACAGTGAGCCATTGACATGGAGAGGGTAACGGGATGGGAAAAAGTATAGTTGGCCCATTGTTTAAAAGGGACTCCAGACACCCTCATTTGCTGTGTATTAATTGAAAGAAACCATTTGTTTTGTGGCGAAAATAGTTTGCTTCTGAATTTTGCTAAGAGATGGATCTCTCAGAAAAACTCAAAGCCAAGTTTAATTTTTCCAGCTTTCAACTTAAGGACACATTATCCTTTTTTTTTTTTCCCCTAAAGAATGAAAGTCCTAAATGGAAATCAAAGTCTGAAGTGCAAGAACTAACCCTCTGCCTGAACTGGTGTTTAACAAGAGCAGACACTATGCATTTCCCTTCTTCTGAGAAACTGGTTCAAAGGTCAAGCTTAATGGAAGTCTTCAGAAGTTTTATTTTGCTTTATAGGCTTAATGAAAACCTTGGAGCCTGACCCAATAAAATCTAGTTAGGAAGTAATCTCAGATCTGGAAGGAACCTCCATGGTTTTTCCCTTTAAAATAATCATCTGTAGATCAAAAGATAGCACCTTGATATTTCATTAAAATAATGCTTAAACACATTCATAGATATACATATATCTTTATATCCTTTACTTCCTATGACCATAAAGCTCTAGCTGTAAAATCTGTCTTTAGGTTTGAGCTATCATCATGGGTATTAATAACACTCAAGAATCAAAACATTTGATGATCAAGGCATACAATGTTTGATATGCCATTATTCAATATAAAACACAATTTTATTTAAATGCATCCTTTAATGAGAAAGATGTAGGGTTTAAAACAATTAGCTTATGAGTCTGTGAACAAATGTTATTTTTTGCTAGACTGAGACAGGTTAGTGCCAATCTTTCTATTTTTAGCTTTTATAGATGGAAGTTTTGAGACACTCTGGTCACATAAACAGGCAGTAAGGTTCAGGATGGGTGCAAAGTGTGCCTTTCTTTGTAAAGAAGGTGGACATAAAGAGTGAAAGGGAAGGAGTGGGAAGAACAAACGAAAGGCAGACAGATGTTGGTGAAGATGAGCATCCTGAAATTGATTTCCTTGGAATGCTGTGTTCTTACCGAGGGGACACACCACCTCAGCCTCAAAGCCACTGGCCCAGGAGTAGGGGCTACGACTTCTGTTCTGAAGCTCAGAAAGCATCAGGAAAACAGAGATGGTTTTACTGCTGCCTTCCAGGTGTGTCTTACTTCCTCTCTCTTCCCTCCCAGGAGCTCCAGTTAGCTGTATGGCCCCAGCCTCCAGATTCCCACTCTTCCTGACAGCTTGGTCCTCACACTTCATGGAGGTGCAAACTCCACAACACTGAGTGAAAAATACAAAAGCCTTTTCTTAATGAGGCAGAATGAAAGTTCCCAGGTGAGAGATCAAATCAGAGCTACAGCTGCCAGCCTACACCACATTCACAGCCACCCCAGATCTCAGCTGTGTCTGCGACCTACACCACAGCTCACGGCAACGCCAGATCCTTAACCCACTGAGCAATGTCGGGGATTGAACCTCATGGATACTAGTCGAGTTTGTACCCTGCTGAGCCACAACAGGAACTCCCTTTTGGGGGGCAGCGGGTTGCTTCTCAAACTTCAGTGCCAAATGCATCACTGGGGATCTATCTGATCAGTAGGTCTGGGATTCTGCATTTCTAAAGGGCTCCCCTTGGGAGGGACTTTGGCTCACAGGATGGTCTTGTATCCATCTCCACGCTGGCCACCTGAATGGTAAGGAGCAGGACATAGGGCAAGATCGAATCCTGGAAGAGCATGAAATGCCCATGTCCATGTTGTGGGGAAGAGGGAGACTCAGGGGAGTGGGGGACACTCTGGGTTAAAACTAAACAGAAAGACTTGGAGTTCCCATTGTGACGCAGCGGAAACAAACCCGACTAGGAATCATGAGGTTGCAGGTTTGATCCCTGGCCTTGCTCCGTGGGTTAAGGATCGGTGTTGCCGTGAGCTGTGGTGTAGGTCGAAGACTTGGCTCAGATCTCACACTGCTGTGGCTCTGGCATAGGCCGGTAGCTGTAGCTCTTATTTGACCCCTAGCGTGGAAACCTCCACATGCCACTAGTGTGGCCCTAAAAAGCAAAAAATAAATAAGTAAATAAATAAATAAATGTGCCTGAGAATTACCTTGGGTCTGGTCAAGGTCAAGGGCAGGCAGAGAAGGGAAGAGAGGGGAAATAATAAGGCTCTGAGCAAATCTAAGCAATTCTGCCAGGATTCATTCAGATGACCTCAGCTAGCTGGGGGAGGTCCCACAGGAGCAAAAAGGGACATTAAAGGAATTTGGTTGGGATTAGGGTAGAGGTAGGAATTGTTGGGTATCTTTGAAAGGCAAACTGAAAACACTGATGTTTTAAAGGGAATAACACCATCTCATAAACTCAAATATTTGAATAATAACTAATTAAAGAAGAGGGTACCCCAAGAAGAGCATTTGGAGATAAAGTGTGTTACAACTTAAACTTTGGATGTGGTGGTGAAATAAGTAAAGTTAATCTATATATTTTGACAGAAAAGATGACCAAGACATATTACATGAATAAAAGAAATTTGAGAATAATGATGATGTGATACAGTTTCTGCAAAAATTTTAAAAAATTATAGGGAACAGATACTACGAGAAATTTTTAAAATCAGTTATGTTTTCACAAATCAATACTGCAACATTTTTAAAAGTGAGCTTCTCAATCAAAAAAATGGGCAGAAGACCTAGGCATTTCTCCAAAGAAGACATACAGATAGCTAGTAGGCACATGAAAAGATGCTCAATATCACTAATTATCAGAGAAATGCAAATCAAAACTGCAAGTCAGAATGGCCATCATAAATTAAGTCTACAAATAATGGATGCTGGAGGAGGTGTGGAGAAAAGGGAACCCTTCTAACTATTGGTAGGAAATGCAAACTGGTACAACCACTATGGAAAACAGTATGGCATTTCCTCAGAAAACTAAATCTAGAATTACCATATGATTCAGCAATCCCACTCCTGGGCTTATATCCAGACAAAAATCTCATTCAAACAGATAGATGCAACCCCCCCGCAACCCCTATGCTCATTTCAGCACTGTTAACAATAGCTAAGACATGGAAACAACCTAAATGTCCATCGACAGAAGAAAGGATTAAGAAGATGTGGTACATATACACAATGGAATACTATTCAGCCATAACAAAAAACAAAATAATGTCATTTGCAGCAACATGGATGTAACTAGAGATTTTCATACTAAATGAAGTAAGTCAGAAAGAGAAAGACAAATACCATGCGATATCACTTATATGTATAATCTAATATATGGCACAAATGAAACTACAAAACAGAGACAGACCCACAGACACAGAGAACAGACTTGTAGTTGCCAAGGAGTGGGAGGGAGTGGGATAGACTGTGAGTTTGGGGTTAGCAGATGAAAACTATTACATTTAGAATGAATAAGCAATGAGGTCTTACTGTATAGCACAAGGAACTATACCTAACCCCTTGGGATAGACCATGATGGAAGATAATGTAAGAAAAGGAATACACACACACACACACACACACACACACACACACATCACTGGGTCACTTTGCTATATAGCAGAGATTGGCACAACAATGTAAATCAACTATACTTTAATAAAAATAATTGAAAAAAAGTGAGTTTCAACTTTGTTGATCATATTATCAACAGTATTGAACATCTGCATTCCTATATTCAGACTTCTCATCAGATAAGAGAAAGATCTAAGACTGCAAAAGTCAAATGATCGTAGTACTCATTATGCCACCAATATCACAATACAATACGACGTCAGATGTGATTAACATCTTAATGTCATAGCTTGATTTTTAACTTCTGCAATACCCTAAATGTGAAAGTTGAGACAAGTTTCTCACTACAGATGAGTAGTTCAAACTCTAATGTGTACAGATATCACCTTGGTGTCTTGTTGAAATGCAGATTCTCAAGAAGTAAATGCCTTTCCAGCCAGCACCCTGGTCCTGGATCACACTTTGGATAACAAGACTCCAGAGAAGAAAGCTAGAAAATAAAGGTCTTGGTCATTCTAGCACATGTAATTTTGAAAGTACAAAGACATATTCTAATACAAAATTCAAAATGTTATAGATTGAATACTTTATTTCAGTGATTTTAAAACTGAAGGAATGAAAATGGAAGAGTGATTCTGATTTTGTAGAAATCATTCCATTTCCATAAGTGGGTATGTCCAATTTACCAAAGCACTAGGGGTTTATTTTCATTTTTCATTTTTTTTTCCTTTTTTACAGCTGCACCTGCAACATATGGAAGTTCCTGGGCTAGGGGTCCAATCAGAGCTGCTGCTGCTTGCCTACGGCACAGCCACAGCACTGCCAGAAAGAAGCCACATCTGTGACCCACGTGGCAGCTTGTAGTAACGCTAGATCTTTAACCAACTGAGTAAGGCCAGGGTTTGAACCCTCATCCTCACGGATGGGATGTCAGGTTCTTAACCCACTGACTCACCATGGGAACTCCAGGAGGGGTTAATTATATTAGGTTGATTTAGTCATATGTTTAACAGTTTATGTGTAAAACTAGTAAAATGAGTCTTTTAGTTGGAATCTCATTTTCCTCAAACCTTTTCGAGTTTAGAGAAGATAGGCATATACATGTTGACTTGCATGTTATATTTTAAATGCTATAAAAATTCATCTTCAGAAAAGGTACATCCATATGAGAAAAATGACCAGCCAAATAAACTGCCTCCTTGGGCCCTTTTGAGAGTGGGGATCATATTCCCAATGGTTGTCCTTTGGGGACATACTTAGATTATTATAAAATCTCACACAGCTGAATGCCTTTGGGATTTGCACTGACCTAAAGGTAGCCCCACCTAAGAGTTCCGTGCAGGAGCTCCCATTGTGATTCAGCAGTAACAAACCCGACTAGTATCCATGAGGATATGGGTTTGATTCCTGGCCTCACTCAGTGGGTTAAGGATCTGGCATTGCTGTGGGCTGTGGTGTAGGTCACAGATGCAGCTAGGATCCCTCTGTTGCTATGGCTGTGGCATAGGCTGGCAGGTGCAGCTCCAATTAGACCCCTAGCCTGGGAACCCCTGTATTTCAAGGGTGAGGCCCTAAAAAGACAAAAAGGAGAAAAAAAAAAAAGCTCTCTCCAATGTGTTTTATCCTGGACACCACTGGTGGCTCCAAACACAGCCTCTTATATTAGTCTGCTAAGGCTGCCATTACAAAAACCACAGGATAGAAATTTATTTTCTTGCAGTTCTGGAGACTAGAAGCCCAAGATCAAGGTGCTGACAGGTTTGGTTTCTCTCAAGGTCTCTCTCCCTGGCTTGCAGGTGGCTGCCTCTCCCTGTGACCTCACATGACCTTTTCTCTTATAAGGACACTAATCCTATTGGATTAGGGTCCCACCCTAATGGCTTCACTTTAGCTGAATCACCTCTTTATAGACCTTCTCTCCATACAGGGTCACGTCCTGAGGTCCTGGGGGTTGACTTCAACATGAATTTGGGGAGACATATTTCAGCTCATCACAGCTCTCTCAACAAGTTCAAATTCAAGACACTGCAAAGTAAGACATAACTGAAGAGAGATGCAGAGAGAGGACAGGGCAGCCCTGGCAGTCAGTGCCAAGAGACAAGGAAAGGGGAAGGGGGTCAGAGGAGGGCAGGGGGCAGCGGCAGAGTGGCCGAGATCTCGAACCGCAGAGTTGTGCACGAGGACCCAGCAAATGCTCCTTTTCAATGCAAGGTTTGGAGTTCCTGCCAGGGCCCCAAAGCAGCTTTTGTATCCAGAACCGTGATCAGGTTTTCAATGAGACCTGCCTGGCTGGGGCTGCTGAAATAGCTTCCTGTCTCTTTCATACCCCTCTGGAAACTTATAACAAGCTCCTATTGACTGAGATAACCAGAGTGCATTTTTATTCCTTGCAATTTCTAAGTGCTTACTGCAGTGAGTGAGCTCATGTTACATGTCACATACAAGTGCTTCAGTAGATGCTATGGCTCCAATAATATGTACATTCTATGGAGATATACATGGAGTCTCATTATATGTTGCCTGCTTTGCCTTCATTTTTATTAAAGCAACAGTGTAGGGCAATCGAAGGGAAGCTCCTTTCCTTTCTAATGGATACAAATGAAAATTTATAGCCATCATGGTCTCCCAGTTACTTAAACAGAGCAATTCTAGCCTGTATGTGTGCACACACTGCTTAAAGGACACACCCAGATTCTGTGTTCCTAATGGCCACTTTGACAATATTGGTATTATTGCCTGTTACTTTTACGCTGATATATGGTGAATTTAAAACTGTTAATGTTTCAATAATCTTCATAACAAAGCCCAGTAAATATCTTGGAAGGCCCCCTGCAGAAACACTGCAGTTGATCTAAGAGAGTCCTTTCTATATCTTCTTCTTTAAAGTCAGAAGCATTTTGACTGCAGTACAGATGTTAATTGCCACTTATCCTAATGAGTTCTTTTCTGATATAAAGTAGCCTGGCTTGAAATAGAGCAGGTTTTTTTTTTTTTTCTTTCAGTCAGGAAGAGATAGGAATAGGAGTTCTGTTGGTCCCTGGGAGAAATGGGATGCTTTTTCTTTTCTGTCTGTGTTCTTTGTGTTGGTCGCAAGCTTTCTGATTTAGGGCCTCTGAAGTCTGAGTTAATGCCTTCATCTTCAGTGTAAGGGAAAATGAACCCCAGTAGAAGTCATGAAATAGAACTTTGGTTCTGAAAGCAAAACCCTAGCCTCCTAAGGTTATTAAAACAGAGTTAGGTGACAGCTGGTATAACCAGATACTAAGGGCAATTTTTAATAAAAATGGAGCAGATCATTTTGGCTTAAGTTTGATTCATTTTTAAGTTTATATGATTTTAAATGAGATTATTTCCTATTTGTTTCTTAGTTACCATTTCTACCTCCTCTCTCATATCCAAAAGTTTCTAGTGTCCAGAACGGTGCTGGCTGGCTGTTGGTACTCACCAAATACCTGTTAAATGACTGAATGAATGAATGAAAATATTTTAAACATATCACCCTAAGGCACTATGTCTCAAATAATATTAATAATTATTTGTATTCCATAGAATAGTATTGTGCCATCTATTTGAAAAAGCTTCACATTCATCCAAACAGAAGCCATATCCATTAAACACACATTTCCCACCTCCTTCCTCCTCCTTGCCCCCAGCAACCACTCTTTTCATTTCTGTCTCTATGTTTTCAACCTCTCTTGGGACTTTGTACAAGTGGACTCACACGGTAGATGTCTTTTTTATATCTGAATTATTCCACTTATTGTAACGACTTCAAGGTTCATCCATGTTGTAACATGTGTCAAAATTTCCTTTTTGTGTGTGTGTAAGATTTAATAAAAAACAAACAAAAAGAGGAATGGCTGCTTTCAACATTTTCCAGGTTGTGAAAGGTTTACCATGATTATCTGGGGTGTAGTTCTAAGCTGCCTTAGTGGAAGGAATACAAAATGCTCTCCTTCTTCCAGGCCTAGAGGTGGGAATTGGGGTTCCGAGCTACCCCCTCAGCCTCCTCCCCTCCTCCTGCTGCCTAGTGACCTGTCAGCACTGGGACCCCAGTGACACACATCCTCTTAGCTTGGTCTCTTCCAGGGACCCAGCTGGGTCCTGACCCTGCAGTGTACTCAGTGAGACAGGGCTAAATAGTCCATCATGTGTATAAACCACATCTTGTTTATCTATTCATCCTTTGATGGATGCTTGGGTTTAAACAAGAAAAGGGGGAGTTCCTGTTGTGGCTCAGCAGCAACAAACCCGACTAGTAATTCATGAGGATGTGGGTTTGATCCCTGGCCTCCCTGGCCTCCCTGGCCCAGTTAAGGATCTGGCATTGCTGTAAGCTGTGGTGTAGGTCGCGGACATGGATTGGATCCCACATTGCTGTGGTTGTGGTGTAGGCAGCAGCTTCAGCTCCAATTCGACCCCTAGCCTGGGAATTTCCATATATTGTGGCTGTGGCTCTAAAATGCAAAAAAAAAAGAAAAAAAAAGAATAAAAGAAAAAAGAAAACAACAACAAAAAAAGAAAGAAAAGAAAAGGGGAAAGGGGGTTTCACAGAAGATAACAGAAGGAAAGACTGACAGTCTTGATGAGATGACTAGTCAGATTAGGCATAACAAACCAACCCATAGCTCAACAGCGGAAACAATAATCATCATTAATTACCTCACGGTTACTTGATGCAGTAATTCAAGACAGGGGACAGCAGGGACAATTGGTCTCTACTCCACCATGTCTGGGATCTAAACACAAAGACCCAAAGCCTTGACTGGCACTGGGGGATGACTCGCTCACATGGCAGGTAAGATAGTTTCTCCCATGCCAGCCTCTCCACCAGGATGCTTGAGGGCCTGAGGATACTGAACTGGTTCCTACCTGCAGGAGTCACACACTGTCACTCCTGCAGTATCCTACTGGTCAAAGAGGCCAGCTCTGACTCAGTGTGGGAGGGGCCACACAAAGGTGTGAGCACCAGGAGAAAGGGTAATTAAAGCCAAATTGGATATCAGCCATTGCAAAACTTATTGCTGTTAATTATGTAAAACGGGCTAAATATTTGGAGATTTTTCAGAAATGATTAATATTTTAGATATTGCTGCTTTGAAAAACTTGAAAATATTCAGAAAGAATGTATAATTCTAGCCATTTAGCCAGCCCAATCAAAACAGCATACACAAAAAGATACATGCACCCCAATGTTCACAACAGCACTATTCACAATAGCCAAGGCATGGAAACCATCTAAATGTCCACTGACAGATGAATGGATTAAAAAGATGTGTGTACACACGGTGGAATATTACTTAGCCATAAAAATGAATGAAATAATGCCATTTGCAGCAACATGGATGGACCTAGAGAATATCATACCAAGTGAGCCAGAAACAGACAAATATCAGACAAATAAGTGATATCACTTATATGTGGAATCTACTGATACAAATGAACTTATTTACGAAACATAAATAGACTCATAGGCATAGAATACAAACTTAAGATGACCAAAAGGGAAAGGGGAGAGGGATAAATTTGGAATTTTGGATTAAGCGATACAAACTACTACATATAAAATAGATAACTAACAAGGACATACTCTAACATCTAATGGAAAAGAATCTGAAAAAGAATATATATACATATATAATCATTTATGTATATACATATATATATATATATATATATATATATATATATATAGCTTAATCACCTGAAACTCTATAACTCAAGCAAATGCCAATACAAATATAAAAATTAAAAACAAAAACAAACAAAAAGCCAGTATATACAGGCAACAAAAATACAGTCAGGATTTTTTTTTTTCATTCTTTGGGATGATAGTGAGTATCTTAAACTAATTTTACATTACCCACTTGTTCAGAGAAATGATTTCTGCTACATTGTGGTTTCTAAGCCAGTGGTTTCCATACATTTGTCTGAAACCAACTTTTCTTTTTTTTTTCTCTTTTTGCTATTTCTTTGGGCTGCTCCTGCGGCATATGGAGGTTCCCAGGCTAGGGGTCCAATCGGAGCTGTGGCCACCGGCCTACGCCAGAGCCACAGCAATGCTGGATCCGAGCCGCATCTGCAACCTACACCACAGCTCACGGCAACGCTGGATCCTTAACTCACTGAGCAAGGGCAGGGATCGAACCCGAAACCTCATGGTTCCTAGTCGGATTCGTTAACCACTGCGCCACGACGGGAACTCCCGAAACCAACTTTGATTTTTTTCCACAGGGGCTCCTTCATGCAATTGAAAAGACTGTCCTACGCTCCATGGTTATTTCACGTCTGCCTTTCCTGTGTGTTAAGAAGTGGCTGAAGGAGATTATCTGCGAAAGTAAAAGCCTGGATGGAGCCTGGCCACCCTAGGCTGGTACCCACATGTCTTCTGGAACATAACTAGTGTTTGGATGCCAAAAATGTGAGGAATCATGGTGCGATGTTTCCCAGTCATGGGGAACCACCCCGGGGCTCACTGCAGCATCTGTCAGTACAGAGCAGCTGAGGGTAGTTTGAGGCCCTCACTTTAGGGCCTCTATGCAAATGTCCCAATTCTACCCAATCGTAGTCTTCTTGGTGTGGTGGCTTCAGTTTTAAAGAGGCTTCCGAAACTGGTGGCCCGTGAGTCATGCTCAAAGTCATGTTAAAGTAGTTGGACAGAATCTTTAGGAGATGAAAGAGTTTAAGTAGCTAGATTTATAATGTATCATGAACAATGGAAATACCACTTCAAAATGTACTTTTCTTACTAAAAAATGCTAATTTTCTCTCTATAGATGTCAGTGCCTCCAAAGTAATGAGCATTATTAGCTGCAAACATCTCAAGAAGCAGTGGAAATGAACTTCCATTAGTTAACTGACAGTCGAACTACCACCTGCCTTGTAAGATGATGTAAGTTTTCAATGCGCCATTTCTGTCCTTATTGAAATGTTCAAAGACAGATGGTGAAGAAAAGCAACTTATAACATCCAGGAATGTATTAAGCCTGGTTTGTATGTGAAATGACCAAAGGGGATTTCAGGTTTTTACTTGCGGTGGGATAAACAGGGAGGCTTTGACAATGGATTAAATCAAATTAGTTTTCCATAGATACAGCAGAAGAAGCTGAATAACAAAGAAAGGGAATTCTTTTCATTAAGATGGTCAAGTTCTCCGAGAGGCATAGAGCTCTTTAAATAGCACATAATTTCAAAAGGTTGAGCATAGCTATGTGGATGCTGACTAAATAGATAAACAAACAGCCAGGATATGCTTTCCAAGATTCTCACAGCTACTGGGATGAATCTGTATTTCTGCAGGGAAAACAAACCTTGCCTTTCTCTAGTTTTGCGAATTTAGATTTTTAGTTTTCAACATTCTATCGACATTGACTTAAAGAATGGAACGTGTTTAAAACAACTTTTTTTTTTTTAAAGTGGTAAAACAAAATAAAAGCAAAGCACAAGGGAAAGCAGACAGGTGGATAAATAGACAAGAAGCAAAATCAATACCTTGTTACTATGGGTTATTTGTCATGTGAATAATCACGTGCTTGTGAAAGTTTTGCAAATCTTTTCTCTAGGTAAATGTGTCTGGAGCCAATAAACAAATAGGTAGATTATTTATGTACATACACATATCCACTCATAATATATGTACCTATATATACACAATCTATATTCATGCATAATCTATGTGGCATATATATAGATTCCACTTTCCTTAATAAAATCGAATCTAGGACTGTCAAGCTTCCCCCTAGAAAAAGACAATCCTTGAGGAATGACTGATCAAGGAAGCCAGTTCTGCCACCCTGAGTTTTCTTGGTTTCTCTTTTCTGTGGGGTGGGGTGGGGGGTGGAGCTCCCACTCATGGAAACCAGCCTTGGAGAAGAGGGATGCTGTTGTCAATTTTTATAATCTTCTTCAATACTGAACCCACAAAACTTGGCTTTGATTCCTTCTGAAGCACAAACCCTTCTTTTGAGCCCTTCAAACCACCCACCAGAACAAGCATCAGGTAGGAAGTGAAAAGGAAGCACTCAGAAGGGAGATAAAAGCAGTGATCCAGAAACAGAGCTTTGGGATCTTGGGGCTTCTGTTCTGGGTCTGGGGGACCTTGCTAATTCTCCATCAGATTCCAGGGAAAGAGGCACCATCATTTTTTAAGTTGGTTCTCAGCTTCTTTCTAAAGGGTTATGTTTTTAATATTCACGCTTTAGAGTTCCTGTCATGGCTCAGTGGTTAACGAACCCGACTAGAATCCACGAGGACGTGGTTTTGATCCCTGGCCTCACTCAGTGGGTTAAGTTGCCATGAGATGTGGTGTAGGTCACAGACATGGCTTGGATCCTGAGTTGCTGTGGGCCTGGTGTAGGCTGCTAGCCTGGGAATTCGACCCCTAGCCTGGGAACCTCCATATGCTGTGGGTGTGGCCTTAAAAAGACCGAAAAAAAAAATTCACACTTCTTTTCGGCTCTTCAATGTTCTGATCATTTCTTTCACAATAATGATGGAGAGAGATTTACTTTCTCCCCCCACGCCCACCTGTAGCTTCCTGTCTTAGTGTTCCAGTTCCACCCCATCCCAAATGACTGGTAAAGGAACGAATGACTTCACTGGCAAGATCCTACTCTCTTTTCAGCCTGAGAATATCTAAATCCAATAGATAACACACAGACACAAACACATAAACCTGGTTACCAACTGGAAAATGGAGATTAACCTTGAAGCAGCAAGTAACAGGAATTACTAGCTCAGGAAATGCACTTAAAGCATAATAATAACACTGCAAACGAATTACTTGTCTTACTTAAGAATCATATGCCATTCCTTTTTACCATTAATTACCTTTATTTTTACATTATCATTGTACTTATTATTACTGGGGACCTTAAAATTAAGACTAAAGATACCTAAAGACATTTCATAGAGTTCTGACTTTGAGGAATCCTGTGAAGTTCCCCTGAGTGAGATCCCCTGATGGCTGGATGGTGTCACCAAAGTTCATTTCTCCTATAAACCTATTTGGTAAAGAGGTCATGATAATTTCATTATTGAATGGAACTTCTCGATTGCTTTGTATCAGGGGAAAGATAATATTTCTGTTTCTGGGACAGAGTGAGTGTAGCTGGCTTTAAGTAGAGGGCTTAAAGCAAGTTCTGGAAAGACTGCATCAGGACATATGACAGACAGGTAAATCATTGGAGACATGAGTTCAGTGATCAAGGACAAATATTCCTGGCTTCATAATGGAGGCTAGACCTAGGACTACGGTGATGGCTACGTCCAGAGAGGAGAGATAGGGAAGGGGGAACTCTTGAGAAGAAGGGGAGGGTAAATAATAGTTTTTGCTTCTGCGGTTGGCTCTAGGAGGCTTCGATTTGGCTTTTTTGCCCTGACTGAGGTTGAAAAGTCCAGAATGCATGTAACTGACTTTCGGGGCAGGGACCCCTGGAGGCCTGGCTAGTGGAGGCCCCAGTGAGTTGCTGGCTCTTGGACTCCGTGTGCATTATAGCTCACATTCTGAACGTGGGGAAGAGCCTGTTTTATCAACAGCATGTGGTCTGAGCGGAAGAACAGGGCTGGTTCTCAAAAGCCTATAAACCAGAAAACACAAAACAGAGATTTCTATTGTCACAACCAATGGAGTATCTGCTAGTGATGAATTAACTAATTAGTACCCTGGGTAGAGTTACTCATCAGTTATGACTGCCTATGTTCCATGGCTCTTAACTATGGGATGTCCTGGATATCCCTATGCCAGAACTCGCTTTGGTACAAATGAGGTGGGGTGTAGTATTAGAAATGAGTTGCTATTTTATTTTATTTCATTTTTTTTGGTCGTGCCCGCAGCATACGGAAGTTCCCAGGGCGGGGATCAAATCTGCGCCACAGCAGCAACCGGAGCCACTGCAGTGACAATGCAGGACCCTTAATCCAGAGCACCATAAGGGAACTCCTGGAGTCGCTATTTCAGAAAGGCAACCACTTACTCCTACCAGTGATTTTGAAGACAGAAGGCAAAATGAGTATTCTGGGCTCTGGAAAAATCAATATTGGCACAGACAAGTATCGTGCGTAAACACTACTTTCCTTTGAACTGATAAAAGGAATGCTGAAAGGGAGGCTTTTGTAAAACAAACAAAATCCTTTTGCCATGAAGGCGTCCCTTCCATTTTCCAGTTCTGTTTCCTGGCCCTGAGAGTCTGGGTCTCAATTTTACCTCCTCCCTGCTTCCCCCTGGCCGGTGCTCAGATCTCTTTAGACCCCCTCCAACCCCCGGCCTCCCAGCAGGCATCCAGTGATCTGCTCCTTGGTCTTTCCCACTGGACAGCTGGACAGCTAGCGGCCTCTATGCCTTCACCCACTTCTTCCATGTCTCTGCTCCCAAAGATGTTCCCCTGCTGGCCAGAGCCCTGGGGGCAAGCAGGGAGGCAGTGGTGAGAACAATGGACTCCTCCCTGTGCCAGGAAAGGTTCCACAGACCTTAAAGTCTTCACCTACTTCATCTCACAACTACTTTATGAGGAAGGTGTTCTCACTCTTTCTATTTTCCATACATGAACACCAAGGGCAGGGCAGACGAGTATCATGCCTGGAATCACAATTCACTAAGAATCCTTTTTCATACATGCACCTGCATGTTCACTGCAGCACTATTCACAATAGCCAAGACATGGAAACAACCCAAATGTCCATCAGCAGATGACTGGATTAGGAAGATGTGGTATATATACACAATAGAATACTACTCAGCCATAAAAAAGAACAAAATAATGCCATTTGCAGCAACATGGATGGAACTAGAGACTCTCATATTGAGTGAAAGAAGTCAGAAAGAGAAAGACAAATACCAGATGATATCGCTTATATCTGGAATCTAATATATGGCACAAATGAACCTTTCCAAAGAAAAGAAAATCATGGACTTGGAGAATAGACTTGTGGTTACCGAGGGGGCAGGGAGGGAGTGGGATGGATTGGGAGCTTGGGGTTAATGGGTGCAAACTATTGCCTTTGGAATGGATTAGCAGTGAGATCCTGCTGTGTAGCACTGAGAACTATGTCTAGTCACTTATGATGGAGCATGATAATGGGAGAAAAAAGAATGTATACATGTGTGTGTAACTGTGTCACCATGCTGTACCATAGAAAAAAAAACTGTACTAGGAAAATAACAAGAAAAAAAAATCAGCACCATTAGCCATTCGGAAAATGCAAATTAAAACAAGAATGAGACATCACTGCATACCTATTAAAACAAGTATAATCAAAAATAATTCCAGTACAAAAAAAAAAAAAAGAATCCTTTTCTGCTTGTACTGGACACCCTTGACCACCCAGACCTCCCCTTCTCTCCCTGCAGGGGGTGAGTGCATACACTGCAGGTCGGTACAAGATGCCCCCCTGAGCTGAGAGGGGAGAACATTTGAATTTCTACTCCTTTACTTAATCACATGAAGTCAAGCAATTCAGAACCATCGCATTCACTCTATGACTGGCACTGGCCCTCTCACTGAGCCCACATTTCAGATGGTGGTGTAGTTTTTGCTGGAAGACACAGAGTGGGGAAGATGACAGTGACATCCTTGCTTATCTGAGCACTTCACCTCAGGCTCCTGATGGCTGTTGATGTCTGTTGGTGCAGGTACAGTTTTAGATTATGTTATCTAGCTTTAAACTAACCCCCCCCCATACCAACCAGATAGCTCTAGTAATTCAAGCATATCCAAAAGCCAAGAAAATAGCTATGTTCACTCATCCATCTATACTTGGAATAATGAACACCATCCATTCACATCACCCAGCAAATCAGTGCAAAATGTACTCAGACCTAACATATTCAACCATATTGCTCTTGCTAGAGAAAAGAATTTAATGATTAAAAGTGTAAACTAAAATAAAAACTTTTAATTGGGTGTTTCATTTTTAACACCACTGGTTTCAAGGTCTATCTTTGGGATACATCTATTTTACAGTGTAAAGAGTCTAATAATGCACTAAAGCACATAATTAGTTGAGTAGTGTATCTCTTCCAAATTCATATCTATTCAGAAGCTCGGGATGTTGCCATAGTTGGAAATAGTGTCTTTGCAGTAGTTAAGTGAAGATGAGGTCATCCTGGATTAGAGTGGACCCTGAATATGATGATGGGTGTCTTCACAGGAAGAGGGGGAGAGACACTTAGAGAAGAAGTCATGTGAAGATGGTGGCAGAGACTAGAGTTATGCAGCCCCATCCAAGGATGGCTGGGCCATTGCAGGATGCATGAAGTGGGAAAATCCTGCTCACATTGTCATGTTCGGACTTTTGCCCTTTAAGACTATAAGAGGATACATTTTTCTTGGTTTAAGCCAGGTAGTTAGTGGCAGGCTGTATGTCAGGACAGCTGTAGGAAATGAATACACTGCGTTTATCGCTTATAAGTAAAATAGCCGCATATGGAGGTGCAAACGTACATTTCCTCCAGATTGGGTGGGTGGGCAGCTGCCCTCCCAGCTCAACCCAACCAGGCTTGTGAGCTTCAAACAAGCCCTGCTCCTCCTTTTCTAGCCCTCTTTTCTTTTTAACTGTTCCCTCGGCCTGGTGCTTTCTCTCCCATATTTTCATCTGTAAATATCAACTATTCCTCAAGGTTTATGCCCATCACTCAGTCCCTCCTTCCTACTTTCCTTGCATCTGTCTTATTTACCCAGTGCACTATCGTCATTGGTGGCTATACCCTTCTCTCTCATATACCAAGTGGAACCTTCTTGAAGGATGAAGCTGTTTTCATGCCATCATCACACCAACAGTGCTCATCCTAGAATATTCCACAGAAATGTCACCCAGAACACATGTACCTTTGGATATACCTGGAGGGCAGGGTTTAAAGGAATGAGAGCTACAGGGCTCTGTCCTTGCCTGGCTCTGACATGTCTTGATAAAACCTTGCTGGGGACATATATGTATGTCTTTCTTATTTCCAAGTGGCTGAACAGCGAGTTAGGGTAATCCTACTGGATAATAAAATGGGACCCAGAGAAGATTTCTGAAGTATCAGATAATGGAATCACCTAACAAGAAGTGAATGTAAAGCCCTTCATTTAAGTTAAAGAGAAAAGAAAAAAATTCAAGATAAGAGTAATAATTCATAGTTTTGCAGAAGTCATATGTGAAAAGACACGGCACTTTGTACAGTTAATATTGATATAAACATTCATAATTTAGAAATATAGCATTAGGAATCAAACAGATATGGGTTCAATTACTAGCTTCTGACCCTCAGTTTCCCTATGTGTAAAGTGGGCACTAAAAAAAGTCATGTCAGAGGAATTTAGGGAGAATTAAATTAATATATATTAATATACATTATACATGTAAAAGTTTAACACTGAGCATAAATACAATATTTACTTTTTTATTGAAGTATAGTTGATTTACAATGTTGTACCAATCTCTACTGTAAAGCATAGTGACTCGGTCATACACATACACACATACACACATATATGTACACATTCTTTTTTTTAATATTATTTTCCATCATGGCCAATTCCCAGAGATTGGACATAGTTTCCTGTGGTATACAGTAGGATGCTATTATTTATCCATTTTAAATGTAATAGTTTGCATCTACTAACTTCAAAATCCCAGGCCATCCCACTTCCTCCCCCCTCCCCCTGGGCAACCACAAGTCTGTTCTCCACGTCTGTGAGTCTGCTTTTGTTTTACAGATAGGTTCATCTGTGCCATAGTTTAGATTATACATATAAGTGACAGCATAGGGTACTTGCCTTTCTCTTTCTGACTTCACTTAGTATGAGAATCTCTAGTTGCATCCACGTTGCTGCAAATGACATTATTTGTTCTTTTTTATGGCTAAATAGTATTCCAGTGTGTGTGTATGTGTGTGTATGTATATATATGTATATATATCACATCTTCTTGATCCATTCCTCTCTAAATGGACATGTAGATTGTTTCCATGTCTTGGCTATTGTGAACAGAGCTGAAAAAAACATAGGGGTGCATGTATCTTTCTGAATTATAGTTTTGTCTGGATACATGCCCAGAATTGGGATTGCTGGATCATATGGTAGTTCTAGATTTAGTTTTCTGAGGAACCTCTATACCGCTCTTCATAGTGGTTATACCAACAAGGTAGGAGGGTTCTCTTTTCTCTACACCTGCTCCAGAATTTGTTATTTGTAGATTTATTTATGATGGCCATTCTGACTGGTATGAGCTAGTACCTCACTGTAGTTTTGGTTTGCATTTCTCTAATAACTGGCAATGCTGAGCATCTTCTCATGTGCCTACTGGCCATCCATATGTCTTTCTTGGAAAAATGTCTATTTAGGTCTTCTGCGCATTTTTCAATTGGGCTATTTGTTTTTTTGTTAAGTTGTATGAGTTATTTGTATATTTTGGAGAGTAAACTCTTGTCAATTGCATTGTGTAAAGTACTTAATTTAATTAATTAATTTATTTATTTTTGTCTTTTTAGGGCCACACCTGTAGCATTTGGAGGTTCCAAGGCTAGGGGTCAAATCAGAGCTGTAGCTGCCACAGCCACAGCAACAGCAACACCAGATCCAAGCCACATCTGTGACCTACACCATAGCTTAAGGTAACGCCAGATCCTTAACCCACTGAGGGAGGCCAGGGATCAAACCTACATCCTCATGGATGCTAGTGAGATTTGTTTCTGCTGAGCCACAATGGGAACTCCAGTAGTACTTAATTTTAATTATCATTGTTTTCATCATCTCTGTTATAACCATTATTTTTATGCTACTCTCAGGAAAACCCACTCTGAACTCAGGTTGCCCCAAGGTACCCCTATTCCTTTCCTGCACTTCTGAGCATTCAGGAGTCAGAACTAGGAAGGAAACTGGCCATAGCAGGACTTCTAGAGGAGAGGCCCAGAGAAGACGGTACAGGGAATGAGGGCAGACAGCACTGGGGGAAGAAGCATTAACTGTCCTCAAGGGTTGTCTCTGAAAAAGGGATGGGCTTATTCTCATGCAATTGCCACGGTCAGAATCAAGATCAGGGAATGAACTTAAAGGTGGTGAATAATTCAATACAAGTGAGTTTACAAGGCTTGAATTATTCAAGGAATTAATAAAATGCTTCAGGAGATGGTGAGTTGCCTGTTGTGAGAGGCATTCAAGCAGAGACTGAATGGTCCATTGTTGGGCTTGCTTTAGGCCTAACTGAATAAATGACTTCCAAGTGCTCTTCATCCTGAGAGTCTTTATATTGAAGATGCTGTATTTTTCCCCTCCACATTTACACAGTTAAATAAATGATTATTGAGCATCTGAAGTGAAAAACAAATTCCCCAGAGATTTGTCACTTGAGAGCTGGACTAGGAAGAATATTATGACCATTTAATTGCAAACACTTCAGCCATGTTACTTAAGGTACATAATAATCGTGCTTTAAACTTTAACGAAGGCTTTTAAAATATTTTTTAAAACTTTCCCTTTAAAAAAAGCATTTTGTATATATACCTATAAAAACACATATGTATATAAAACTGAATCATTTTGCTGTATACTTGAAACAAAGTATTGTAAATCAACTATACTTCAATAAAAAATTAAAATTAAAAAAAGCATTTTTTATGTATTTTGTTTCCTGAATATTCATTTCACTCTCTGCTATATGTAGCTATGGAGTGGGCAGGTAAGCAATGAAAAAACAACATTTGGAAAACATTCTTAATCTAGGTTTACCTAATGATATTTATAAGCAGTATTACTTAATAATATCTACTAATATAACATCCAATAATAAAAGTTTTAGTAAAACACTAGATAATTCCTTAAAAGCACATATTTTCATATTATTGGTCAAATATGGAAACAAAACATGGAAAACAAGTTCGACAGACTCAACTGAAAATGCAGCTGCTAATCCAACATTAAAGATGTGTCACTGGAGTTCCCATTATGGTTCAGTGGTTGACAAATCTGACTAGTAACCATGAGGTTGCAGGTTCAATCCCTGGCTTTGCTCAGTGGGTTAGGGATCCAGTGTTGCTGTGAGCTGTGGTGTAGGTTGCAGGTGTGGCTCGGATCCCTTGTTGCTGTGGCTCTGGTGTAGGCTGGTGGCTACAGCTCCGACTGGACCTAGCCTGGGAACCTCCATATGTCATGGGAGCGGCCCTAGAAAAGGCAAAAAAGACAAATCAATCAATCAATCAATAAATAAATAATAAAATAAAGATGTGTCACTATATTTATTTCTCAGTTACACTGAATAACAAAAAGAAGATAGAGGAGTTGTCTTGTGACATAGCGGATTTAAAGGTCTGGCATTGTCAGTGCAGTGGTTCATATGGCATGGGTTCAATACTTGGCCCTGGAACTTTCACATGTCATGGGCTCAGCCAAAAAAAAAAAAAAGAATTTTATTGTAAACCATGTTTACAATAAGTTAGATTCCTTTACATGTTTGAAAAACTGCTTTTGAGATAATGCACAACAAAGATTACAATATCTTGAAAAGCAATTAACCAAACTTGATTAAAAGACTATACTCAATATTCCGAAATAACCTATATGGGAAAGGAATCTGAAAATGGATATGTGTATAAATGCAACTAATTCACTTTGCTGTACACCTGAAATAAACACAACACTGAAAATCAACTATACTTCGATAAAAAATAAAAATATAAAAAAAGATGCTATTTCTGCTGCAACCCTCACATTAAGTTATGTCAAGAAGTGTCTTAGCCATATCTTTTATTCCTTTACAGACAAGAACATTTATAGCAGCTTCAGGGTACGAGGTATATACCAGTCTTGCCTTTTTTTCTGGTTATTTCATCAATTACATTTTCAAAATAAAGACGCTATGACTTATCACGCCCAATATCACTGAATCCTTTCATGTAATTTAATTTTAAAATTACTATTTGACCTACATGTTTAAAAACAACAGTGTATAAAACTCAATACTTGGCACAGCACCAACAACATATTAGTTGTGACAACAATTCTTAAGACATTCATGTTTTATGGAAGATAACAGGCAATTAACCAATAAAAAGTTCTCAGCAAATGTGGCTGTAAAGTAGCTATATATATAAATTTTTTTCAAAGATTCCATCATCTCTTTGAATAAAAGCTTTTTGTAAATAAAAAATAAAAGATCTCTTTGAATAAACGGTTTCTGTGCATTCTTTGCCAGAGTACACAGTGAGGGCAGTTTGAAGTGAAAAGTACACACTTGACTTCGCCAAGTTAAACTAGATAAACCCAACCCTTCAGGATGGATCCTTTCATTTCCTATGGCTTAGAGTCATTAAAAGATAACAGGGTGTTTCTGGATTCAAGTCTAAGGACTGAATTTGGGCTATTGATTTCGAATTCTTATTTTTAAATGGACAATTTGCTTGAAAAATTATCACTGAATAATACTAAAGCTTTTTAACAGAGTAAAGATCCTGGTCAGCAGTAAGAAGGATAAAACAGATACTAGAAAAGAAAAGAAAGGGAAAGAAGTAAAAAACAAAACAAAAACCACACATCCCATAAGCAAGTATCAGAGACCCCACTTAGATCATCTGTATCATTTCCTTCATTCCTTCCTACACACAGAAAACTGGTGCTACCATTCAATACTCATCCTCCAAAGAAAATCATAAAAGATGTGAACACATCGTTTCCTTTTCCTTTAAATTTTTTAAAAGAAATAAAAATATCCATGCTGAGACGTGCCACATATCCTAAAAATGTGGACTCTAGCCTGCGTACGCATGGGTCATTTAACAGTCCAATTCTCCTTAGTTGAGGCACGAAATGTGGAGCTATCAGTTTCCTCTCACAAAGGAGAATTACATCAAAGATGTAGGGAAAAGTGCTTTGAGAATTGTGATGTGCTGTAAATATATGTTTGCTATGGTAAAGAGGCTTACGTGGTCTGGTATACAATGATAAATAAAACTTTAACAAACTGTCTTTAAAACTGTACATTTAAAAGCCTGAAAGAAGTCTAAAAGCTGCAAAAGTTTAACTCACAAGTTATAATGCTGAAATAAACAATTTTGAATCCTAGAAGTAAAAGATTTGGGTTCTAGTAATGTTCACCTAGGAAGAATAAAAATTCATTATTCAAAGGAAGATGCAAAAATATTCCCACTAAAGAAGCATTAGATTGTGGACTAGAATTTTGGATTTGGGACATCTCAATAAAACCTAGAACACTTGGACACATTCCTTTATTTAAAAGAAAACTCTGCAAGAAAGGCATTATTATGTTTTATACTCCACTCATTTTGTAGGATCCCAGTTTATATTAGTTCCTCATACATTAAGCCATAATAATTCAGTTCTGGTTCTAGATCTGATTATGTTTGTTTTGCTGGCATATCTGACCTTAAAATGGTGGTATGCTTTTTTTCTTTTTCCAGATTTAACATATATTTAAAGCCAATGTTTTAGCAATCTTGAAAATAACCCACTAAATGTGTAATTCATATAACACTTATTTGCACATATGTTTACACCTCAAAAGATTAGTAGCCTATACACTCTTATTCATTCTAACATTTCTCATGGACATTTCTCTATTTTGGTTTTAGTGAGCACTTAAATATATGTGACATAATCCATAACTTGAAAAGACAGTAGCATGATGAAATGTCAAAAAAAGAAAAAAGGTCAAAAAAGTGACAGTAATATAGAATAGAAAGGATATGCCATTTGATAAAATAAAATGCATTTAATACACAAGATAAAACAAAGAAGCTAAGCTGTAGCTAGAGAAACATACATTTGGTTTCCTATTAAGTCAAATTCCCCTAATTTGAAAATTTGGAACATTTCACTAGAGATTAAATGCTTATCCTCAATTTACATATATAATGTTAAATAGAGCAACGCCAAGTCAATTATGTATTTTTTAATTTGGTATTTCCTAAGAGTTTACTACTATTCTATTTCTACATGTTTTCAATAGTATATCATGAAAAATTATTTTAAAATATTCAGGGTCGAGGTGTTATCTGAAGAACACTCCACTCATACATACCAAGAATACTGAAGAATTTGGGGCAGATTTCAGGACAATAGAGAATCCTGTGTTGACTGAAAACCTAGAGAAGTAGGTTTTCAACGCAAATATAAGAATTCTTCTTATTTCTAGTAGTTAACAGTGAGCGCTTATTACAATTCACCTTTACAATGGAGGTTCTACCAAATATAAAATTTAAAATGAACTCTCCAAGCAGGGTGTGAATTGTGCTAAAGAAGCTATCTCAAAGAATACCATAAAGTGGCTCCATTCAGCCTTTTATGTCTGTAGAAGTGATTTCTTTTTACAAAAGAATCTATGCAAACCCCTCAATACAGTACATATGCACTTGCGTGCTCTATCAGAGAAAATTCTGAAAATTCCTTGAGATGAATTTTAAGTATGGCACCAGAGTCAAGTCACATGACCAGTATAAAGACATATCAGGAATCTGACATATATAGTATTCACAGATGCAGATATATATTTATGGCACTCTATCCGCATACATCAAAAGCCTATGAATAAAACATCATTTAACTCTACAGGAATTCAATTCCAATTTCTGAAGTATAGCATCACTAAATCCCTCACCTCTGTTAAAAAAAGAAAGCAGAAAAGAAATACTTCACAAAAATAACAATTCCTTTAATACCTTATATTCAAGTTTTTAATCCAAGTCCAAACAACTTAAGCCTTGGGTTTATTTTCAGACACAAGGAAAAAAAGGAAGGTAATAAGGATCTTCTAAATTTTCAATTTTTAGTATAATCTGCTAGGTGTACCACTTTACACTCCGATGAGTAGAAACATACATGACTACAAAGCTTGCTTCTACTGAGACAAGAAAAATACTCATACCACAGTATCTGAAGTACAGTGCTATCCAATAATCTTCAATCCCGTTTCCACTGCAATAAAGAAAGCTGTTCGAGATCTCATCAAATAGCTGAAACCCTCAATGAGCACCTACAAATGTTCTCATCAAAATATCATCTTTGCTGCTGAACCACAGATGATACATCCTAGGGATCCAGGATCAATACCCATATCCTAAATCAAACAGGAGACTGTAAAACCCAACCAGAGCTAAGGCTTTCACACTCAACCAGTGACATGAATACAGTAAGACTGATGTAAAAGAAAAACAATGCAGCGAGAAGGTCTGGTTCAAAAACCTCCTTAGCAGTGACAGGGAAGAGAAAAAGATTGGTACTCACCTGGGATCTTTCTGAATGCTATCGATGGATGGGGATCTGGCCAAGGTGCCTTCGGGCGGGAGGGCAGGGCCGGATTTGCTGTACGGAGACTCAACAGAAGGACAATACTGCAGCTGTCGGTAGGGGTCGGCGTAGTTGGAGGCTGGGCCGGCGGCATAGCTGGCCCTCTGGAAGGTGGCCGCGGCGGCGTTCTGCGGACCATGCTGGCTGCCTGTGCGCTGCAAGGGGACGGAGTCGACACCGGGGGAAGATGGGGCTAGGACAGGAAAGTAGGGACAAAGTAAAAAATTGAGGACCTGCTCACAGAAACGGTTAACCAGGTCTAGGCAGGAGGGAAAATTACACACATAAAACAAAACAAAACAAAAAAGGGTTTGAAAGAATAAAAAAAAAGCTGTCATATTTGAACTAACACATTCAATGCTATTCACAAAAACGATACTTAGCATTCTATTTTAAAAATAAACTTTTCAGCTCTAGGGGGAAGATTCATCTGGTGCGTTTACTGCTTACTGACCTCCCAGAGGAAGTTTGTTAATCTGACAGATAAACTGAGTGGAGCTAAAGTGCAGAAGAAATACAAGGAATCATGGACAGTTAGTTCTTTATTGTTTAAGTTGAGAAAACCCAGAAAGTGTTCAAGTGATGTTAACTTTATTAAGGGTGAGAAACAAATTTAGTAATGTGGTTAATTTTTCTGTATGTGTGTGTGGGGTGGAGGTGGGGAAAATGGGGTGAAGACAGGTGAGGCTCCTGTCTTAATTCCATAATTAGTTCCATAATTAGTACCAAAGCAGTAAGTACAGGACAGTCCTAGTTCTTGCGAAGTTGGACACCCCAAAGATTTTGGTGTGCCTCTTTCTCAGCTCGAGCTGTCATAACAACAGTTACATTTGGTGAAAGGTATGTATGAGAGGAAATGAAGACCCGCTCAACTGCAGCCGAGACAAAATAAGCTGCTGATGTGGCTTTCCCAGAGGTATCTGCCTCCTTTCAATTCGCCAAGATTGTTCTGAGAAGATTTTGCGCCAGTTACTAAAATCAGTTTGCTTATTTCCAAAGTGAATTCCAGTTTTTTGTTACCTTACTGGGTTCTTTTAGGTTTGAATTATGTCATTTTTATCTGGTCCTCAAAACTACTTGATGTCCAACATTTAGCAGACACATACAATGAAAATAGCATCTTTCGTATTAATAGGATGTGACCTTTCATTAACTGCTGTGATTATTAGCCATGATCAACATTAGATAGCACATTTACTTTCTAGTATTGTGGATCAGAATTAAGAATACACACACTACTATATATAAAACAGATAACCGATAAGGATCTACTCTATAGCAAAGGGAACCATACTCAATCTTTTGTAATAATACAGAAGGGAACCGAATCTGAAAAAAAATATATTATGTATAACTGAATCACTCTGCCATGGACATGAAACTAACACAACATTGTAAACCAACCACACTTCAATAAAAAAAATATATAGACAATGTCTAGATAAGGCTGTGTACCATGGGCTCTCTACAGGGAATTAGATTCCAATTATGAATCACATCCCAAAACTCAGAGAGCTTCTTCATGGATGTGATAGAGCTTACTTTATCCTCTCTCACATCAAGGAGCATATGTGAAATCAAATACCAAAGAAATTATGTCACACTGAGAAAACAATGTTAAAAGAAGTTAAGGATCCTGTAGTGAAAATGACAAAAAGTTGCTGAGTGAACTGGAGAAATGTATTTAATATGAGAACTGATTTTATTTTCAATTATTTATTTTGTCCTTGGCATGTGGATGTTCCAGGGCCAGGGACTGATACACTCCACAGCAGCTGACAATACTGGATCCTTAACTTAGTGAGCCACCAGGAACTCCAAGAACTGATTCTAATTAAAATTTCAGGGCTTCTCATTTCCAACTAACTTTTTTTTTTTAAATTTTTAAATTTTTTTTCCCACTGTACAGCAAGGGGGTCAGGTTATCCTTACATGTATACATTACAATTACATTTTTTCCCCCACCCTTTCTTCTGTTGCAACATGAGTATCTAGACAAAGTTCTCAATGCTATTCAGCAGGATCTCCTTGTAAATCTACTCTAAGTTGTGTCTGATAAGCCCAAGCTCCCGATCCCTCCCACTCCCTCCCCCTCCCATCAGGCAGCCACAAGTCTCTTCTCCAAGTCCATGATTTTCTCTTCTGAGGAGATGTTCATTTGTGCTGGATATTAGATTCCAGTTATAAGTGATATCATATGGTATTTGTCTTTGTCTTTCTGGCTCATTTCACTCAGTATGAGAGTCTCTATGGAGAACAGTCTGGAGATACCTTAGAAATCTATACATAGAACTTCCATATGACCCCACAATCCCACTCTTGGGCATCTATCCGGACAAAACTCGACTTAAAAGAGACACATGCACCCACATGTCCATTGCAGCACTATTCACAATAGCCAGGACATGGAAACAACCCAAATGTCCATCGACAGATGA
Organism: Phacochoerus africanus; assembly: GCF_016906955.1. Taxonomy (NCBI): domain Eukaryota; kingdom Metazoa; phylum Chordata; class Mammalia; order Artiodactyla; family Suidae; genus Phacochoerus; species Phacochoerus africanus. The sequence goes on along the minus strand of NC_062544.1, from coordinate 79,413,495 downwards.
TTGGATTCGGAAGAGGTGGTATATATACACAATGGAATACTACTCAGCCATAAAAAGGAATGACATAATGCCATTTGCAGCAACATGGATGGAACTAGAGACTCTCATACTGAGTGAAATGAGCCAACTAACTTTTAATGCTTAGCCGTACATAACCCAAACTAGGAGAACAGGTACTGTGACACAGTGAAGACTAAAAAAAAATTATTTAAGAAAACTATCGAGGAGTTCCTATTGTGGCACAGTGGAAATGACTGAGTAGTATCCATGAGAATCCAGGTTCAATCCCTGGCTTCATTCAGTGGGTTAAGGATCCAGTGTTGCCGTGAGCTGTGGTATAGGTCTCAGACATGGCTTGGATCCCACATTATTGTGGCTGTGGCATAGGCCAGCAGCTGTAGCTCCAATTCCACTCCTAACCTCGGAACTTCCATATGCTGTACCTGCAGCCCATAAAAGCAAAAAAAGGAAAAAACAAAAAAAAAGTATATATTCAGTGTTTTGAAATGAGAAGGTTTGCTTTGATGGATTAAATTTCAAAGTCATTAGATTAATAAACATTAAGTTCATAACCAGAAAATGTCTTAGGTCTTTAAGCAATTTCTAGAGCATTTACATTCTCTCCAAAATTTTACCAACATGTCTAAATAAAATTCATGCTTTAAAATTTATGAACAATATGCTTTATGTCATGGGGATAGGGGTTTATAATTCAGAACAAGCATAAGCATGCTCTTGGAAGAACAGATGCACAGAGGTAAACAAAATTTCATTTTCTAGAAGAGTTGTGAAAAGCCAGCCAACAAATCAAGGGCAAAAGGGAAAAATAAACAGTACCTGACCTTTTTCAGATAAATGTATCTTTTCATTCAGGAAACTAAATTTCTGCAGTTAAGCTTGCTGAAAATGGTTACGGTATCAAAAAAAATTCTTTTTTATACAAAATTATTTATAAACATATTAAATACACTAGATAACAGGAAGGGAGGCAAATAGCAGAGATCAGGATTTAATACTGAAACATAAATAAACACTCATTTAAAAAATAATAATTTAAGAAAGGGAGACAGCCTGACTTAATCACACCAAAAACCTCTCAAAGGATCATAAACTGTAAAAGAATATAACAAGGGGAGTTTAAGAAAAACACTCCCAGTAACAAACAAAAAGTTGTGCAGACTCGAAAGGAGGTTGGGCCAAAATATGAAAACAGGGCACAAAATGCAACTAATTTAGCAGAAGCAAGAACGAAGCATCTCAGTGTAGAGGAGGAAAAAAAATGGTTTTTGAATATTGTTAGGCTCAAATTTTTATTCTACTTTGGCTCTTTTTGGGAGGAAATGTCGGGAACTCATTCACAGCTTGGCTTCCCAAGTCAGAGAATCAGGTCCACATCTGGGCTTTTCGGTCAATTCCTGAGCTCTCGAGGCTCCAGTTTCCTGATTGCAAAAGTGAAGAGAAGAAAATGGTCTCACGGGGTCATCGTTTGCTATAAATGCATGAAAAGCATTAAATGCCCCATATGTACAAAATATTAAACAAATGAGCTATTATTATAATTACTTAATGCTGAAATCAGCTCACATTAGAAAATGTGATTGTACAAAATGCATGTGGTGAAAGGCCCTTGCCACTGGGTATCAGACTTTACAGCCCCTAAAAGGACTTCATTTGTGTGGACTCATATTTCCTCCAACAACCCTACAGGAGAATAAGCATTTCCTGCTCACATTACGGGGGAGAAACCGAGGTACAGAGAGATGAAGGAACTTTTCCAAGTTTGCCTTTATTAAGAAGAGAAGGAGGTGTTCCGTCGTGGTTCAGGGGTAACAAACCTGACTAGGATCCATGAGGACATGTATTCCATCCCTGGGCTCGCTCAGGGGATTAAGGATCCGGCGTTGCCATGAACTGTGATGTAGGTTGCAGACACAGCTACGATCTGGCATTGCTGTGGGCTGTGGCATAAGCAGGCAGCTGTAGCTCTGATTTGACCCCTAGCCTGGGAACTTCCATATGCTGCAGGTGTAGCCCTAAAAAGCAAAAAAAAAAAAAAAAAAAAAAAAAGAGAGAGAGAGAGAAGGAACTCAAGCCCTTGGACCCTGCTTTCAGAGTTTATGCTTACAAGCAAGAGGTTTATAAACTGGACCAGGTTTGTAATATCAAATGTGAATTAATGATTAACTAACAAAGTGAGAAAAGGTAGAAAAATGATGAGAGGCTTAAATTTAAGAGACTGTCTACTGAAAGCAGAGATGAGATAGGTTTATAATGGGAATCGACAATCTGAATATTATATTGAAAAAAATTATTACACCTGGTGTACTAACTTACAGTATTTCTCTCGTTTTTTTTTGGCCACACCTGACACATGTGGAAGTTCCCAGGCCAGAGATCCAACCAGGGCAATAGTAGTGACCCAAGCCACTGCAGTGACAACACCAGATCCTTAACCCACTATGCCACAAGAGAACTCCTACATCATTTCTCATTTAATTGAATTGAGATATGCAGAAAAATTTAGCTTTCTTTGTTTCTAGGAAAATAAAAAATAGGATATATATAATTAACTTAATTTTAAAGTCTTTTAGGTCTTAGTTAATCAGTGATATTACTATATTAAGAAAAAAGAGGGTGGACTATGAAATCTAAGATGGGTAAATAACTTTCAGAGGTCATATTAAAAAGAAACCACAATCACATTTATCTCTTAACAAATGGCCTTTCAGAAGTACCATTCTTGAACCCACAGTTTCAACTTCTCTAAAAGAAGCTGAAAGAAGAGGGTACCTAAAGTCACGATAAACAGCGTACCTGGTAAGTATTTCAAAATATAAAATCAGAATTCAAATGGATATTTCCAAATTCAAACATATTAAGAGATTTATCAATGCAAGGGAAATAACACAGAACAGTAATACAAATGTGAAGAAAAATACACTAGATTAAAGGGCAGGTTATATGATCATATAGAAAAAAAAAGCACAAGAAACAAAGAGATCTCAAACTAACCATTCGTGACATAACAGTGTAACGCCTTATATTTTTTAAGCATTCATAAAAGAATGATTTCAAAAGGTGAAGACTGAATTCGCCTTCTCTGTCCTACCTGTTTAGACCATGGCATGGCATAGGTGGACTGCGGCTCTCGCTCAGTAAGTAAGTGGATAGGGATCATATTATTAAAAGACTTTCCTTTAATACAAATCTTTCCTTAATGTCTGTCCTGTTATCCATTTTTTCTCATGTGAGTTTCTGAGCTCAGCTGACCAAATCACCACCATGGAGGATTAGCCTACTCAATTGAACCTTCTTATGGCAAACATTTGAAGTGGAAGGTGCTTTATCAGCTCTGTAAACACTCCTCTCTCTTCTCACCTGCTCTGCAAACAGCCCCTTCTCCCCTCAATAAGCTCTTACAACTCAATGAACCACACTGCCGGACTCTTGGGGGAGATTTGAAAAGTAGCCGCTTCAGCAGGTGCCTTGATACTTCACCCAGCATCTAAGCTGTTTGTGAAATTATCTGTTTTCTGTAGAGCTACACAAATAAAGGTCTAGGGTGAAAAGAAAAAAAATAGATGTTTTATGTGTTGAATTTGTTTGAAAGCAGAAAAGGGAGATCCTTTTTCATAAAATGAAACATACTCTTTTGACGATGATAGGTGGTTACATGCATTATTTATTGACAGTGGGAAAAAAAGGAGGACAGAATAAAATACAAGAGTCTGACACATAAAGAAACAGGGTACTAGGAGTATAAAGTAGGTTTCAACAGAAGCAAGCAAAAACATTTATTTTTGTTTTTGTAGTATTCATCTTTGCTTTTATGTATATTTGTAAATAGAGAAATATGAAAACATAAAATACTAAGTAAGCAAATAATAAGCTAATTTTTGAATAATTTCCTTCTGCAAGCTCATTAAATAAAGATGGGTTAGGGGACAGTGGATCTGAGAACATGGTCTATATATTTTTAAAGTTATTATTATTGTTGTTGTTGTTATTATTGGCCCCACATATAGCATGCGGAAGTTCCTGGGCCAGGGACTGAACCTGTGCCACAGTAGTGACCAGAGCTGCTGCTGTGACAACGCCAGATCTTTAATTGACTGAGCCACACAGGAACTCCTTAAAGTTATTATTTAAATAATAACTCTATTACTTCAGGAAGAGGAATCTTTACCATTTAATCCACTATATTCCCAACAGTATAGCTGTCTAGAACTAAACTGTAAATGTCTTCTCATTTTCTGCACTCTGCAGAGGTTGTGCCAAGCTAAACTCAATGGGAACATCTTCAAGGGTAAATTTAACGTAATCTTTTAACTTCACATATCATTACTTTTGTGCGGGAGAGGAATTTAATGCAAGATTTTTAGTAGTAATGGAATCATTATTACTATTGTTGATGTTAAATACATTGATATTAATGTTGATACTGTTCCTTTTAAATTTTACCGATTGTTCAAAAAATGCACTTCAGGTGTAAGAAGACTCTGTATTTACAACATTTTAAATTAATTAATATAGGTATGCATCCAGAAGCTCTTCTTGGTTTCAAGATGATATTTATCATCAGACTTGTTGACAACTTCCAATTGGGAAATAGTGTGCCCCTGGGTCCTTAGACTTAAACAAGGTAAAAATTTTAACTAAGAGGTTGTGGAAGATCTAATCTGACCTGCCCTAATGGGAAGCAATCATTTTTACAACTGGAAGTAATAGAATTTAATAAGTAATAAACTATTAATATCCCACCTTTTGTGGACTCAAAAATGATTTAATTGAAAATGTTATTTATATCTTATTGAAGAATAGCAATAAAATTTCATTAGTATGAAGGTTCTATGTAATCCTGCTATAATTTTATTAAGTATTGGCTATTATTGTGGAAAATTAAGTTTTGAAAAAAATGCTTTCTCCATACAGGCCCATATTTTCATGACATTATTTCCTTTCATGTTGCAATATTTGTCAACCTCCTAAGAGTATTTAGCAGGTTTTTTCCTGCTAAAGATAATTCATTCTTTATTACAAGCTGACACATTCATCAGAGAAGGCTTGTTTTCGCCACTCAGAATCACATTTAGCCAAGGGGAAATTCATGCGACAATCATCCTAGCAAATGTTGGCCATTTTCGCTCGTTTATAAAGATGTGTTTGGGGGGTTGTCAGAGTCAAGTATTTGTGCTCATCAAATGGCTCCTACGTTGACAGCCATTGAAATGTTTGAGTTTGAAGTAAAAATGCCTGTTATTTAGTTTCAGCTTAATAGACTTTACCTTAAAGGTGTCTATGAGAGTCAAATATTCTTTGGCTGTGCTTATTAGATGATAAGCTCTGGTTCAGACAAGTCTTATCCCAGACAAAAGAGGTTTTGTTTTCTTTTTTTGGCCACCCCACAGCTTATGGAGTTCCTGGGCCAGGGATCAGATCCTAGCTGCAGCTGTGACTCAGTTGGATCCTTAACCCACTGCCCCATGCTGGGGATCAAACCTGTGTCCCAGGGTTCCAGAGATGCTGCTGAGCCTGTTACAACACAGCAGGAACTTCAAAAAAGTATGTTTTATTTAAACAGACACCGTAATTAAAAGTGAGCCTCTTTAAATGCACTCTGTGTAAGAAGGAAAGCCTCAGAGGTGGATCGCTGGTCCTTTTAAGAGCATGTGGGGGTAGTCACGCCGCCATCCCCCTCAGCGCCCACTGGCTTTTTTTTCTGCCGCAGTTCCCAGGAGTCCACCTCCCTGCCCAGTTTAAGAGCACTGATGTGCCTGCTGCGGGGTGGGGGACTCTCTGGGGAGCCCTGCTAGTGGGGACCACTGCTGATTCAGGAAGGGACTCTTTCATGTTCTCTCACACTGCCAGACCTCTGTGGACACTATGCTGGCTGTCTCCACCCTGCCCTGGGCTACATGGGCAGCTGTTCTACAGTCTCTGCCGCCCAATGAAGAGCACATCTGGGCTCAGCGATGTTCCCTTCTGCTTGGCCTGGGTGGGGAAAGGTTCTTGTTCAGCACTGGCTGGGGTGCCTGAGCATGAAGGGTCAGAGTTAGTTCGGGGGTGTGGGGAGTCAGAAGACTCTCTCACATCAGGTTCCTTGGCACAGCCCTGGGAAAAAGGGTGCCAGCTCAGCTCAGTAAAATCCAATTACTTTTTGTGTGTGAGTTGTGAATCTCTGGCATGTTTCACCAGCCTGGAGCAGAGGAGATGGAAGTAGACCTGCCAGCCCTGATCCTCGTACACCATGTACAAAAACGGATACAAACACATACCCGTACGTTATCTATCATTATGGTTAGAAATTCCTGGCTCAGAAAAGTCTAGAGGACTTTTCTGAACACCCAAAGTAGACTCTGGTCCTTGTGTGCATTGGTGTCTGAGATTTAAATGAGTCTTCATGGAGTTCCCATCGTGGCTCAGTGGTTAACAAACCCGACTAGCATCCATGAGGACGCAGGTTCCACCCATGGTCTCGCTCAGTGGGTTAAGGATCTGGCATTGCCGTGAGCTATGGTGTACGTCACAGATGTGGCTTGGCTCTGGCATAGGCAGGTGGCTACAGCTCCAAAGCAACCCCTAACCTGGGAACCTCCATATGCCATGGGTGCAGCCCTAAAAAGACAAAAAAAAAAAAAAAAAAGAAGGCAGACCAGCACTAAGGTGTCTAAGGTATGAAGAGCAGGAATTCACTGATGCCCCTCCCCCCACCCCGGCCCAAGCAATGTAAGAGCAACAAGCTAAAATAAAAATAAAAAGTTTAAAAAGAATAAATGAGTCTTCAAGATAAAGTAACAGGTGAGAGGCTACCTATGGCGGCCATGAAGGGGGGATGGAAAAAGATGGCGAGAGGTTGGGCGTAGGGAGAAAAGCTAACTGAGAAATCACCTTTGGTGGGGAAGTGTAGGGAGCTCTAACCTGTCACATCTTCAACGACTAAATGACTATGGTTGTTTCCTGCTTTTTTCTATATGGTATTCTCCAGTCTAATCTCTCAGCTCCAGCACAATCTATTAGTCAGGATGGTCTCAGTGGTGTTTGGAATAAGGGAGGACCAGGGATGGGGTCAGCATGGGGCTGGGCAGGGCAGAGAGAGAAGAATGGCCAGAGAAGAGATACATTCGTGTTAAAGGCTTTTTCTCGAACATTTTGGTTCCAACAGAGGCAGGTCTTGAGTTGCAGGGTGAGCTGCGGAAGGGGAAGGACTTGCAGCAAAATGAATTTGGTGTAGAAATAGGGAGTAAGCTGAGCAGGTGCAAGGGAGAGAGGGCTTGTGGCTTTATGCTTAGGAGCTGGAGAGCTGGCTTCTCCCCACCTGGCCCCAGAAGACCATCCGTGCTTTTCTGGAAATTTCCGTTGTGTTGTGTAAGTTGGAATATTTCCTCAAAAGTGCCTCAGGTTCAATGATGAGGGCTGGGATGGGGTCTGGGGCACCTGGATGTCACACCTCAGTAGATCTCAGCCAGGGCAGAGGTTGCTGTTACAGGGCAAACCCTGGGCAAATGGGCTGTCCCCTCTGAAGCATTCAGAGGACACTGCTGCCTTCCCCCACAGGGGAAACAGAAGAAGAAACACTCGTTCATTCACTCAGCCTGGCTCTCCACTAAGAGCTTAGAGCAAGGGTCAGCAAACTTTGTCTGTGAGGGCCAGAAAGTGAGTATTCTCAGCTTCACTAATCTTGTGGTCTCTGTCAGGACTACTCTGCTAGGCAGCTACAGGGTGTCAGCAATTATAGACAACATGTAAGCAAGTGGGTGGTGCTCCATTCCAAGAGCCATTTATGGGCTCTGAAATTTGGATTCCACTTCATTTTTACATATCACAAAATATTATTCATCTTTTGACTGCAAACTACTTAAAAAATGTAATAATCTTTTTTTTTCTTTTTTTGTTTAGAACCATGCCTGTGGCACATGGACATTCCCAGGCCAGGGGTTGAATCTGAGCTGTAGCTGCCAGCCTACACCACAGACATAACACCAGATCCAAGCCGCATCTGTGACCTAAGCTGCAACTCACCAATGCCAGATCCTTAACCCACTGAGTGAGGCTAGGAATCAAACCCACATCCTCATGGACACTATATCAGGTTCTTAACCCACTGAACCACAACAGGAACTCCTATAATAATCATTTTTTAACTCCTAGGTACCACCAAAACAGGTGACCAGCTACACTGAGTTCATGAGTCATAGTTTACCAGCCCCTAGCTTAGAGAAAACACTCATTCTGTTGTTACCTTCTCTCTTTTTTCTTTCTTTCTTGAAGTGTGGAAATCTTTAATTTGCCATTGATGAAGTATTTTTTTTTTCCTATTGCAGCTAATTTTTCATTAAACCTCCAGAAGTTTATCAACACAGGAGATAATTCTAAGAGCATATGAATATGGAACAGAGACCCAACATAATCCTTTTGCTGTCAGTTTTTCTTCAAATTAGATATTGAATATCACTGTGATTGTTTGAATATCACTGCGATCTTTCTCTTTTATGAGGGGTGTGGGAAAATGAAATTACCTTAGTTAATACTATGCAACAGACTAAATGTTAAAATAGCTCGACCTCAGACTGAAGTAGATCTAGCAGGCTGAGGGTGAGAGAAATTCCGACAGAAGAATAAATGCATATTCTTTCCATCTGAACTAGGATATGTATTACGAACCCTGGACAGCATTTATAATGTCAAAAGCAAAATAAAGAGTGTTTCGTGCCTTTCTTCCTAAGATGTAGGAAATACTGAAATGCAAATATCAATAATCAACTATAAACGCAACTTAGCTTGCCTGGATTTCAAAACATGTAATTTAGTACCATAAAGCAGTTTAACAAAATTGCTATGATCTACTTCTTGGGAACTGGAAGTTATAACAGTTTGAAGTTGCAGAGACCTGTGCCAAGTCCTGGACCAGAACTTCAGCATCCCCACGCCTCAGCCCCTGTCCAGGATAATGTGTATCATTAGAAATGAAGGCGAGAACTCTACTGTCTGCACACCAGCAGCATAATCATTTCGAAGTTAGAAAGTCTGTGCAGCCTTAGAGAAAGTGCAATTATCAATATCTTCTTAATTATATTGATTTCATAGTTAAGTTAAGAGTTCTTTGGCACATTTAATCATGAAAATCGACCATTTATTTTGTAAATGACTTCATGTTCTGGAAAATACTTGTCTTTCTTCCTGCAGCCCATGGTTGTGCTCAATTAAAAAAAATATATATATATATATTTAATCCATGAGAGCTGTACAGTTGACTGAATCATATGCAATTGACTGTTAAATAATAATTTAAATGAATTAACCTAGTAGCGTGCCTGAAATAAATTCTCAGTTTGCCTTACAAAACTATGCTACATTTTCAGTAAATATGTTTTTTCCCCAAGCTTGCCAAACAGGTAGACTCTATCATTAATAAACACTTACCAGCATTAGGCATATGCCTTTACCTGTCCTATATAATGACTGTATTTTCTTTCTTTCTTTTTCTTTTTTTTTTTTGTCTTTTTGTCTTTTCAGAGCCACACCCATGGCATATGGAGGTTCCCAAGCTAGGGATCTAATCAGAGCTAGCTGCTGGCCTATACCACAGCCACAGCAATGCCAGATCCGAGCCTCATCTGCGACCGACGCCACAGCTCACGGCAATGCCAGATTCTGAACCCACTGAGCAAGGCCAGGGATTGAACCCACAACCTCATGGTTCCTAGTTGGATTCATTTCCACTGCACCATGATGGGAACTCCTGACTGTAATTTCTTAAAGCAATTCTATTTATTAAATGAGGATGCACAAAAAATTACTAATGATGCACAAAAAATTATTACAGCTTCCTTGGATCTGCCTGGGACAGAGTAAGCTCACAGCCCCTACTGGACTTTCCTTACCTACAATACACTCAAGTAGCAAAAACAGAGTCATATTTGGCTTCTTACTTCATCACAAACATTAATGAGAGAAGCAGGTTGTATCATATGCTTCTGAGGAGACAGGATACCACATACACACACACACACACACACACACACACACACACACACACACCCCTTTCACAAGGGAGTGTTATTTAAGTTCCCGAGCAGGCCCACCCCTCTGTGGGCAGACTACTCCACTGTGGACAGCCCACTGTAGAAGGCCACCCACTGTGGACAGGCCACCCCACTGTGGACAAGCCACTCCTCTGTGGACAGGCCACCCCACTGTGGACAGGCCCACTCTGGAAGGCCGCTCACTGTGTAAAGCCACCCACTCTGAACAGGTCACCTCCCCACTGTGGACAGGCCACCCTCTGTGAACAAGTCACTCTTTGTGGATAAGCCACCCCTCTGGACAGACCATCCCTCGGTGGACAGGCCACCTGGGATTCTGAGTACACACCTGTGCCTGTGCGGTACGTGCCCGTGTGTGCTGGCGGCAGAGGATCCCCCTGGCTCTGGCTGAGACTCCTCATGGGGGGCTTCTGATAGACACGGTCTTCATAGATGGGGTCGATATGGTGCTCTGGGGACTGCAGGGCCCGCAGCTCCGGGCCCAGGTGGCCGTGCTGGCTGCTATATGAGGCCCGGGACCCAGCTGAAAGAGAGAACAAGAAGACACTAAGACCCAACCGATTATTCAAACAGAACCTGTTTTATCAAAGACATATTTGAATGCAGTGTGTGTGTGTGTGGCGGGGGACGGGAGGCAGAAATATTGAAATCTGCGGAAAATCAAATGAACAGCCAGAAATGGTAGCAATGGGTCAAGCTAGTCAGCTTATCGGCATCACCCAGCTGCCTTGCTTTGCTCCCAAACCTGATCTCCCTAGAAGGATGATAATGATTCTAAGATAAATCCACGGTGAACAGGGCCAGTGGAACTGCATTTTTCTCAGCCTAACGAATGGAGTAGGCTTCCTCACTAAAGAAACAGGCAGGTAGTCAAACTTAAAAGCCTCTTGGTATCCCATAGTCCCTGGGCCTGAGATTTTACAAGGGAAATTCCTGTTTAAGATGACGAGCAAATGAATCAGTCATGATGGTGAGCAGTCTTGAGGTCGTTCCTGAAAAGTGGACCAGAATTTGTCCTCATCAGCAGTTTTCCCTGAACAATGAATGAACCAAAATGCTTGGACCTATGACAGCCTGAAACCTGAGAGAAGCAGATTTTAAAGAAAAGGGTGTTCAAATTACATTCTCCTTTACTCTTAGCCTCTAACTCAAGCATCTGCATTGAGTCTACCTTCTGAAATGATACAAATGGTTGCCACTAATTGTTTTTAATTTATAAATGGAGGCTACACATTACTCGCCTGGTCCTATCTGTAACTTCTTATTTGTGTCTTTCTTTTTCCTTTTTGCACCCTATGGGAAGAGGTGTGGCTTTGAAGCAGTGCTGTGGCTCAGGGCATCTCTGCATGAGAGGAAACAGAATTTTAGGAGGGCTAAGAGCTGGAGATGACACATGAAATAGATGCTGGTTGTGTGCCGATGTTTTGTCTGAGGTACAGCCGGAATCACAGAAGCAGACATGCCAGGAGGGTCATCTCCATGGGGACAGATGGAGTGGAGGACATCCAAGGACAGTGATGAACATAGGGCATCAAGAGATGGTTATCTAATGGCGGTGAGGGCAGGACACCCACAAAACCCAAGGGAGGCTACAGGAGATTTTAGGAAAGACCCTTTGGCTAAATCTCCAAAGCTAATACCCACATGGCAGGCTGGGATTTGACTGTCGAGTGCCTTTGAACAATCCCGGATGGGAGGCCTCCATTCCAGCTTAAAGCCAAGAGGGGGTTGGAAATCCTTGATTTTCATGGGGTCTGTTGGCAGCTCCACCTCTGCCCTGCTGGTCCAAGGCCTTCATGGGTGACCACATTCGGGGCAACACCTTCAAATCTTTATGATTAGGCTGCTTCTTCAGGACCATCTAACCCCAAAGATATTCACATTCTTGCCTAGTATAGTTGAGGACAAAGCCACTCAAAAGTTTTGCAAATGCCCACAGATAAGTGTTTTACTGGTAGACTTCATGCAGGCAGCTTTACCTTCAAATAAACAGAAAAGAGGGCACTTCTGAATGACTGGGGCAGTGCTGAGACTTCTCTAAATTGGGTGTTAATGAAAATCACTGAAGGCTTTCAGGAAAGGGAAGGGAACGAAGTAGGCAAGTTCCTTACCTTTCCCTTTGCTGGTAATTAAATTCTGAGTTAGACAGTGTTCGGAGGAGTGATAGATGCAAAATAACTGTTTTGCATAATTAGGTTCATTGCATCTGATTTATCAAATGCCAACATCACACTGAATATTATCCCAAGCTCATATTTTCCAGGAATATATTTAAGTACAATATGACTTGAGTTCCTGCTGTCAGTTCTTCCTACTTCTGAAGGTTTTGAGAATATTGCCAAGGACTTCAAGTGTAAAAACAAGGAAACAGTCTTTATATCCAAATGTCATATAGTTAAACAAAAGTTATCCCTCTCTGGTAGTTTTGGAATTGTAACTATGTCATTATTACTCGATTCTAAGCAGTTAAAAACATCCAATGATGAGTAAGAAAAGGACCTGCCGACCTTTTAAGTGTTGACATGATCTGACGGCACGTGTGAAAATCATCTTCTTATAAGCATTTACTACGCATTAGGAAATTTTTATTAACATCATGAATCAGAAGTTAATGACCAAGAGTCTCAAGCAAGGAGCATCCTAAATTTACCTCTATGGATATCAGAATTTCTATGTGCTGGTATTAAGAAAAATGTAATAGTAATATTATTAAATATTTGAATATTATACCATACTTTTTTATTAGCATGCTCTTGAAAAAACTGTTCAGAGTGTTTTCCTGTGGACACATTTGTGCAAAATACATTGCATATTTAAGCATTATGCATAGCACTGTGATAAGGCATTTCAAAACGGGCATTGTTTACACTCGTTTTTATTCATTGTGACTAAGTTTGAATGGCTCATGGGTGGGCAAGCAGTTACTGGCATGAGAGACAGAAGGAAAGAAAAAAAAAAGACGGACAGGAATTAAAGGTTAAAAGTGCAACTTCTGGAATTCATATCTTCTACCACTCTTGTTTGAGAAAGATCATACCAGATCTGGACTAACAAGGTCTCTTTCATTTGGGGAAGTTTTGAGAAAAAAATTCTCACACCACCTCTTCTGGGAATATGCTCCAAAATTTCATGAGCTGGTGGATTTATTTGCTGATTCAAAGAAATTACATTTTTCCTTGGTAGTAATTTTCTTTCACCATCATCGTCTATTTGACAATGAGTCCTCAGTATCACACTGGACTCAAAACACTATTAATAAACAGTTGTATCTTTGCCAGGAACTAGAATAATGCTAATAACAAAAAAAAAAAAATGTTGGAGAAACTCTGACTTTGTTAAAATGCCACAGAGGTCAAGGCCAATTATGTTGTTGGAGAACAATTCTGAGAGCCTCACCTTGACCAAGCTGAGGGCTCAGAACTGGAGCATGACAAAGGGAGTAGAAACACAGATGGGCCAAAGAGAAAAGGGAAAGCAGACGCCATGGACCAGACCAACTACATCAATGGTTCCCAAGCTACTATAGACACAGGTCCTGCCAGTATAATTAATATCTGTGTCTAGATAGTACTTTATGACCAGTTTCTCCCAAAATGCTTACATCATCCAATGTTAAACTTTCAAAGCTGTCATATGCTTTTACCCTTTCTGTTTCTCCTCTTCACAAGACAAACTGTGGGTCTAGAGAGCCCGGGCCCTGGCAACTTTCACATATACTCTCCCTTCCTCCCTCCCTCCCTCTCTTCTCTTCTTTTCTGGAAGCCGATGAGGCATATGGAAGTTCCTGGGCTAGGGATCTATTCCGAGCTGGAGCTGCAACCTATGCCACAGCTGCAGCAATGCTGATCCTTAAACCACTGCACCAGGCCAGAGATCAAACTGATGCTTCCACAGAGACAAGCCAGATGATTGATCCACTGCGTCAAGGCAGGAACTCCTATTGTTTTTCAAATCAATGGGTTTAGAAAGACTCATGCTGGAAACATGCTCGGCTCACAGGCTGAGAGGTTGTGATCCAGGAGAGGTAAAGGGTATTATAACAGCCCTGTGGTAGGCGCTCTGTGCAGGCCAGGCCTCCTGCAGGACCAGGAGCCCTGGAGGACTGAGAAGGACCTGAAAACTGTTGTAGGACCAGGCCTGAGGCAGCCGCCGCACAAAGAGCTACCACCTGTCCTAGGACCTCAGTCACCAGCTCGCCATGCTTGGGGAGAACAGGATCTCTTGCAGATTTGCTGAGTTGTTTTACAGATGCTAACAGCCCCCCTCAAATGGAAGAAATTAACTCCTTGGTGATAAGGAGCCCCCAGACCTATGGGCAACTAAGGACTGATCATGTTAACAGCCCTGTGACCTCACCATCAGCCAATCAAAGAATTTTCCTGAGCTGATCACATACCTTGCAACCACCTTTCTGCACCTGGCTTTTAAAAATGCTTTACTGGGTGTTTCCGTTGTGGCTAAGCAGGTTAAGAACCTGACTAGCATCTATGAGAATGCGAGTTCGATCCCTGGTCTCACTCAGTGGGTTTAAGCATCTGGTGTTGGTGCAAGTTACATGTAGGTCTCAGATGTGGCTGGGATCCTGTGTTGCTTTGGCTGTTGCGTAAGCTGGCAGCTGCAGCTCAGATTCGACTCCTGGCTCTGGAAGTTCCAACGTGGCAGCGTAATCTGAGCACACCCACTCCTCTTGCTTGGCTGCTTGGCTGCAACAAGCTTTTCTCTGCTCCAAACGCTGATGTCTGGGTGTGTTTGTTCTCACTGTGTTGCATGCATGAACCTGCCTTTGGTAACAGAAAGGGGTATGGGCTCCAGGGGCTCATAGGGGTGGGCAGACTAGACCCCAAAGAGTGGAGGGGCCCTAGAGCTGGGTGATCCCCTGCTACATGGCAGACACCTTCACTCCAGCACCACCACTGACAAGAGCAAGTCCTTCACAGAAGCTTCAAAGCATGCACTCCATCCTGCACATGAGAGGGGGTCCCAGGAGCACAGGTGTATAATGTCCAACAGCTTGAAGGAAACACAAATAGCATCTCATGGAATAATGCTACTGTTTTTTCTTGTGTCAGTTTGGCCCAAACAACCTAAAATAGGAAGACATGATGTGGGCTCCAGATCTGCGTTGAACCGATTGGGCAAATCAAAGCAAGTTGCTGAACTTCTCTGAGCCCTGGTTTCCTCAAGCATCAAAATACAGATAGTTATGCATGCATCTGTACAATATGGCATCGAGGGAGGATCAAGGTGAGAGAAATCAGGTGTAAAGGACTCTGTGACTGATAAAGCAACATTAAAAAAAGATACTCTGGAGTTCCTGCCATGGTGAAGTGGTTAACGAATCCGACTAGGAACCATGAGGTTGCGGGTTCGGTCCCTGCCCTTGCTCAGTGGGTTAAGGATCCGGCATTGCCGTGAGCTGTGGTGTAGGTCGCAGACACGGCTCGGATCCCGCGTTGCTGTGGCTCTGGCGTAGGCCGGTGGCTACAGCTCCGATTCGCCCCCTAGCCTGGGAACCTCCATATGCCGCAGGAGCGGCCCAAGAAATAGCAAAAAGATCAAAAAAATAAAAAAATTTTAAAAAAAGATACTCTCAGAGTTCCCCTGGTGATGCAACAGGTTAAGGATCTGGCATTATCACTGATGTGGCTCTGGTCACTGCTCTGGCACAGATTCAATCCTTGACCCAGGAACTTCTGCATGCTGCAGGGGTGGCCAAAAAGAAAAAAAAAAAAAAACTCTCCCACCTTTTGATTTTAGAAAGAAGAAATTATGTTATCTTGTAAAAATACATCTCTTGATTTTAAAAAAACAGGCAAACACTACTTAAACTCTCAAAACAAGAGATTTAATTTTGAAATATCATAAATGCCCAAATTTTTGATAACTTCGGGAAGTATTACAGCAACATGTAAATCTTACGGGTTTACTTTTTTTGTTAAAAATTAGCATTGCTTTGTAATGGATCATTTCAAAGAATGAAAGAGTGAAGTTCAAAAGGGAAAGAAATATTGAAATGACCAAGGGAAGGTGAAATCCGTTTTAAAAAGGGACATGGCAAAATTAAAGCTGCAGAGCAAAGATAACAAACATCTGCTAATCCAAGAGGAAGCCAGGGATGGACTCATAAGGAGTTCTTCACATGGAAAATAATTACAAAGCTGAAAGGGTAAAGCATTCTCAGTGCCTTGCTTGTCTCACGCTTCTTCCCCACATTTTCCCTGGGTCCCAGACTCCAACGGGCTCTCTTCCATTTGACCAGCAACATGAAACACCTATTACTTTTAGAATGACTTGCAAATAAATTTCTACATGTTACGATTTTACATATAGCGTTTACACATGCCAGTTAATCCATACTGATTGATATATTCATTCGTTTACCACATATTTACTGAGTGAGTAACTTCTAGGAGTTCTGGACACCATGATGCTTAAGATGAAGTCCCTGGCCTTGAAAATTAGTTAATCATCGCATTTAGAGATAAAGGTACTGAAGAAAAATAAAGTAGGGTGGGGACAGGGTCAGAGGGTGTACAGTTTCGATCGGGTGGTCAAGATCGTTCTTTTTGAGCATCTGACTTTTCAGCAGGAAACAAGGGCAGAGGTAGAGTCATGCTGCAGGAAGAGCTACATGTTTCTCAAACAGGGGACAACAGCCAGAGCAAAGGCCTTTTGTGGGAGAGTCGCTGCGGAATATGTACAGAAGTGATTTTTTTAGGGTCTATTTAATCCATACTGTCTTTTAAAAGAAATGCCAGTTAGAATATGAACTGAGTTCATGCTACAACTGACTATAAAAACAGAACAGATTACTTTTTCACCTCAAAATTTCACAGTCATGGTAACCACATTTTCAGCAAAAGGATTTGAATTATTCAACAGGAGAGCGCATATAAGAAACTCATGAGAAAGAATGTATACATGTATGTGTAACTGGGTCATCTTGCTGTACAGTAGAAAACTGACAGAACACTGTAAACCAGCTATACTGGAAAAAATAAAAATCATTATAGAAAAAAACTCATGAGAACTGCATGACCAAAGATTCAGCTCAAATACATACATATATATGCATATGCATTTGAATTTTCATTCCATAGAATATGATGAATTCTCAGGTCTTCATTTATTCCTTGCAGAATCATCTGTGAGACTCTTTGAAGTGCTGATTCCTGAACACAATACCTGAAAGGTTCAACTTGGGCCCACCTGAGCTGGGAGTGGCCATGAACATTGAACTGGCACACCACACCCCATGCCCCATCATTCCACTAGCCTCCCTGCCCCATCATTCCACTAGCCTCCCGGCCCAAGACAAGGCAGACAGAGAGATCTGAAAGAAAAAAAATCAATATCAAAATGCAACTAGAGATTCTCATACTAAGTGAAGTAAGTCAAAAAGAGAAATACAAATACATATGATATTACTTTATGTGGAATCTAGAATACGGCACAGATGAACCTATCTACAGAACAGAAGCAGGCTCAACAGAGAAGAGACTTGTGGCTGCCAAGGGTGAGGACGGAGGCAGTGGGATGGACTGGGAGTTTGGGGTTAGCAGATGCAAACTATGACATTTAGAATGGATAAGCAATGAGGTCCCACTGTATGTACAGCACAGGGAACTATATCCAGGTTCTTGGGATAGACCAAGCTGGAAAATAATATAAAAAGAATATATGTGTGTGTGTGTATATATATATACTTTTTATACATATATATGTGTATAACTGAGTCACTGTGCAGTACAGCAGAAATGAGCACAACATAGTAAATCAACTATAATTTAAAAATTCAAAAAGGAAATCAATATCTAATGTGTCACAACCCTCAATTTCTTTCAAATAATCTCATTTACTACTATGTTATGCAAAGTACTGAATAGAATGAGGCAGTCATTCTGTTTTTCATGGAGACCTATTTGCATTCTTTTATTTCTATTCTATATGATTTTTGGTTATCTAATTTAATGTGAATTCACTTGTTTTGGCAAAGAAATAAATGTTTGCATGTTTTCATTTGGAAATACCAATATCGAGTTCTTCTTCCTTTTTTTTTCTTTTTAGGGCCGCTCCTGTGGCATATGGAGATTCCCAGACTAGGGATCAAATCAGAGCTATAGATGCCAGCCTACACCAGAGCCATAGCAACGCCAGATCCTTAAGCCACTGAGGCCAGGTATCAAACCTTTATCCTCATGGATGCTAGTCAGATTTGCTTCCATTGAGCCACGATGGGAACTCCAAATATCAGGTTCTTAAGGACTTACTGTCCCGGTTCTGATCTCTTCAAATTTGGAAGCCAGATTCACCTGCTCATTTGCAAGGAAAAAAAGAAGGGCCTAAATGACATATTGATCAGTCAACCAGAGCAGGCTGACTTGATGAGTTTGTGACCAGGTGGCAGAGCTGAGTGTTTTCCTATTGGAGATAAAGAAAGAACTGTCTTTAGAAGAGGAGCCAGAAACTTTTTGTGCTATGAAGGAAAGACCAAAGCAAAATCTAGGAATTCATGTTTTGTGCAATCAGTTCACGCATCACTATTTGTTGGGGAAACCGTATCTTTGACGGGCAAAATAGGACTTTCACAGACAAGTGTGTTGCAGGTTTTTTCTTGTAAATCCCCCCCAAACTTGTTCCTTGCTGAATGCCTCTGATTTTAAGGTATATTTCCTGCAATATGGTGGTATCACTAAGCAATGTGGTCAAGTAGCATGGCCTGCACAGGCTGGTAGCCTTTCCTCTGTGACAGTTTATGGCTTTGAACTAGTTACTCTGTGTACTTTGAACTTCTTAAAAAGTATAGCTTGGTATTTGTTATGATTAAACTCCAGGGGGCAAAATGACCTCAGCAAATAAGCTCTTTTAGAAATACAAAAGGTCACATAATTTCAGTTAACTTTATTATATCATAAATGTGTAAACTGCTGAGAGATGCAAAACAGTAAATTGCTGAGAGATGCTAAACAGTACACCTGAGGTATGAGAAATATGCACCATTATAAAGACTTGTTTTTATTCTTGATTTTTGCTTTTGAAACAAATAAAAATTCCAAAATCTACTTCCAATTCCTATACCAATTCACAAAGTAATTTCAATACTTAAAGGATCTTCAAATATTTCTTGTGCATCTTGGGTCAGGTCTATGCACTAAATTTCATTTGCAAATGATCATCACTCACTGAATTAATCTGACATCTTATCTTTTGTTGTTAGAAATGTTAAAATATATGAATATGTTTCCTAAACTATAGGCCATGTTTCAGACTGGAAGTGGAAGGGAAATTTTTTTTCGTTTTTAAATTAAATTAAATTAAAATTTTTTCCCACTGTACACATGGGGACCTATTTACACACACATGTATACATAATTTTTCCTCCCATTGTTGTGCTCCATTGTAAGTATCTAGACATAGTTCTCAGTGCTACACAGCAGGACCTCACTGTAAATCTATTCCAAGAGCAATAGTTTGCATCCGTTGACCCCAAGCTCCCAATCCCTCCCACTCCCTCCTACTCTCCCGGGAAACCACAAGTCTATTCTACAAGTCCATGATTTTCTTTTCTGTGGAAACATTCATTTGTGCTGTATATTATGAAGATAAATTATTAATTCATATGTAGTCAATGACCAAATGGCATTGAAGTTTAATAATATCAATGTAACAAGCCATCTGATATAAAATGATTCTATGATGAGTCTGCTTCGGAAAACAAAAAATGCCTTTCTGTTTCATCTTTTTCATAAATTCTAGATTTTCATATATCGTGTCAATGTAATACAGCTTGGCTGCTATCATGAAGAACATCAATGTTCACACGGCCTCTGACAAAGTTCAAAACACAGAAGGATTTGTTCCTATAACCTTCTTGAGAAAGTTTCCAATACAACTTATTGTAATCATGACACCTCACCTTATCTTTTATCAAATGAATAGTGTAATCTATTGGGACTCAAGTACTATCCAGTGAGAATCATTTAAAGGCCAAAATCATGGCCAGGATGCAGCAGTAAGTGCAAATGTACCTCTGTTGTCTTACCCCTATAACAGCCCATGACCCTTGGTCTTTCCTCCCTAACCACAAGCATTTCTTCCCAAGCTGTTAGAAAATCAAGCTTCTTTTGTTCAGTTCCTTTTGTGACAGGCAGGCATGCACACAGTAATGAGACAGTGGTTAATGAAGTATGAGGAATGTGGAGGCTGATATCTTTCCATGTTTAGGATGGATCGTTCTTTTTTTTTTCAGTTCAGGGTCATGTCACGTCTACAGTGAAGTGGGTGGTGTACTCAGGAGTAAAGAGCTTGTGGATACCTACTTGTCTAAGATGCCACTAGTACCAGTGAAACACATCAGATATACTGTGGTAGTTTGGCACTTGTCTGTTTTGGGTTTCTTATCTTGGGGTAGGTAGAAGGTAGCTTTGAATGTACAAGCTTTTTCAGCATCTCTCAAAATGTCATGGGCATATGAGTCCCCTGCTTAACATTCAGATTCTGACTCAATAGGTTTGGAGAAGCGCCAGAGGTTCTGCACTTTTAACAAGTTCTTGGGCAATGCTGGTGCTGCTGGTCCATAGACCACCCTTGGAGAAGCCAGGACATACTAATTTAGCTGTGGATGTATCTTAGTTGCTGGAGGATTTCAACTCTGACATCATTTTGGAGCCTTGAAGACAGGCATATCAATGCCTTATTTCCCCCCTGCTTTATTAAACAGATAGGAGTGCCTCAACAAAGGCACAGGTGAAGGTCATAGCCACACGCTGGCCATGCCAATGGTGCCTCAACAGGAGCCCACTCTCCCTGGTCCAGCACGAGGCTGTGCTGGATATCATGTGTGAGTACCATATGGCCCGCCGTGGGCTGCCCTTGCCAATGAGTCAGGCTTTAGCATGCAGTCTGCTGCAGAGTGACTGACCTTAGCTCTAGCGGACCAAGCCCCACCAGACACCAAGGGGCATGCATAGGCTTTCATGATCAGGTTAGTTGAGGCAAGAGTCACTTCTAGGAGAAAACACATCTTTACATATACAGGACTGACTTTGCCGATAAGGGTGGACTGGAACATTTCTCCTGTCATTACAATGCTTCCCAGCTGATTTTGGGGAAACAGGAATCTGGCACACAATAGGGCACACATATGTAGGATTCAGCTCAGTGCCTCTCAAACCTGGGGGAACATACATGATGTGTACCTGAATAACATTTCAAACAGCACTGATGATGGGGTCAACTCTAGACCACTGAATTAAGACCCTCAGGGAATGGGTCCAGGGAATGAAAGGGCTCAAACACTCTCTGTTTGTTTCTAAGAAGGGACTTACCTCTGGATGGTTAGGGTCAGGCCTGGTAGACTTGGGGCTGACACAGAGTCTTGAGGAATGCAAGTCAAGGTTGGTCCTCATCAGGACCCCTAAGGTTGGAGATCTTGAAAAATCAAAGAAATATCCACTCTGAAATGTTGGGAGAAGGCAACTTCCTACTGGAGGGAGGGTACCTTCTGAACTTGGCAAGAAGGCAGTAATACTTTGAAAACAGGAAGAGTAGGAGATGGGTTTTCCCCAGGAGGATATGGCTGTTGCCCTAGGCATGCTATACCCTGCGCTGCTGCAATTAGCCTCTTTTTGGAAAATTTCCCTAAGTTCAGATTGCCTGCCTTTCCTGAACTTTTACCCATATAGGCCTCCTATTTAAAATTTGCTTCCAACCAAGTCTCCACCCTGGGAGCAGCTTTTGGCAGCAGAATTCTGGATGGAATGACCAGGAGCTTGGCTCACTACTAACCTGCTACTGTCCTAATTAAGTACTGATGCTGAGCAATTTAAGAGTTGGTGCCTTACTAATAAGTCAGTTACCAGAGTTTTTAATGACCAGTCTCATATCTACATAGACAATAAGGCAGATAAAATTCAGTGAGTGTCATTTTATTTCTCCCCAACTGCTTCTCAGTCATCTATCAATACAGAACACCCGGAGTCTGGCTTCTAGACCTAATTGCTAGGGATAATTATGAATATTTCCAAGAAAAAATCCAGAAAAAGGTGCTCCTGACCCTTCTTTTTTGTTACATGAAGATGCAAAGACCAATTTTGACTGCAAGGAATGGTAAGTCTTCATTCTGCTTTCCAAGGTGCTGACCGCTATGGGGACCGAAGCTCAGCTGTCATTCTTGTGCCTGTGGTTTTTGTCTATCCAAGGGCACAGGTGAAATTCCCAATGTACAGCCAAGGAGAAGGGTTATATCAGACAAAAGTAGGCTAAAGTATGCAACTTTCTTCATAAATTGCTTTAAATATCTTGAAAAGTATCTGAACTAAGATGTTCTGCATCTCAGCATCTTCAACACAGGTCTCTTACTCAGATTGTACTAGATGTATCACAGATTCTTGCATAAATTCCTTTTCAAAAATTAGATATTTAGCTGCTAAAAGGTAAACTTAAAATGTAGTCTCTCTGTATTATTTTCTACTGCTTTCTAGGTTCACAAATACCCACAGATATTAGCGATAATTCTGGAAGGGAAAGACACAAGTAATGTTCAGTATCATTTTTTTTTGTCTTTTTAGAGCCACACCCGTGGCATATGGAGATTCCCAGGCTAGAGGTCCAATCGGAGCTGTAGTTGCCCACCTACACCACAGCCACAGCAACGCGGGATCTGAACCGCATCTGCGACCTACCACAGCTCATGGCAACGCCAGGTCCTTAACCCACTGATTGAGGCCAGGGATCAAAGCCTCATCCTCATGGATGCTAGTTGGGTTCATTAACCACTAAGCCATGAGGGGAACTCCTAATCATTTTTTAGGGAAAAATGGCAAACTCTTTTGTAGATTAGTCATTCTCTATATTTACATTTTATAATTTCTTTACACTTTATTAAAGTTTTATTACTTTACTTAACATAATACTTGGCATATAAAAGAGTTTGAGAAAAGAGAATTATGGTGTGTAATAAACAGTTCTGAGGACCCAAGTTTTTCCTTGATTTTTTTCTGGTTAAAAGCTTTCATGTGTGCATGTGTATGTTTTAGAATCCAACCAGTCATTGCACTATACTTGAATAATTATTATTTGAATGCCAGTGATATTTATTAAAACATTAATTCCCTAAATAGACCACTACTGATGAGATCTACACGTTGTTATAATCCTCCCACCCACTTTTCAACTGTTGTCTTTTTTTTTTTTTTTTTGCTGCGATCCATGGCGTATGGATGTTCCCAGGCCAGAGATTGAATCTGAGCCACAGCTGCAGAAACACAGAATGCTTAACTGACGGCACTGGGCCAGGGATTGAATCTGTGCTGCCATAGAGACAACACCAGGTTCCTAACCTGCTGCACCACAGTGGAAACACCATATCTGTTGTTTTTAATCCAAAGAAGCTACTACTAAACTACCAATTGGTGCGGTACGGTAGTCTTCTTACTGGTGCTTTTCTAGTACAGAAATTTGTATTGACTCTTCCAGTGCAAAACCAATATTAAGAATTCGACAGAAGCCTGTCAAGGAGAAGGGGTCTGTTTGTGCCAATGTCAATGACAATCAGCTACCTATGTGCATTTATTCACATACTGAAGAGAAATGTATAAAGATTTCCCTGTTCTTTTATTTTTTTATAAACCTGTTTTTTCTTTTTATGCCCACACCTGTGGCATGTAGAAATTCCCGGGGCCAGGGGTTAAATTGAAGCTACAGCTGTAGGCCTACACCATAACTAAGGTAACACCAGATCCTTAAACCACTGTGAACTACACCACAGCTAGCGGAAACACCAGATCCCTAACCCACTAAGTGAGGCCTCCTTGGATTATAATACTGTGCCCACCGGATTCTGGGGGTAGAAGCTTCCTGGCCTGGCCACTTGCATATCTTACAAGCTTCCTATCTGAATAAATCTGTTTCTTGCCTATCACTTTGTCTCTCACTGAATCCCTTCTGCACAGAGGCATGAAGAACCTGAACCTCCGTGAGTCCAGACACAAGGTCCCAGCAAGTAGAGTATTCTCACCAGAAACTGAATCCTGCCAGAACTTTGATCTTGGAGGTCCTGGCCACCAGAACCCCTGAGATTATGCAAGAAATACCACTGAGGTAAAGTGCTATTTTCAGCACATGATTTCAGGAGTACCTGCTACCAGTATAACTGACCACTGCTGATGCTGACCTTAATCATCTGCCTGATAGTGTCTGTCATGTTTCTCTACTTTAAAGCTGACCTTTAGGAATGCAGGGATTAAGATGGGGGAATAGAAGGACTGGAGTTCAACTTCTCTCCTAAAAACAACAAAATTCACAACTAAAAGCTAAGCAATCTTCAATCAAATGGACCAGAAACCTGAAAAAAGATATTCTATTCCAGAAGACAAAGAAGAGGCCACATCAAGAGGAAGGAGAGGCGATTACATGATACAAAAAACCCCATACCCACGGACTAGAAACTAACTGGTTTACAGAGACTCACCTACAGGAGTCAGAGTTCTGAGCCCCACATCAAACTCCCACAGGTGGGGATCTGGCACTGGGAGAAAGAGCCCCTGGAGCATCTGACATTGAAGGCCAGTGGGGCTTGTGCACAGGACTGGGGGAAATGGAGATCTCATTCTTTTTCTTTCTTTTTTTTTTTGTCTTGTTGCCTTTTCTTGAGCCGCTCCCGTGGCATATGGAGGTTCCCAGGCTAGGGGTCTAATCAGAGCTGTAGGCACCATCCTATGCCAGAGCCACAGCAACACGGGATCTGAGCTGCATCTGTGACCCACACCACAGCTCATGGCAATGCTGGATCCTTAACACACTGAGCAAGGCCAGAGATTGAACCTGCAACCTCATGGTTCCTAGATGGATTCATTAGCCACTGCGCCATATGGGAACTCCCAGAGATGCCACTCTTAAAAGATACACACAGACTTTCACATGCACTAAGTCCCAGGGCAGAGCAAAGTCTCCATAGGAATCTGGGTCAAACCTGACTGCAGTTCTCGGAGGACATCCTGGGAAAACAGGGGTGAATGTGGCTTGTTGTGAGGGAGGGACATCGAAGGCAAAGCTCTCAGGAATATTCAGTAGCATGCTTTTCTCTGGAGGTGGTCATTTTGGGAAAATCTGGCCCCACCCGTCACTCAGTGCTGAGAAGCCCCAGGGCAAACAACAATCCAGGTGGGATGACAGCCCCACTCCTCAGTAAATAGGCTGCCTAAAGACTCCTCAGGTACATATCAGCCTCTAATCCCATCCAGAGACAAAGCGCCACCTATCAGAGGTATAAGAATCAGCTCCACCTACCAGTGGGCAGGCATCAGGTCCCCCCATCAGGAAGCCTACAGCAAGTCCCCATACTAACTTTAGCCACAAGGGGGGCAGACACCAGAACTAAGAGAGGCTACAACTCTATTATCTGTAAAAAGGTCACCACACCAAAAACCTATAAAAATGAGATGACAGAGAACTATAACTCAGATGAGGGAGAAAGGAAAACCCCAGAAAATCAGCTAAGTGATGAGGAGATTCTCAGCCTCCAGGAAAAAGACTTTAGACTGTTGTTACTGAAGATGATGCAAGACATTGGAAATAAACTGGAGGCAAAGATGGATAACTTACAGGAAACACTGACCAAAGAGATACAAGATCTAAAACTTAAGAAGAGATGCAAAATACGATAACTGAAATTAAAAAATTCACTAGAAGCAGCCAATAGCAGAATACAGGAGACAGAAGAACAAATAAGCAAGGTGGAAGACGGATGAGTGGAAATTACGGATGTGGAGCAGAAAAGAGAAAAAAAGATTGAAAACAAATGAAGAGAGTCTCAGAGATCACTGGGACATTGTTAAACACACCAACATCCATATCATAGGGGTGCCAGAAGGAGGAGAGAAAAGGGAACAAGAAAAATATTCCAAGAGATAATAGCCGAAAATGTCCCTAACATGGGAAAGGAACCACTCAATCAAATCCTGGAAGCACAATGAGTACCATATAAAATAAACCAAAGGAAGAATACACTGAGACACATATAAATCAAACTAACCAAAATTAAAGACAAAGGGAAAATCTTGAAAGCAGCCAGGGAAAAGAAACAAATAACATACAAGGGAACCCCAATAAGGTTATGGGCAGATTTTTCAGCAGAAACTCTGCAGGCCAGAAGGGAGTGGCATGATATACTCAATGTGATGAAAGGAAAAAGGCTCTAGCCAAGATTACTTTACCCAGCAAGGCTCTCATTCAGATTTGAAGGAGAAATCAAAAGCTTCACAGATAAGCAAAAGCTGAGAGAATTCAGCAACACTAAACCAGCCTTACAACAAATACTAAAGGAACTTCTCTAGGCACAAAAGAAAAAAACAGCAACAGGAAACAAAAATGCCACAAGTGACAAGGCTCACCAGTAAAGGTGTATATACAGAAAAGATACGAAATCATCCATGCACAATTATACCACCAAAATCAGAAATCATGAGAAGAGGAGGGTACAAAGGTAGGACACTGGAGATGAACTTGCAATTAAGAGAACAACAACTTAAAACCATCTCATATACATATACTCTTATATCAAAACTTCAGAATAACTGCAAGCCAAAAATCTACAATTGATACACAAACAAAAAGGAAAAATCAACTCAAATACAACACTAAAGATACTCATCAAACCAGAAGAGGAGAGAACAAGAAAAGAAGGGAAGAAAAAAGAGCAACAAAAACAAATCCAAACCAATAAATAAAATGGCAATAAGAACATACATATCAATAATTACCTTAAATGTTAATGGACTAAATGCCCCAACCAAAACACATAGACTGGATGAAGGGATATAAAAACAAGACCCATATATATGCTGTCTTCAAGAGACTCATTTCACTTCTAGGGACACATGCAAATTGAAAGTGAGAGGATGGAAGAAAATATTTCATGCAAATGAGAATCAAGAGAATGCTGGAGTCGCAATACTCATATCAGACAAAATAGACTTTAAAATGAAGAATATTTTAAGGAACAAAGAAGAACAATACATAATGATCAAAGGATCAATCTAAGAAGATATAACAATTTTAAATATCTATGCACCTAACATAGGTTCACCATAATATATAAGGCAACTGATAACAATCTTAAAAGGACAAATCAACAATAACACAATAATAGTGGGGGACTTTTAACACCCCACTTACAGCAATGGACAGATGAACCAGACAGAAAATCAATAAGGAAACCCAGGCCCTGAATGAAGCATTAGACCAGATGGATTTCATAGATATTTATAGGACATTCCATCCAGAAGCAACAGAATACACATTCTTCTCAAGTGCACATGGAACATTCTCTAAGATGGATCACATCCTGGGCTACAAATCCAACCTCGGTAACTTTAAGAAAATTGAAATCACATCAAGCATTTTTTTCCGACCACAACGCTATATGACTGGAAATCAACAACAAGAACAAAACTGCAAAAAACACAAACACGTGGAGACTCAACAACATGCTACTACACAACCAATGGATCCCTGAAGAAATCAAAGAGGACATTAAAAAATACCTAGAAGCAAATGACAACAAAGATATGACACTCCAAAACCTATGGGATGAGCAAAAGCCGTTCTAAGAGGAAAGTTTATAGCAATCCAAGCCCACCTCAGGAAACAAGACAAAGCTCAAATAACCAAGCTAACTTGACATCTAAAGCAGCTCGAGAGAGAACAGACAAGACCCAAAGTTAGTAGAAGAAAAGAAATCATAAAGCTCAGAGCAGAAATCAATGAAACAGAAACAAAGAAAACCACAGAAAAGATCAATGAAACGAAAAGCTGGTTCTTTGAAAAGATCAACGAAATTGAGAAACCCTTAGCCAGACTTTCCAGGGAAAAAAGAGAGAGGACTCCAATCAATAAAATCAGAAATGAAAAAGGAGAAGTAACAATGGACATCACAGAAATACAAAGGGTCATAAGAGACTACTCTATGCAAATATACGCCAATGAAATGGAAAATCTAGAAGGAATGGACAAATTTTTAGAAAAGTACAATCTTCCAAGACTAAACCAAGATGAAATAGAAGAGATGAATGGACCAGTCACAGGTACTGAAATTGAAACTGTGATTAAAAAACTTCCAACAAACAAAAGTCCAGGACCAGATGGCTTCACAGGCGACTTCTAGCAAACATTTAGAGAAGAGCTAACACCTCTCCTTCTGAAACTATTTCAAAAAATGGCAGAGGAAGGGATACTCCCACACTCATTCTATCAGGCCACCATCACCCTGATACCAGAACCAGACAAAGATGCCACAAAAAAAGAAAACTACAGGCCAATTTCACTGATGAACATCAATGCAAAAATCCTCAACAAAATACTAGCAAAGTATATCCAACAATACATTAAAAGGATTGTATATCATGATCAAGTGGGATTTACCCCAGAGATGCAAAGATTCTTCAATATCTGCAAATCCATCAGTGTGATACACCACATTAACAAACTGAAGAATAAAAACCATATGATCCTCTCAATAGACGCGGAAAAAGCCTTTGACAAAATCCAACACCCATTCAACCCTTCAGAAAGCGGGCATACCAGGAACCTACCTCAACATGATAAAGGCCATATATGACAAACCCACAACTAATATCATTCTCAATGGTGAAAAGCTGAAAGAATTCCTGCTGAGATCAGGAACAAGACAAAGATATCCGCTCTCCCCACTACCATTCAACATAGTTTTGGAAGTCCTAGCCACAGCAATCAGAGAAGAAAAAGAGAGAAAAGGAAACCAAATTGGAAAGTAAGAAGTAAAACTATCACTACTTGCAGATGACATGATACCATACCTACAGAATCCTAAAGACTCTACCAGAAAACTGTTAGAGCTCATCCATGAATTTCACAAAGTCGCAGGATACAAAATTAATACACAGAAATCGACAGCACCTCTACACAATGACAATGAAAGAGCAGAAAGAGAAATTAGGGAAGCAATCCCGTTTACCATGGCATCCAAAAGAATAAAATACCTAGGAGTAAACCTACCTAAAGAGACAAAAGACCTGTACTCTGAAAACTATAAGACACTGATGAAAGAAATCAAAGATGACACAAATAGATGGAAAGATATACCATGCTCGTGGATTGGAAGAGTTAATATTATCAAAATGACTATACTACCTAAGGCAATCTACAGATTCAATGCAATCCCTATCAAATTACCAAGGTCATTTTTCACAGAACTTGAACAAAATATTTTAAAGTTTATTTGGAAGCACAAAAGACCCAGAATAGCCAAAGACATCCTGAAAAAGAAAAATGGAACTAGAGGCATCAGGTTCCCTGACTTCAGACTATACTACAAAGCAACAATCATCAAAACTGTACAGTACTGGCACAAAGACAGAAATATAGATCTGTAGAACAGGACAGAAAGCCCAGAATTCAACCCACGCACCTACAGCCACCTAATCTATGGCAAAGGAGGCAAGAATATACAATGGAGAAAGGACAGCTTGTTCAATAAGTGGCGCTGGGAAAACTGGACAGCCACATGGAAAAGCATGAAATTAGAACACTCCCTAATACCATACACAAAAATAAACTCCAAATGGATGAAAGACCTACATATAAGACGAGACACTATCAAACTTCTAGAGGAAAACATAGGCCAAACACTCTCTGACAAAAACGACAGCAACATCTTCTCAGATCCACCTTTAGAGTATTGACCGCAAAAACAAAAATAAACAAATGGGACCTAATTAAACTTAAAAGTTTCTGCACAGCAAAGGAAACTCTAAACAACACAAAAAGACAACCCACAGAATGGGAGAAAAATCTTTGCAAGTGAGTCAACTGACAAGGGATTAATCTCCAAAATTTATAATCACCTTCTACCACTCAATACCAAAAAACAAACAACCACATCAAAAAATGGGCAGAAGATCTAAACAGACAGTTCTCCAAAGAAGACATACAGATGGCCAAAAAACACATGAAGAGATGTTCAACATCACTCATTATTAGAGAAAATGCAAATCAAAACCACGCTGAGGTACCACCTTCCACCAGCCTGAATGGCCATCATCCAAAAGTCTACAAACAGTAAGTGCTGGAGAGGGTGTGGAGAACAAGGAACCCGATTACACTGTTGGTGGGATTGTAAATTGGTGCAACCACTGTGGAAAGCAGTATGGAGATTCCTCAGAAAACTCAAAATAGAACTCCCATTTGATCCAGCAATCCCACTCCTGGGCATCTATCCAGAGAAAACCATGACTCGCAAAGACACATGTACTCTGATGATCACTGCAGCACTATTTTCAATAGCCAAGACATGGAAACATCGACAGAGGAGTGGATGGATCAAGAAGATGTGGTACATATACACTATGGAACATTACTCAGCCATTAAAATGAACAAAATACCAGCATTTTTAGCAAAATGGATGGACCTAGAAATTATCATGCTAAGTGAAGTCAGCCATACGAGACACCAATATCAAATGCTTTCACTGACATGTGGAATCTGAAAAAAGGACAGACTGAACTTCTTTGCAGACAGATGCTGACTCACAGACATTGAAAAACTTATGGTCTCCAGAGGAGACAGTCTGGGGGGTGGAGGGATGTGCTTGGGTTGTGAGATGGAAATCCTGTGAAATTGGATTGTTATGATCATTATACAACTACAGATGTGATAAATTCCTTTGTGTAATAAAACAATAATAATAATAATAAAAACCCACTGAGTGAGGCCAGGGATCAAACCTGCTTCCTCATGGACACTGTCAGGTTTTTAACCCAATGTGCCACAATGGGAACTCACCAGAATTCCCTTTCTACATCAATTATTGAAATGACGCTTATCTCCTTAGGGGAGGTTTTGACTCCATTAACCTGTTGCCAATCCATTCAAGGAGAGCTAAGGTTGAAACCAGAAATGCAGGAAATGAGGGGGTATTATTCCCGTTCAGGACTGACTCCCCCCTTTAATGGCCCAACACCTGTGGGTCAAGGCACCATCTAGGAAGACAAACAGGAAAAATCGATGCCATCAAGTCCCTGTGAAGATATTTACAAGCAAATAGCAATTTGAAGGGCCGCTCAAGGCCACTGGGTCAAGGCCCCTGCTCAAGTCTACTGGGTTCCTTTTGCTGCCGCATCTCTACCTGCAGGTTCCTGGGCAGGTCCTAGTACATACAGACTCCACAGGACAGACACTGTCTGTTTCTATTATCTCTTATGTCTTTGGAGTTACACATAGGGAACTGCTAGCTCTCCAGGTGAGCCTATGACATTCCACAGACTGCTGCCTGGGCTTCTGTTAATACTGCAACTGACAGCTAAAAAGCATAGGAAGCCACTTCCCTGAGTTCCCGTCGTGGATCAGTGGAAACAAAACTGACTAGCATCCATGAGGACTCGAGTTCATCCCTGGCTTCGCTCAGTGGGTTAAGGATCTGGCGTTGCTGTGAGCTGTGGTGTAGGTCACAGACACAGCTCAGATCTCAAGCTGCTATGGCTGGGTATAGGCCAGCAACTGTAGCTTTGATTTGAGCCCTAGACAGGGAACCTCCATATGCTGCAGGTGCGGCCCTAAAAAAAAGCAAAAAGAAAAGCCACTTGCCAAAGCATTGGCAACTCAGAGATGAGAGAAGAGGTATTTTATCTTACAGATGTTCAAACTCATTGAGCCAAATTTGTTAGTTATTGGTAATTTTTTAAATGTTTCATTCACTTTGAGGAGAAGCCAGTGTCTCTTGGTGTTCATGCTTCTCTTTGTACTAAGGATGATTTCTAGTTATGAATGGAATGTAACACTTTCACCACTGAGCTAGCTTTATAATAGTGCAAGCTATCTGTTGACTATTTACTACATGAAGTGTGGCGAGGAGTTCTGAAATAATCAGGGGGCCCACATACACACTTATTTCAATGCTTCTTTTGCCTCTTTTGATTGCAGGAAAATTCAGGCTACCATCCTCTTTGTATCAAAGTCAGTGCTTTTGTAATATACAGCACAAAAAAATGCATACAGATCCATCTGGGATTAGCCTTTAGAGATTTTAGGTATTTCACTTTAGTTATTCCACAGCAAATGCAAAATTTTACACATACATATAAAAAACATATATGTGTATGTATATATATATGGCTGTGTGCTTAGTGCTATTTGTCACATATTTAGAGTATATATAATGAACAGAAATTATATCTATTACATGTAACATATATTCTGTGTAACATGGACTAAATATATGACAAATTTTTTAAAATTACAAAATGCGTATTGGTTAAATATAATGGCAAGAAGGATTCT
The DNA here is from genome assembly GCF_016906955.1 of Phacochoerus africanus. NCBI lineage: Eukaryota > Metazoa > Chordata > Mammalia > Artiodactyla > Suidae > Phacochoerus > Phacochoerus africanus. Next base: position 79,381,140 of record NC_062544.1, on the reverse strand, counting down.
GATGCAGACACAGTTGCAAATTAATCCCACTTTGAGAAATTTAAGTTATTGTTTAAGTCTATTTTCATTCACAGCTACTAAAACAGCTGGTCTCTCCATAAACTGTCTTGCTTAGATAAAAAGAAAAAAAATGTTTAAAAGAAGCTTCATTAGCAAGAAACTACTGTATAGCATAGGGAATACTCAATACTCTACTCAATAGTGTGTAATAACCTATATGGGAAAAAATAATGGATATATGTATAACTGATGCACTTTGCTGTACACCTGAAATGAATATAACATTGTAAATCAACTATGCTCTGATAAAAATAAAATAAAATAAAATAAAATAAAATAAAATAAAATAAAATGTTTCATATTTATTAAGGCAGAGATATTGGTTATCTAGGATCACTGAACTGATACTAGCACAGATGACTGTTTGCTCAAATTAACGCACACCTGTGACCTAAAAGGTGTAAGCTCTGCTAAGAGACCAAGGAATATTCACTAAGGAAGCACCACTGACTCAAGTGCAGAGGTACAGAACCTGAAGAGCAGGAGAAAGTCACACCATGGGGGCAGACACCAGCTGGCGACCCACTGGGAAGTTACAGCCTAAGGGACTGGCAAATGCAGTGCTGCATATGTCTCCGTGTCTCTCTCTTCCCATCCTGCCATTTCTTTCTTTGCTTTGACATTACATCTAAAAGCACTTGGCCATGAGAGTTTTTTTTTTTCTCTTTAGGGTCACACCCCCGTGGCATATGGAGGTTCCCAGGCTAGGGGTTGAATCAGAGCTATAGCCCCCTCAACCCACTGAGTGAGGCCAGGGATCGAACCTGCATCCTCATGGATACTAGCCAGGTTGGTTACTGCTGAGCTATGATGGGAACTCCCCAGGAGACTCGTATGTCCACCAGCCATCTGTGTGATCTGTAACACTGAAAAAATGAGACTGATTCTCAGGGTTCAGGATCAGGGAAACACTTGGCTGCACATGACCTGGCCCGTTTCTCAACGAGGGACAAGGGAATTGTCCTGTGAGCTGGCTTATGTCTGTGCTGGAGAACAAGTCCCATTTTAATTCCTTTCAAACCCTCACACATCTCTAATGTCTCAAGTGGTCACCCCCATACTCCTGCAGTCCTATCTTCAAATGAAAAGAAACTTATAAGGTCTTCTGGTTAATTTATTCTTTCAAAAAGTTTTCATCCACCATTATTAAAAAAAGAAAAAAAGAATGGGATAAAAATCTCTATGTTGGAAAACCAAACCCTGGCTCCCCAGTGTCTCCCGAATGTGGTCAGACCTCCCCAGAGTTGGCTCAGAAGGGCAGACCTCAGCCTACGTGCAGCCTTGATCTCATTACATCCCTGGTGCCGCCCTAAGCTCCATCTTCAATCTGCCAGGACTCAGGGCACCAAAGGGCACTTAGTCATGACCAATAGGTAATCCTTCCCACCTAGCAACACCCCTCTTCTTCTATTTGCACCTGTCCAGCTGCACATTGTTAAACCCAATCTCAAATTATGCCTCCTTCAAGCACCCTCTTCTGGAGTTCCCGTCCTGGCTCAGGGGAAATGAATCTGACTAGCATCCATGAAGATGCAGGTTCGATCCCTGGCCTCGCTAAGTGGGTTAAGGATCTGGTGTTGCTGTGAACTGTGGTGTAGGTCGCAGATGCAGCTCAGATCAGCTCAGTTGCTGTGGCTGTGGTGTAGACTGGAGGCTACAGCTCCGATTTGACCCCTAGCCTGGGAACTTCCATATGCCTCAAGTGAGGCCCTAAAAAGACCAAAAAAAAAAAAAAAAAAAAAACCCTCTCCTGATCCTTCTGCCTTGACCTGCCTCATACCTCCCCACCCCGGGATGCCCTCAGGCCTTGGTCCTCTCTCATAGCTCCTGGTATCACAAGCTATTTCTGAACTGATGTCACTCCTGCCCATTTACAGTCAAGGGAGACCCCTGGCCATGACTTTCATCTTATTTATATATGAATGCCCAGGAGAGCTGGGCTGTTAACATGATTCTCCATAGCCACAATAGGTATCATTTACTGGGCCCTTTTTGGAGGCCACACCTGTGGCATGCAAAAGTTCCCAGGCCAAGGATCAAACCCATGCCACAGCAGTGATCCAAGTCACTGTAGTGACAATGCTGGATCCTTAACCCATTCAGCCATCAGGGAACTCCCCATTGGGTCCTTTTAACATGCAAGCATGCTAATAAACAATTGATAAGCAGGATCTCAATCTCATATGATCTTTGTAATGACTCTGTATAATTGTTGCAGTACTGCTATCCCCACTACAGGATAAGCAAAGAACCTCGAAGAAGCCCTATTCTGTTCCCCAAACAGGTTAAGCATGATTTCACCTTGGACCCTTGCACTGGCTATTCCCTCTGCCTGGCACATTCCTTCCCAGATCCATCACAATGGCTCTTGGCTTCAAGTGTTTGCTTAATGGACACTTGTCATGCAGAGCTTGGCCACCTGGCCCCATCTACTTTCGTAGTTTTTCTCTCTATGGCCTTTCTCTCCATCTAGGATCCTACCAGCATCAGACCATTACCTCTAAGAGGACAGGGACTCTGGTCTCTGTTGTTCACAGGTGTGTGTCCAGCACCTAGAAGAGTGCCTGGCACAAAACAGGTGCTGAGTAAATACTTGTTCAACTGAACCAACTAGTCAAGGTCACAGAGCTAGTAAGAAATGAAACGAAGATATGCACCCACATCTGCCTAGCCCCTCAATCCATGCCTCCTGTATTTGTGAAACTCAACAGAATGGAAGAATGATTTTTTCTAAATCTGCACCCATTATTCTTACTCATGCTTCTGCTTGTTCTGTCCTTAAATATTAAAATTACTCAGACTCCTTTGGAATTTCCCCAGCATTCATTCATGACTGTCAACATTCAAGTGCTGAGTTCCACGTTTCTTTGCTTGACAGTCTGTTTCTCAGCTGTCTCCCCCACCCCCACCCCCCAGTGGCTGCTCTTCATTGCCCTACAGACATTGTTTCCTGGGTACCATGCTTTCCTCTTGTTTTATGCTCTTATTTAGCTAGAATACGTCCCCCAATTACAGTAACTTTCTAGGAAAAATATGCATAGAAGATAGAATTTACGAGCACTTGCAAGTCTGAAAATATTTGATCCTCTTTTTTATAAATTACTGATGATTTGGCCATGTATAAAGCTTAGGTGGAAACTGATTTTCCCTTGGAACTTGGAGAGCATCACCTGAGCATCCTTTATCCTCCAGCATCACATATGCAAGTCAGGTGGCATCTGTCTTATTCCTCTCCAGATGTGTCTAGGGCTTTTTATATTAGTGCTGTGAAATTTCATAACACAAAACATGAAATATTTTCTATTCCAAGCACAGGGTATTTCCCAGGAAGACACAGGTACCCCCAGCTCTGAGGAATTGTTCTGTAATACTTCATTGATGATTTGCTTCTCTCCATTTTCTTTCTGGGGCTGCAGTGATATGTCAGATCTCTTGGATTTGTCCTTTATGGCTCTTGCAGCATTGTTCTCATTTTCTCTCTCTTTCCCTTTATGTCCTATCTTCCCAGTGAGTTTCTTGACTGTTCCCCACTCATTCTATCGAATTTGCAATATGGACAGTTAGATTTTTACAGCCTAAAAAAAGTTTTATTGTTCTTTAAGCCTCACATATCAATCCTATTCTTACTTAATAAATATAAGATCTTAAATCCTTCTCAGTCTTGAACCTAAAGTTTTAGCTTGTTTCCTTTAACCTTTACCTGTAAATCATCTCTATTTCTTCTGAGAGACAATTCATTCTTCTGTTTTTTTTTTTTCCCACGCCACTAATTCACACGAATTCCTCAGTAATCCTTGCTAATTTCTCATATTTGAGAACGAGAAACCCAGTGGCGGAAGCTTCTGCCACAACCTCAATAGAAGTGTTTCCCACTGGGCTGCCCCTGTGTTAGAATTTATGACAAGGAGGGTGGGGTGTATGGGTTGGCACTGTTTTTGCTAAATAAGAAGGTAGCGGGTATCATTGAGCCCCTGCTAGCCTCCTTCCTCACAGGCCTGTGTGAAATGAACTTTATCTAGGCCATGGACAGCCATAACTCAAGTCTTAACTTTCTCGGGCAATTTGTTCAATTTCTTCAAGAGACCACACCTGGTCTTCGCCCTGGAGTGAGCACTGGCCAGGGGGGCGCCATCTTGGTAGGAGGGAGGGGATGCAGTGGGAGGAGGGGGCCAACTTAGAAGTGTCTCCAGCAATGACCTTCAAGAGACCCCTCCATCTTGAACTCACTTCTCTCTCCAGACCCCCAGTTCAACTCTGACAGTTGAACCTGTCCAAGCATTCACTCAAGACAGCCAGCCAGTCCACCTCTGCCAGGCTGACAGATTCTTGGGCGAAATGTCTACAATTTCATTGTTTATTACTTGTACTTGCCTAGCTTTCTAGAAAATTTTCCTTGCTTTTTGGTGACGCCCACATGATGGCCTCTGTGTTCTTGTCTCTTCTGTGACTTTACTCCCCATTATAATCTTGCACCTTTTTTTTTCCCAGAGGGTCTGAGACTTGGGAGAGTAATGTCATCTTACTGTTGTCCAAGATACACTGACATCTTCCAAGTTAAAGTTACCTAAGTATCACTAGTGCTAGAAAGGCTTGCATGGAATTCTACATAAGATGCCACTCTCCTATAAAAGAACAAAAAAGACCCATATACCCCATTTTAACTAGCAAGGCCGCCATGCAGTAAGGAGAGAAGAGGAGATATTAATTTCTGGGAATCAACAAAGAAGAAAGACCTCTGGAAAGCCTTTGGGGCCCTTAGCATCTCAAACATTTAGTTCCAGATCCAGCTACTAACTTAACAAAAAGGCATGTTAAAAGGGTCAAACTGCATCCCTGCTGCAGTTTGACCTGGATGAACATCAACTGGATAGAAATCAGACACTATGCAAATGCAATCAGACACTCCATAGAGTGACTTTATAAAGGAAAATCTGATTGCCATTCCTGGGAGTCCCAGGCTCCAGGCAGATGAAGGCTTGCTAGACAGGGGTCAGAGGAGGTTTGCTAAAGAGATTTTAGTACCTATTCTCCCTGGAGAGAAAGCCTGGACCACTCAGACACAGGATCCCAGAGTTACATAGGGCCAAGGGCTGGCTGAATAATGGCTTTGTTGGTGGAGGCTGGAGAGGGTCAATGAGTGGGAATTGTTCCACACCCCTGGAGGGTGCTGGGTTGCAGGGCGGCAGGGTGCCCGGTGCAGAAAAGGGATCTCCTTTGCATTCCGAACCAGAAGACATCTTGGCAGGGTCTGGGCTCTGGAGCAAGAGCTTCTGAGGAGGGGGCTGGGACTGAAGGGGGTGGCCAGCATGGAATGCAATGGAGCTTCTACAGTTGGGGAGCGGATCTCAGTGGGGTTCAGTCCCCAAGAACCCGTGGACGTTCAGGTTAATGGCCAACCTCAACCATTTTCAAAAGAAGATTACGGAGTTGACTGACATCACATCCTAATTAGTAAATTAGGATGTGCAGATCATATCCTAATTAGTAAATCTAAACCAGGATTGATTTCTTTTTTTTTTTTTTTTAACTAAAGGGTGTGCTAGAAGGGTCACATGACTTGTTCAGATGTTTGTCTACAGGCAGGGGAAGGTCGCCTTCAGGAAAAGCAATTTAAAGGGGCAGAAGCAGCTAGGTATCATATTGCATTCCAACCACATCCAAGTGCTGTGTGATAAACAAACTCACTCACTGCCCGGACTCCATGTTTCCTCTGAGAACTTGACAACAGAGACTACAAAGCTTTCATTTAGAATTAGGCTTTTTTCTTTTCTTTCTCATAACAGATGCACCTGGAAGTATTAACAAGCCAGGGAATGGTTCTAAAATCTCCAAACACACAAATGTGGAGTTACAAGTGTGTGATTCCTAATGACCAGTCAGTTTGAGGTCTGTTTGGCTGGCTCACAAGAGGGACACACCCAGATAGAATTCCTCTCCATATTAGGTCAGTTTGCATAACAATCGTTGGTTAAGAATCTTCACTTAATTCATTTCATTTTTTTGCCTAAAAATAAGCTTCTGATGTTTGACTTAACTTTAATGCATATTTACAACTCAGATTTCTATTTTTAACAGGATTAATTTTGCTCTAAACCAGAAAATGAAAGGATTATGTTATCTGCTTTACAAAATTGAAAAAAAAAAAATCTGGTACTGGTAGGCATACTCTACAGGATGTTGACACATTTTTGAGATATTCTTGCTTCTTCAAAATCACTAGTCATTTAAATAAGTTGAAAACTTATGTTGTATTTCTACATCCTTGGTGTTTTTCTTCAATAACAAAATATACTGCTTCTATCCATACATCAGGGTATTGAAGAGTATGGAGATGCCAGATTCAAAATGATCCAGGTTCAAATCACATCCTTGTCATTTCCAGCCAAAGGAACTTGGGGCAAATAACTTATCTCTTATAAGCCTCAGTTTTCAAATCTGTAGATTGGGGGTAGGAATTGCAGCTACCTCATTAGGTTGTTAGAAAACTAGGAATCCAGATTGCAAAGTGTCTGACAGATTGCCAGAGATAAAGCAAATGTTTTATACTGCAATATCATATAACATCATTTTAGTCATCATGCATGAAATGAACCCATTTAATTTTTAAATCATGAAAAATAAAATAATGCAACCTGTCAGGAGAAAAATGTAAAAACTAGTTATGCTATCTCTTTAGCCATCTTCTTCCTCTGTCTTTTAGTAAGTGGTAATTTTTGGACTGTCCCATGTCAAAATGGGGGGGGGGGGTTGATAATGGGATCTGGGAGCAGGGAAGGACTCTCCCAACACCTTCTGAAGTGTTTCTCTGTCTATTTTTTCTTTATAAATTCCATCCTCCACAGAGGTCCCCAAACAGAGTTTTTAACATGCAAGTACAATCATGTCACCCCCTCTGCAGAAGAAGATTACAAGAGCTTTACGTCTCCTCTCCTCCTCTGCATCTTCCACCATCCCCCCCCACTTAGTTTTAGCTCAAGAAACCCTGATCCTCTGGTGGCCTCTAGCCCCTCCCACTGCCACCCTTCACTACATACCGTCTCTATTTTTTTGTAATTTATTTAAAAATTGAAGAAGAGTTAATGCACAATGTTCTGTTAGTTTCTGGTGTACAGCAAAGTTATACCTTATCACAAGATACTTAACAAAGTTCCCTGTGCTATATAGTAGGTCCTTGTTTTTTATCTATTTTATATATAGTAGTGTGTCTTTATTAATACCAAACTCCTAATTTACCCCTCACCTCTCCCCTTCCCCTTTGGTAACCATAAGTTTGTTTTCTATGTCTGTGAGTCTGCTTTGTAAATAAGTTCATTTGTATCCTATTTTGGATTCCATATATAAGTGATAGGATATTTGTCTTTCTCTTTCTGATTTACTTCACTTAGTATGATAATGTCTAGGTCCATCCATGTTGCCAAAAATGGCTAAGAAATATTCCATTGTATATATGTACCACATCTTCTTTATCCATTCATCTGTCAATGGACACAAAGGTTGCTTTTAGGTTTTGGCTATTGTAAATAGCACTGCTGTGAACATTGGAGCCCATAGTTTTCTCCTGATAAATGATCAAGAACGGACTTGCTGGATCACATAGTAACTTTATTTTGAACTTTTTAAGGAACCTCCATACTGTTCTCCATAGTGGCTGCACCAATATACATTCCCACCAACAGTGTAGGAGGATTCCCTTTTCTCCACACCCTCTCCAGCATTTATTATTTGTAGACTTGTGATGATGGCCGTTCTGACTGTAGTTTTGGTTAGCATTTCTCTGGTAAATAGCGATGTTGGGCATCTTTTCATGAGCTTTTTGGCCATCTGTATGTCATCTTTGGAGAAATGTCTATTTAGGTCTTCTGCCCCATCTGTACTCTGTGGCATGGCTCTAGCCGCCCTTTCTCCTTAGTTCTGTCTATAGCAAAATTTCCCACTAGCTCTGTCTATATTGCTCAGCTCTGAAGCCACTGCATCAAGGAAGCATCCATGGGGCACATCCACCCCCCTACCCCAGCTCCACAAGATGCCCCTCTTGGAGAGAAGGGAAGATATTAATTTCTGTGAATCAACAAAGAAGAAAGACCTCAGGAAAGTCTTTGGGGCCCTTAGCATCTCAAACATTTAGTTCCATAGGAACCAACCTCTGTCTCACTCTAATACTGGGCTTTAAACTGTCCACTTATATATCTGTTCCCAAACTAGCTTCCCTGAAGGCCGATTATCCCTCACACATCTCTGTCTTTCCTACACAGAAACTGGCATGACTCGGGACTCAAAAGATCTACTGTGTCTGAAGCAAAAATGAATGACTTCTTCATAGCACACCTAAGTTAATATGGTAGGTATTATTAAATGATACACAAATTTTTATTGTGCCAACAAATGTGCTAGTGCTTTATATACATTATTTTATTTAAGTCTGAGATTATGAGAGATGAGAGCTACTACTGTGATTCCCTAGGGGATAGACTGATTTCAAACAGGTGAGTAACGCTTCTAACTTGTGGGACAAGGCAGGGCTGGGCTTCCATTCAGGCACCACTGTATGCTGAAAAAAAGAAATTGTTTATAAAGAGAAGAAAGGAAAAGTTCTGAGAGCCCTTTGGACTCTGACAACATACGATCTGAAAAATGACACTGTTCTCAGTCTAATCCAAACTGTGTTTTCCCCGATGGCTGAAACTTGGATCTCTGGCCAGACTTTATAAAGCTTCACCACTGGGAAAAGTCTAGTGGAAAAGGTGGACTGTAAGCTCCTCACCAGTCACCCACTGAGACTGAAAATGACCTGAAATCCTCAGACAGAACTTGTAAATTTCTGTAAATGTTGGTAGACAGAAGCTTCTTGAAAACATTACACAGGTTTTTCCTTTCTAGTTCTTCTCCACAGTACTCTCTGGGACAACACCCTCTCCTTTCAGTACAGATCAGCCAGCACCCCTCACTGAAACTGCTCTTGCAAGGTCACCAATGAGTACACACTGCTAAGCCAAGGTCAGAAGACAGTCTACCTTTGTCCGGACTTCTTAATTGCATTGGACATAGTTGATTGATCCTGAGACATGCTCTTTTCTTGGCTTCTAAGAAATGACACTGACCTATGCTTCTATCTTCTCTCTTTCTTTTGCTGGTTCCTGCTCAACTCCAAGAGCTCTACATTTGTGAAAGGAATCCAGGCTCAGTCCTTGGTCCTCCCTCTCTCTCTCTTTTTTTTTCTTTTTAGGGCAGCACCTAAAAAGAAAGTTCCCAGCCTTGGGATTCAATCAGAGCTGCAGCTGCCGGCCTATGCCACAGGCACAGCAACACCAGATTCCAGCCACTTCTGCAACCTACTCCACAGCTTGAGGCAATGCCAGATCCTTAACTCACTGAGCAAGGCCAGGGATAGAACCTGCATCCTCACAAAGTCAGGTCCTTAACCTGCTGAGCCACCATGGGAACTCCTCAGACCTCTTCTCTCTATACTTACTTTCTAGGTAATGTCTTCTAGACTCACAGTTTCAAATACCATGTACTTGCTGATCACTCCCTAATTTTAATCTCCACCCTGGGCTGCTCCCGTGAACTCCAACCTGTGTGTTCAAATGTCTATTTCACATGTGTATTTTGCCAGATGGATATCACATACCCAAAACCACGATCTTAATATTCACCAACGCTGCCCCCAAACCCAACCATATCCCTCTGCATTCTGCCCCATCTCAGTTGGTGGTGACTCCATTCTTCTGGTTATTAAGTCAGTGGCATCCTTGGGTCCTCTTTCTCTTAGTCCATGAGACCTAGTCCATGAGACCATCTGGTTGGCTCTACTTTATCCAGAATGACACTACTCTTCATAACCTCCAGTTCTACCATCCTGCCCCAAACCATGATCATCTCTTGCCTACATCACTGTAATACCTCCCAAGATATAGTCTCCCTTTTGTCTTTGATCTCTTACAGTGTATTCTCAACATAGTGGCCTATGACCCTGTTTTAAATCAGTGCAGATCATGTCACTCCTCTGCTCAGATCCTCAGCAGCTCCAGTGGATAGGGTCCAGCCAGTATCCTGAAATCTTCATTAAGGCTTACAAGGCCTTCCCTAATCTGGCCTTCTCCCCCACTGCCACCCTTGCTTGTCACCTGGATGACCTCCTGTCATTTCTTTGCCCTCCTTCTCTTTGCCCTCATTGGTTTTCTTGCTATTCTGCAAACACACCAGAAACACCTCCATTGTACCAGCCTTTGAACTTGCTGTTCTTCAGCTCAGAACGCCCTTCCTCTAGATAGTAATATAGCTATTTCCCTCACTTCCTTCATGATGAGTGACTCAAAAGGCACCTTCTAATGAGAGCTTTCCCTGGCCACTCTGCCAAAAATCCTTGTGACTTTTTGTCTTCTCCAGCTGAAATGAGGCCAGGGATTTGCGTTAATATCGATCAATTCTGTACCCCTAGGGTCTAAATCAGCGCTAGTGCATAAGAGGTCTTTACTAAATAATGAAAGGAATTAATTTATTCCATAGTGAAACTTACTACCTATCTCGTATTCACACTTCCTAGCTGTTAGTGACAAATCTCCAAAGTCACAATTCTGAAAACTTTCCAAAGGCTATTTTCAGTCTTGACTTTGTGATTTCTCTCTCTCTCTCTCTCTCTCTTTTTTTTTTTTTTTTTTTTTTTTGCTTTTTAGGGCTGCACTTGTGGTGTATGGAAGTTCCCAGGCTAAGGGTCAAATCAGAGCTACAGGTGCTGGTGTACATCACAGCTCATGCCAACACCGGATTGAGGCTGGGGATCGAACCTTCATCTTCATGGGTACAAGTCAGATTCATTTCCAGGGTGCTGCAGTGGGAACTCCCTTGACTTTGTGATTTCAATTAGCAAAATGGCTCCAACTTCCTGATGCCTAGAACAGTATCAAGCACTCAGATTCAGGTATGGAGCCCCAAAGCTCCAATATTCCTGACCTCTCACAAATGTTAAAAATCAGTCCCTGTGACTTTCCTGGGCCATCATTTGCTCATTTCTAAATGGGGCCAAGGATTGATCTTATGCAACCCAAGTATTTATGCAGAGTTATAGAATAATTTGAAACTCAAACACCGCCAGCAGAAATTTGCATGAAAAAAACCCTTTAAATGAATATTGAAAAGTATGCATTCGAAACAGAGTCATTCAAACAATGAAAGAACTCATTGTAGCTCCAAAATTAAGAATCTTCAATGGCACATTGATTTTTTGCCCCCACCAGGTAATAAAAATGAAATAGGGTCAGAGAATGTGAGGAACTGATGGAAATGGGGAAGGAAGTGAAGGTTCATGGGACTGTGCTGAGCATCTGGAGTTCTCTTATTTCTGGACAAAGCCTCCCTACTCCTAAACAGACAGACAGACAGACAGACAGATAGACACACACACATCACATCCTCAGAAACATTATTCCAGATACTAGCCTCCAAGCAACCTTCACAACACTTTCACTTTGAAAACTTCTTTCTATATTCAATGACAGATGGAGCTGTCAGGCTCTCTTCCCGCCCCATTCACACTCCCCCAGCCTATCCAGGAGACCCCCCCATCCCTGGTTTTACTGAAGTAATAACAATGTAACATGCACAGGGTAAGCACGTTTGATCACTGGGAGAAAGATCTGGAAGCTCAGACTCCCCGTTTCTTTCTCCATTTCTGTGCAGGAAACGAAATGGCCTTTGGCAAGTCACCCAAATGGTCTGGGACTCAGTGGCTTCCTCTCTCTGGTGGCTGGGAAGGCTCTCATGGCACCTGAGCCTCCCACAAGCTCCCTCTATCCTTAGTTTCCTGCCCTTGCATGATCCAGATGATCCAGTAACTTATTTCACAAACTGCTAAAACGAAGTTTCCAAACTTATACAAACAAGGTTTCCATACAGGTCTCCTAGCCTCTTCTAATCAGACTGTCACTTCTGTGTCTCTACCTAATAGGTATTTTGATATTTTCACTGGGTTGGCATCTATGACTGCCACTTCCAAAAATTCTATTAAAGACAGAGGAGTGAATGAGAGGAAATAAACATACTGAGCATCATTGGGGAGCAGCAGAAATCCAGCCTGCATCCAGTTAGGCCAGGCCAATCCACACCGGCAATTACTGTGCTGAATTTAAAAAGCCCTTGGACACCTGCCTCTCGGGTGCAACAAGTTTCTTTTTTCATCCTATTTATCTTCACAGTCAACTATTTATATTAAGAAGGGAAACATACGAGTGCAGCATCTGTTACTAGAGTGACACAATTACCAAATTCTTTCATAAGAGGAAAAAAAAAATCGACAGTAAATCTAGGTTCGTTGTCAGGCGCTTTAGAAGACAAAACATTAGTCTTTCAATCATAGTGTCTCGTTTAAGCTGAACATATGGTGCCACCAGCAGAGAATCACCAGCTCAGCCTGGCCTCTGATGGGCATAATGACCCCTCTTCTGAATTGGCAGACAAAAAAGTAGGCTTCATCTCAAAACTCCAGTCCAGCCCAGCCCCTCTGTCCCTCTGCTAAGCAAGCAACAAACTCAAGGAACTGTATCTTTGGTCACTTTCCCCCACTTCTGTAATCTATGTCAATTCAATGATAGGTATGGGAGTGACCTTTACTCTTCCCAGTGACTAAACTTAAACAAAATATAATACATTTGAGCCGTAACAATGTAGTAAAAAAAAAAATCAAGGTAATTCATCATTGGTTACTTTGTCACTATTGAAAACTATGTAATCTGAATGTCTGCTTTGGGAAAATTCTGCACTTTTCCCCTACAACCAAATGTAGGTAACTATAGCTGATCCTAGAAATACCGTGAATTTTTTTTATTATTTCTTCATTCTGTTTCTGGATACCATCAACAGGTCAATGTGACTTTATTAAATCTGACTTAAAGGATGGATGTCTTAGTCTTCAGATGAGGGGAGGTGGGAGGAAGAGAGAGAGAAGGAGGGAGGGAGAGACAGAGAGAAGAGGAGGAGGGATGGAAGAGAGAGAGGTAGAGACACTAAGAGTTCGAGCGATTGTATTACTTCCAAAAAGAACCTGCAGATTTAAGTTTGGATGCTAACTCAGACTACCTAGAGATGCCCCGCCACCCTCTACCTTCAGCAAATGCTAAACACCGGCCCTCAGCCACACCCAGCTCCAGCCCGTTCCAGCCCGGCGGTCTGCCTCCAGCCTGCGCGGTACCCCACCACGCGCCCAGGAGTGCCCGTGGCCGAGCCGCGGGCGGCGAGCCCTTTACCTGCCAGGCTCCCCGGCCTCTGGAGGGTGGCCGTGGCATACAGCTCCTGCGAGTGCTTGCCGTAGGGCTCGGACGCGTGGACCAGGCGCTTGGTGGGCGACAGGGTGGCGTACGTGCCAATGGTGGAGCTCAGCTGGTGGATGGGCGAGGAGGAGATGGTGGACTGCACGGTGGGGGGCGAGGTCACGCGGATCGGGGACAGGCCGGCCGAGGACACGACGATGTTGATGGGCGAGCTGGTGCTGTAGGACTTGGCCAGGCGGCTGGGCGACTGCTTGGGAGAGGAGCCGCGGGGCGCGGCGTAGGCGGCGCCCTCGGGGGCCGAGCCGCCGCGCTGCAGCTTGGTGGGCGAGCCGCCCTGAGGCGCGGCCAGCGGGGAGCCCCCGCGCGGGGGCGCGGGCAGCGTGGAGCTCGAGTAGTAGAGCGCGGCGGCGGCGGCGGCGGCGGGCGGCGCTTCGGGCAGGTGGAAGGCGCTGCCCAGGCTGGGCGCGAACGGCTCCCGCGGCGGCGGCGGCGGCGGCGGCGCGGGCTCGGGCCCCGCCAGGTGCCCCGCGCGGCTCGTGGTGCCCTGTGCGCGGGAGAGCAGAGAACACGCGCTCTTAGCCAGCGGCAAGCAGAGGAAGCCCCGCGCGCGCCGCCCGGCCCTGGCGACCCGGGAATGCTCGGGCGTGCGGGGGATCGAGCCGCACGCTCCCCTTGAGCCGCTTGGGAGGGGCTCTTCTCCGACTCCTAGCCAAACCCGGTAGCCAAGGGCGGCCGACCCGGGAATGGGGGTCCGGTCTGGTAAGTGAGGCACGGATTCTGCTTACACATCTCAGAGTTTTCTGGAATAGCAGAGGCATCGCATTAGTCACCGTAAGCTTTGAAAAGGCCACCCAGCAGGGCCATTGGTTCTACCTGAAGGCAATCACGATCTGTCAGTTTTACTGAGAAATGCGGGCGTTCAGTCTTTTCTCCTCCGCGTCCCCTCCGCTCCCACCCGCACCGGCATTTCATCAGATACAGTTTCTACCTCTGAAACTGGCCAAGTTGTGTACTTATCTGGAGACCATAAGAAATAAACATACTTCGTGGAGTTTATTGTCGCTCTTTTCCCGCTGATTCTTCTTAGCGGATAAATTAAAAGGGCGCGCGGGGCGGGGGGGATTAAGTCGGACTACATATGCTTGGGCTTTCAGGATTTAAAAACAGCATTTCTAGAGGAAGCTGAGCAATGGTAAATGAAAAGAGTAAGAAAGCCTCCCTTTTCTAGATTTTAAACGCCGGGCTCCAAATCTTTCAGCACCTCTTTCTCCAGCTCGCTTTTAAGAGCCCCCTGCAGCTGTGTCTTCAAATTGAAAGCCAGTGGCCTCTCATTTATTTACTAGAACACAAAAGACAACAAGGACCGGGGTGGAGCTGGAGAGACAGTCGGAGGGGAAAGTACTTTCCCTGAATCTAGTCCAGAGACAAATTTGCATTCGAATGAAAACACTACATTGTCACCACTTCTGGGCAGGAGGTCTGGGATCTTCCAGGCTTTCCCGGAGGAGCAGAAAAGTTTTTGAGAGCAGGCTGGTGTGAAAAGGGGGAACGGTTGGTTATGAAACTGGGGGGCGGGAGAATTAGGTGGGGAGGAGGAAGCGGGTGAGCTGGAGGGAAGAGGGACTGAGAGAGACTGAACAGATGCTCTCCATTAAAAGTTTCAATTATGCTTATCCACCGGTTTTGAAATGGCAATTGTCAAATAACAAACTGGACACTTCCATCCACACACAGCATTCCAAATTTTATCTGGAATGTCAAGTCCGTGTGAAGATCTGAGAGAGTTTATTGAGCAACATCAAAAGCCTTTATTAAGAGCAGCCTAGGAGAGTTCCATTCGTGGCTCAGCGGTTAGCAAACCCCATTAGCATCCATGAGGACGCAGATTCGATCCCTGGCCCCGCCCAGTGGGTTAAGGTTCCGGCTTTGCCGTGAGATCCCAGGTGTAGCTCAGATCTGGTGTTGCTGTGTCTGTGGCATAGGCCTGCAGCTGTAGCTCTGATTGGACCCCTAGCCTGGGAAAAAAAGCATCCTGGATAGAGAGGGAGGTAACAGACCATTGAAGGAGATTCTATGTGAGGGCTGTGTGTGTGTGTGTGTTTATTTATATATGATGTATATGTTTTGTATCTTTGCATATGTGGGTAATGTGTATTTATTTATACATGATGTATATATTTTATATATTTGCATATATGATATGTGGGTATGTGTGTGTATGTATTTATCAATCCACTCACAAAGTTTCTCTCCTTGACAAAACTCTGGTTAGGCTCCTCTGAACTCTCACCTAACAAGGCTCTGCATTGTCCAGTTTTAGCAAGAATACTATTGGTCTGTTTAGCCAGAATCCTCTTCCCCCTGATGTTTCCTCTTAGTAATTTTCCATCCACTGACCACCAAGCTATTCCTTGGCTATACATTCCTACTTTTCCTTGTTGGATTTGAAATTGAGCCCAGTTCTATACTTCAATTGAGGTCTGTTTCCCCCTCTTGCAAAACTTTTAAAGTTTTCTGAGTACAATCTGGATTTATTGCTTTAACTACTGTCCGGTTCTGGGTTTTCTTCAGCATCACAAAGCGATTATTTTGACTAATGGCAGGAGTGAAAGTAAAATGTAAGTCCCATGATTTTGTTCTATTGCTCCTCTCCATCAACTAGAGCAAGGAGGAATCATAGCAGAGATACCATGAATATTTGTGGAGCAAATGAAGGAATGGTTAATAAAGCTGGTCCCAAGGCTTTGGCGTGAGGGTTTCCATGACTGAGTAACTCCGCAGAGCTAGTATACTCAACTAGACCGCAAAGATAGTACAACATCCATCATCTGGAGTCATGGGGGTGCTGCTTACAAACAAGCATGCCTCCCTCCCAGTAGAAGTACTTGGTATGAAATATAAAGACTGGGCTTCTCAAACTTGGCTGCATATTATAATTGCCAGGGTAGTTTTTGAAAAAAAAAAAAAATCTGTTACCCAGGCTGTATCCACTAGCTACTTAATTCAGGATCTCTGGAAGAGGAATTCAAACATCATGCTTTCTGGAGGCTCACAGGTGATTCCAATGGCCAAATGAGTAGGAGAACAAGTCATCCCCAGAGCCCTGTGGTTTTACAAGTGCAGCCCCCATTCCAGCAGCCAGCATTCAAAGCAGCATTAGCATCACCCTGTAGGAAACTTGGAGGAGGCGCCCAGGGATCTGGGTTTTAGCAAGTTCTCAAGGTGATTATGATGCCCCTTTAAAGTTTGCCAGCCTCTGATCTAGGAGAGATCATGATCCAGGGCTCTAAAGTGGGCCCGAGGGTCTGCATTTCTAACAGTCTCCCGGAGTGGGGGGTGATGCTGCTGGTCTAGAACTAATGCTAAACTGCAGATAGTGACCGTCTTTCTTTACTTTTCAGAACCTCTCCTAGGGCCTGAGAAACATTCTGCTGTATGGAACCCAGCTGGCAAGTGACAGAAAAGCCTCCAAAGGGAATTTCTGTAAACCCTTCCCATGGGGTTGTGAGGAGGAGAAAGAACCCTAAAGGGTCTAAGGAGAGTCCCTTGCTTAGAATGAATATTTTTTGTTATGTCTTGTATACATAACACTAATAATAACCCTATATAACATTAAAGATGCGATCACCATGTAGCATATTTTTAATAAAATATATACTAAAGCATATCAATATAAATTAAAACAACATTATGTAGTGTTCTAGTATTTAAGTATTAGAGTAACACGGATCCTAGGGAAACTTTGAATAAACTTTGCAAATACTTCATTTACATCATTTTCCTTTTTTTGCCTTTTCCTTTTTCTGTTTAGGGCCACACCTGTGGCATGTGGAAGTTCCCGGGCTAGGGGTTGAACCAGAGCTGCAGCGTAGGCCTGTACCACAGCCGCAGCAACACAGGATCTGAGCTGCATCTGTGAACTATCCTGCAGCTTATGGCAACAGCAGATGCTAAACCCACTAAGAAAGGCCAGGGATTGAACCCACATCCTCATGGACACTAGTTGAGTTCTTAGCCCACTGAGCCACAACGAGAACTCCTCATTTTCCTTTTAATCTGTTGGAACTTCCAGTTGCAGAAGTGCTAAGTCTGCTGAATATGATTCATAAGGTTTCTTAAATGGCCCTCAAATCTGTAAAAGTTTTAAGAACTGCCACACTAGTTCCAGGTATTTTGACAGGCTATTGCAGCCAATTCAAAAAGTTTTTCAAATACTGTAGGATCTTGGTGAAATGTTGCCAGTAACTTTTTTTTTTTAACATGATTAAAAGAAAACATAAATGATAAGGTTTTATGTAAATTTTAAGATGGGTATTGTCTATGTTGGAAATTTTCTATACCTGTACTGTCCAATATGGTAGCCACTAGACACATGCATTGGATTTTAACACACATTAAATTTGAATTTGAATTTAAATAGTCAAATGTGTCTAGTGGCTACCTTACTGAATTGCACAATTATATAAGTCCTTTTGCAGTTTTTAATAAACAATTCAGGGATATTATACTCCATTGCAATAACCTACGTGACCCTAAGTGCCTAGGAATGGTTCTTTGGCTAGACTGAAAAATCCGTTCTTAAGCATCCATCTTTTGGGAGCTTGCTTCCATTCTTGGGTTTATGTTTTGTACCACTAGTAATTTCATTTAGCAACTCTTCACTAGGGCTACATTTTAAGAGAGCTGCAAAATTCAGGTGATGGTTTATGACTGCCTAGGTCATTGGATTAAAAATGATACAAGCACATTTCATCACATATAGCATTTGTGTTATATATTCTATAGCTGTCAGGGAAGTGCAGTTCAACCTTAAAAGTATATTAGCACTATAAATAAGACTGTAAATTCAGTTTTAAAGTTTCAAAACTTTTTTAGAAACTAATGATTACTATATTCTTTCCTAGGGATATTTGGAAATGTGTGTGTACAAGCAAAGAGAATCGGAATCTTTTTAAATTGATGATGAAACCCTAAAAAGTGATGATATAAAAACATTTTTTGAGGAGTTCCTGTCATGGTGCAGCACAAACGAATCAGACTAGGAACCATGAGGTTGAGGGGTTCGATCCCTGGTATTGTTCAGTGGGTTAAGGATCCGGCATTGCCATGAGCTGTGGTGTAGGTTGCAGACGCCGCTTGGATCTGGTGTTGCTGTGGCTGTGGTGTAAGCCAGCAGCTACAGCTCTGATTCGACCCCTAGCCTGGGAAATTCCATATACCAGGGATGCAGCCCTACAAAGACGAAAAAACTTTTTTTTGAAATATTTGGAGATGACCGAGCCCTAATACTGACTGGATCACAGAGTTTTGGCTGATGACCAGGGAAGTTCCTGCTGATGTCTTTATTCATAGTTCTTGGGATCCATCTCAACCCAAAGGGACTACTTTGTCTTTGCCACCCCCTCCAAAAGGGGGAGCCATCTATGTGAAAGTGACAAGAAAATATATCATTGTTAAGAAGATGCTCTGATTAAGTAGCTTCCAATAGGCAGAATTTGGTGCATATGAAATGTTGTTCCATTCTTGCTTCTCATTATGGGAAGGTCATGAAGACAAAAATAAACATTACGTCTAATTCCTATGGATACTTTATGTATATTACACCTCAAGTTAAAAAGTAAGGTCGTAGGGTTTTTTTTCAATGAGACGTGAACAATACATGTAACTCATCAAAACTCTTTTGCAAGATGAATTATTTCATCTGCATTGAAGTTTACACATGTTTCAGAGAAGTCAGATTAAGGATATACTACAGTTGTGCTTTTTGTATTATATGTTTATGTATGTACAAACTTGGTACACTGAATCCTTTTGTGTAATAATGGAATGGATTTATACCTATTTTACAGAAGTGTCTAAGGGGAGGATATATTTTTAAAGTGTAGTAGAAAGAATACTGAAAGGGAATTTAGACATTATATACATTATTCTCATTAACCAGAGTACTCAGATTTTGTGCCTTAAATTAAGTCAATAAACCGTCAAGAAGAGGTGAAAAGTATTCTTGGAATTCTCTCTGCAATCCTCTTCTTGTGTGGAGTATTTTATCTCGACATTATTTTGAAGTTCTAAAATTGCTATATTTTTGTTACAAAATACTATCTGGCTCACAATTGTGACTTTTTTTAATGGGAAGTTCTAGCCCCCCCCTGCCACCACCAATATGGCGCTCTTGGACCAGAACATGACATAGGCCTCAATATGGAGCATATCTCTTTCTTGATCTTTTCAGGCTGTTTCTAGGGGTGTAGAGATGGCATAAGGGTGATACGGTGGGAAAATTCTCCAAACTTGGAAACTTATTTCATCCTCATTCTCTGAGGATTTGGCAGTGCAAAAACATCAAAACAAAAACTCAATGCTTACAGCCAGCTAACAAAGGACTTGACAGCTTGAATCCTCTGAGGAATCTTGACTTCAGATCATGAGTAAGCAGTGTCACTGAGCAAAACCGCATTTTATAAAGCAGGCCTATGATTTACAGGCAGTCCTGGTTGAAGATGCATTTAGACCTGCCAAGTTTCCTGGAATTGTCAGTGAGGCCCCTAACTCAGGGTCAGGAGGAATAACTGCCCAGAATGCCAGGCAGCTAGGCCGACAAAGTCAGGAATGGGAACCTGGAGCCTCTGTTTTGTGGCTTTGCAGATGGGAGCCGAATGACTTGGGATCAGCAACCTGCTCCCCCAGCAGCCTTATTCATCACTTTTCATTTTCCTGGGATCATCATCAGACTCATGAACCTAATAACTCATGGTTTCTCACTCTGGCAGGTAACCTTAGCCATGATGTCTAAGGTCTCTGCCGGGAGTGGTGCTCTCGGGTAAAAACAGGGTCCCAGTAGGCCAAGATGGAGAATATGTTTCAAAGGAAGGCAGAGGCATCTGGGCCAGAGCCACCGAAGAGCCCAAACTTGTGAATATGGCATTGGGTTTGGTGGGAATGAGTTGGGCTGGTGTTTGAAGGAATGCAAAGGCAGAGAGGAGGAAGTGGTGAGAAAATAAAAGCAATGACTGCAGAACATTCTTTTAAGGAGTTAAAAAGTCTGAATAACTTTTGCAAACAAAAGAAGAGGCCATGGCTTTAAGAGGACATCTTTGAAGAAATCCTTTGCTAAACCAGAATGAATGATCTGCTAACGTGGTTTAGTAAAATCAGCTACGTGCTGGTGATTAAAATGTCTGATGTGTTGAATTTTCTTGGGAAAGCTGGCACAGGGTTCTAGGCTTGCACAGGAAGACAGACAAGCCATTTACTCTCACAACTTGGAAATGAGAAGGAGGCACCAAGTCAAAAATGCAAGTCTTATTTTGGTATTATATGAAATGTTCCTGCAGTATCATGAAATAAAATGAATCTATACTCCCAACTAATTTTGTGCCCTTGTAACCCCCAGAATGAAATAAATTTGCTTGAACACTATTACCGTGGCTCTCCAAACCTTTCTAACTTCTCTTTTGAAATTGTCTTCAGAAGAAAAGCCATTCCTTAAAATAATTCCCAAGATCAAAAATCCTGATGTTGTGAAAAAGATCTGATTTTGGAAATAGTCAAATAAAACCATTAAGTGCCTTGTGTAGCAATTCCTTTGAGGAGAGCTAGCTTTGGTAAAAACTAAGATGAAATGTAAAATGAAGAGACAGCTTCTGTGCGGGATTCACACACCATCCCTGAAGTCATCACCACTGGGATGAGGTGAGGAAAGGAAGGCTGGGTTTACCCGGTGGTGACGTCACACTAACATTAAAAGGTGGTGCCCAGAGCAAATTAAACTTGAGTAATTGAAAAATGAAGGCACTTGAAGAAAAAAAGAAAAAAAAAAGACAAAAACCCTCCTTCTTAGATAAGAAAATCTTATGTAAATAAGAGTTATAATTTGGTTTTAGCTGTGCCTGTGGCATGCGGATGTTCCCAGGCCAGGGATGAAACCCACGCCACAGCAGTGACAATGACAGATCCTTAACCCTCTGCGCTACAGAACTCCAAAAGTTATAATTTTTGAGATAAGAATGGGGACAGCTCTTAATTCTTTCTCTTTGAATGAGGGTCCCAAAATTATAGAGGATCAGGAGGGAGGGATGGTGAAAGGGAGGAATGGAGAGGGAGAAAAAGAGAGCAAGAGAGGATCTTGCAAACCACATTGTCCCTGTCACTTCAGGCAGGGAGAAGGAGGAGGAGGTATCAGATGCACTGCCCATGGCTTCTAAGCCACTAGTATAAACTGAGTAGGCAGGTTTTTGCACCCTGGGTATTTATTTCTCCCGCCCTCTGACCTCCCTTTAATTAAAGTATTATTAGGGTTATTACCAAGAAATATCCTCAAAAATATTTTATGTGACCACTTCTATGGTCTACCAGTGGGAAGGAAATAGGGAAGAAAAAGTACAACAATGAGATAAATGTCTTCTATAAATTTATCTTAAAGAGGGATTTCTTAATGGCAACTCTTCCTAAAAAACATTAGCCTTGGAGTTCCCACGGTGGCTCAGTGGGTTAAGAACCTGACATAGTATCTGTGAGGATGCAGGTTTGATCCCTGGCCTCACTCAGTGGATTACAGATCCGGCGTTGCACCAAGCTGTGGTGTAGGCTGAAGATGCTGCTGGGATCTGGTGTTGCTGTGGCTGTGGCAGAGGCCTGCAGCTGCAGCTCTGATCCAACCCCTAGCCCAGAAACTTCCATAGGCCGCAGGTGTGGCCATAAAAATAATCAAACCAAAAAAAAAAAAAAAAAACTTGAGCCTGGGCAAAAATATGCTACATAAAACTTTGATTTTAACAACAGGCTCATTTAATCTAACTTTAATAACCCAAATACTTGCTCTGAAGAAGAGACGATCTAGTAAAACATGTACATACCCTCCTGCAATGAGAAATGTTTCAATTATTGAAGCCAGATTAAATGTATTTTTACTGGAAGGAGAATATAAAGGGAGAAGATTTTAAAGCAGCCAAAGAGAAATAATGTCCAATAGGTCATCCATCATCTGGAAATTATCTTAAAAAATAAATAGACTGTCAGTTTCCCCCAGGTATGCCAGAGAAAGCATACCAAATGGCATGATTTCTCCTCTAAATGCAGCAACATGTATACACTCTACACTAAACCCATCTCAGCAACTTTGTGTTTTCCAAGTTTTCTGCTGGCCTTTCTCCTTATAGGTGCCATGGAACAGCAACTACTTTCATAATTCAGCAAACTGGAGTGGTGTCACACTAGCTACCTGGATAACCTTTCTCATTCAACAATCAGGAAGCAGGTGTTTGTTAGGGGACTGGCTCATCCTTTGTGGGTCTCTGTGTCTATCACACCACCATGTGCAGAGTTCTCCATCCCCTTGCCCTTCACATCTACCAGGCATGAAAGTACCAAGAAGCAAGATTCCAAACTCAAAGAACACATTGGCCTCTGGCAGAATTGAGCAGATGGTGTCTTTACAACTGTGATAACCCACCAAATGAGGGCATTTAATACATAAAAGTCTGTGCAACATTAAAAAGACAAGCCAGATCAAAAAGAAATGGCAATGTGCTTCTTGGAAACCCTACCGCTTTTTTAGAGTATCCATTACTGTTCAAGTTTTATTTTGCAGAACTATCAGACAATCCTTAATTTCCTGCAGTAAGCAGACAGTTCCTAAGATTCTGAATGTGCAAAGGCTCACTTCCGTACTGCATGAAAGTGGTTTTAAAATCTTTAGGTTCCTGTACTTCTTTGCCAGTGTTCTGGGCACAAATAGGTGTATACTTTCCTATTTCTTGTTTCTTTTGTCTGTTTGAGGAACAAAATACTTGATGAGACTACTTTGTGTTTGGACATGGGGAGAAACTGATGTTTTTGGAGTGAATCTTCTGTGCCGGAAGTTTTATATTCAGCATTGCATATAATCTAGAGGAAACTGGATGGGAATTGAAGCGGGGAAAACCTGAAAAAGACCCAGCCTCTTACTCTCACCACCCACAGCCTTTGCCATAAGATTAGAAAGAAGAAGGCTGGGGTTTGAGGAACATGATGAACATTTTGTGAGCTTTGGGGCAGTCAGATATGAAGATTAACTGTACGATGTGGTTTCCACTCTTGCAACAAGGCCATCTGATAGGAAGGAATAGACTGAGATGCAACTCTCTAGAGGGTGTTATACATGAAATGACAGGCCCTGTTGTGGGTATGCTCAAAATCCGCTACCAGCTCCCCATTTCATTCCACGTAAAAGACAAGAACCTCATGATGGTCACCTTGGTCTTCCTTCCATTTGCAAATCCTTGTTCCCCACTCTGGACACCTGGGCCTCTTTGCTGTCCTGTCAGCACACCAGGCCACCTCAACCAGGAGCCGCTGCCTTGCTGTTCCCCCAGATGGCCAATAGCTTCCCCTCCTCTCCATGTCTTTGCCCAAGCATCATGTCATATCCCCCACTCCACAAGGTCCCATGGGTCACACCCCAACCTGGACTCTGGGTCCTGTTCATCCTCATCTACACGCATTTTCTCCTCATAGAATTCCTTACCTTCTACCAAACTCTGCAATTTACTTCTTCACTGTGTTGATTTTCTGAGTGCCTATCGCTACTGCTAGAAAATGAGTTCCTTCAGGACAGAGACCTTATCTGTTCTCTCAACATCTCCATCCCAAGCACATATAACAGCTCCCAGCATATAGTAAAAGCCTGAGTGACACCTTGAAAGCATTAAAGAATAGCCTGAAGATACAGCAAAGCCACTGGAAGAGCAGCTCTGTTTTGAATGGGGCACCTCACAAGAGCCACACAGAGGCCAAGGTTGGCTTGAAGGAGGAAGAGAGGTATGGAAGGGTTGTCTGCATAACCTGTTTAGAGGCTGGGGTGGGGAGCCTGAAGGGTGGCTGAGCAGTGTGCCAGAGATGGTTAAAAGAATCAGCTATGAATCAGCTCACTTTTTGCAAAGGCCTTGGGATCTGATGGGAAGGATCTTAGGCTCTCTTCTCCAGCCCAGTCCCATGAACTCATCTTAGAGTCTGGAGAGAAAACTTTCAAGGATTTTAGTTATGGTGATGCCAGAGAAGTAGTATTTATGGCAATTTCTGTGGCTCACATCCTTTAGGTGCAAATGATGGGGCAATGCAGGCGCCATACCAGGGCCTGGCATACAGCCTGATGATGATCACCCAACAAACACTTACGATGTTGAATAAACCAGCTTTCTTTTGAAATTACAATCTTTGAACACTTACGAACACTCCTTTGAAATTATATTCTGACATGATTTATGAGCATGATAGAAAATCTTTTGCTTTACTTTAAAATCACACTTTTTTTTTAAGATCAAAAAAATGAATTGTTTTTGTGCTACTTGATGACTGACCTTATTCACTCATTCTGGCATCTGTTACCCATTATTTGAATTTTACTGACCTTTTTGGAACTGGATGATTACAGGATATTCTAAAAATTATTATAGTCTTGAAGGAATGAGCTTGAATGCCATTCAGAATATTGCAAAGAACGTATCACAGGTTCTGCCAAACCACTGGAATAGAGGGATTCCCAGGATGATCTGAACAAAGGAGATGCTATGGGGATGGGATATGGCTTCCAGATATTCAAGGGTATAACACTAAGTGCTGAGTAAAAATACTGGGTTTCATATTAGGCGTTTCTCTGACACGATTTTGAAGCCACAATAAAACACGCCTTTCATACTGCAGTATACACAAGCTAAAAGTGAATCAGTATACCCAGATCTGCCATTTAGCTAAAATAAATAGGACTCAAGTATCCACCAACAGCCTGCCTCCTGTTAATCCAGTGGATTAGAACGCCCCCTGGTTTGACTATTCAGACTTCAACCACCCACCTGTCAGCTCAATGAGTGTATGCCAGTAACTTTTGGCTCAAACCTGTCTTCACCTTGAACGTGCACATTCATAGGTGCCTTTGGATATATAGCTTTAATATGTTTACAATGTACATTTTTTTATTAAACTTTAAAGCAGACTTTCAGTGTGAGGCCCCATCCTATCCTTTGAGTTTCTGCTATTTTACACCTGTGACAACTGGAAGATGCTAGAATCAACTGCAACAAGTGGAACTCCAACACCATGGAAGCAGATAAATCCCCCCATATTGCTTGTCCACATGAGTAAAGCTCTTAATAGGTTCAAGTTGTAGGTGTATTTAATTGAAACAGTCAGTATATAAAAGGAAACCTATGAAACACTCTGGAAAGGATCAGACTCCAATTCAGGAAAGATTCTTCTTCTATTCTTATTGCTGCTGCCTTAAAATAGTACCTGACAAGATCTCTAAAAGTGGTGAGTTTGAGTTTGTCATCTTTAACTGTAAATGGAAAAACAGCCAGGTTGTGGGGATTAAATAAAATGATGTGTGTAAAACATTACATCTGGATGTTCAATAAATGATAACTATTTTTTAATTTTATAAGTAAGAAAGCTTTGATTTAATAGCTAGTCCTTATATAGCTATGTGTGAATGGAGCTTACAAGATACTCACAGACTAAGTTGATAGATTAAATCCCTTTTCAATTGACACAATTTCATTTTCCTTGCTGATCAGCTATGGGAAATCTGATTTTTTTAAAATTTGACAGTGTTTTCAATTCAAATTACGGGGGTCTTAGATATTTATGAGAAGAGGCCAAGCATGAGTATTAAATGAGTTCAAGATAAAAATTTTTAATTTTAAAAGGTAGAATTTCACTGTTTTACTAGCTACATGTCTTAGAAGTTCTGGAAAACGAGTAAAAGCTAAATTCATAGCTTGAACAGGTTAATTTGAGTATAAAATATTTCTTATTTCTGAGTATTTCTAGACGCTTGGACCTAGAAGTGTGAACAGATATAGGGTTAAAAAAAGTGGTGGTGGGTGCTGTAATCCACTTGTTTGCTTCCAAAGAATTCAAAATTACACATATTCCACCACAATCAGTGTTATCATGGTCAAAGAGAGTCATAAAGATGGGAAGATGAAAAATAGTTCCTTTCAAGAATGGGATAATTTTGAGAGAAAAAAGAAATATATACCTAGAGAAAGAAATCATATAGCTTCCATTTCATCTTTTACTAAAAATAAAATTAGATTTAAAAAGCTAACAAGTGCTAATAACATCACTCAATATTTCAAATATTATATAATGTTCTTAAATGAGCATATAATAAAGACTATTTTGTATATGTGATAAGTGCATGTATATAAAATAATTGTTTCTAATAAATTAAAAACTTTTTTTTGTAGGCATTCCCTCCTATGTGCTATCATATTTCTGTAAGTGAGGTAGAACAAACCAGTGCTTTTAAAAGGCAGTGATCCAGGAGCTGAGAAACAGCCCAGTTCCAGGGTTAGTGTGTATGCATAGACCTGGACTCAATGACCGGGTGGTCCCAACCCTCAAGCACCACACACCTCCAGCTCTCCATCCAAAGGGGGACAACTCCTGACCTGAGGTCACTCACTGGACCACCATGGAGGGACAAACCCATCTCAGTAGAATGTTTTATTTGACATTCCCTTTGTCCATATAACCTTGGCATCACAAGGTAAAAGTTACAAAGCCACTGATGGACAAGGGTTTTGCCTGAAAAAGGCGATCATATTTTTAGCAGATTCCTGAGAAAATAATTTAATGTTAATAATTGAAATGCACTGAAACTTCTCAGCTTATGCTTCATCAATGTCCACATCACCTTAAAAAAAAAAATCTCATGGTGACCGTATTATGCCATTTTAACTTGCCCTGCCTCCTCTTTGTCTGCAGACATTTCTTGAGGGTCAATGTGGATGGCTAGGGGCTGGTGGTAAAAGATAAAAAATGACCCTGGCCCTCAAGTAGCTTTTAGTTTAGCTGGAAAGACACATGGATGAATAATAACCATAAATTGGTGACTGAGATGAATCTGATTTGCTACAGGAGCCCGGCATAGGCAGCGTGGCTGGGGAAGGGTTTCTGGCAGAGGCACTGTCCAATGAATGCGGAAAGGATGAATTAAGCTCATTGATGTAGGGGGGTGCTTTGGGGGTTGTGGGTTCGTCATTCCAAGAATGAATGCACAGAGATTAAAAGGGTCTCCTGAACGTTTATACTGAAAATAAATATAAAATAACTTAAAACAAAATAGCCCTCCAATATACTAATTCTGGTGGGTTGATTAAATATAGTCTGAACCCCAAAATTATCAAAACTGAAGTATTAGTGTGGTATACGTATATACACACATTACAACATTTATATATTTCTTGAAAAAAAAACTTGGGCGGGGAGCCGCTTCTTTCTAGCAAGAGCTGATTTTAACTGCAGCTAATAAAGGTGTACATAGAAACTATAAGAACAAGTACACATCTTAAGGAAACAATCAAGGGCACATTTCAAAATCAATCTTGGCAAAGCGTAACTATTCTTACACTAATCACAATTATCTTCAGAACAGTTCTGGATATGTGATGATGCATTCATACTACGTTCCTCTATGCGATTAAAGTCAAAGAATAATTTCACGCTTTTTTAAGGAGAAAAAAATGTGTTCCAAGTGTCCTCCACAAACTCAGAATGTATGTCATACTTACGTTACTTATTGACACAGAAATAGTAACTAGACACCATTTGCATATTAATGCAGGTAAGTACATATAAAGGAGATGGAGAATGGGCCATTCACAGGCATTCCTGCAGTAAGTATTTTGCAATTCAGAGTTACTCTATAATCATATTGTATTATTCATTTCCTTCACTCATAGCCCTGAGGCCATCTCTCCAAAGTTGTAGGGTACTCCTAAAAAAGGCAGGAGGCACTATGGCCATTTCACAGCCCTGCTTCCCCTCTGGCCCCTTGGAGCCCAAGGACCAACACAGCAGAGGGCCCCATACCCAACGTACCTGGCTGAAACTCTGGCCCGCACCTCGGGCTTGTGTGCTGCGGGCGGGGAGCTGCGCCGGAGCGGTCTCACCCAGGGCCAGGGTCTGGTTGCTATGGTAGCTGGCTGGATACTGGAAGGACCCTTCAGGTTTGGAATTGAGCTGAAGTGCACTCTGGGAGAGCAGGCTGGGCCCTGCATTGAAAGTCATTTAGAGTAGTAAGTGACAGCCTCAGTGAAGCAGAAATGACATGTATTATTTATTGAGAGTAGCCTAGAATTATCACACGCACATGATTCCAGCCATCTATGCTTTGAATTCTGAGAACTTAAATGACCATATAATTTGACTCCAGCTCTTAAATGAGATTTTTTTTTTTTGTGGTTTAAAAGTTCTCCAAAGAGCAGATTTTTTTTTTTCAAATGATCTCATCCTGACCTACATAGAGATTTTTCTTATGAGACAAATTAGTTAATAAAGTAGTTATTTTTGGATCAGCCAATATCGGAAACATTTGAAATAATTTAAAAGTCCACCTTCTGGTATATGTTAATTGCGTTAATATAATTATATCTCCTACTTAATTATCAGGATGCTAAAACACTTGAAACCTTCCAATCTGTGACAAATTCTATTGTATAAATAGTGATGAAATACCTCAATGCCTGAAGGGTAGACAGTGTTTAAAATATTAATAGCTCTCTTACAATGAAAAATTCAACCTGATTTCATATGATCTCTGATGGCTAGTTATCTCTGTCATCACAGTGATGCACAGTAGGAGAACAAAGAAAAAATACAGTGTTTATATCAGTGCCACTAATGTGGCTGATACTACAAGTGAGGGAGAAAGGAAGAGCAGTTCCTGGCCTTATTATTTAATAATATTTTGTATGAGAAAATGTGGTTTATTCTACTTCCTTTTTAGATGGAATTTTTGCAACAGTGTGCCCATTTCCTCTGTAAGCAAATTTTCTTTAACCAAATTTCATACTCACCTGGGGAATTAAAAGAAGTATAGAGGAGAATAAGTGTACTATGATTTTCTATGGCGTGTTTGAGAGGGGATTGAGCTCATTTGGGAGTGGGGGGGGAACCTGGCAACAAAAGTGTTCTCATGTTATCTTAACCATAGTACAAAATCACTTCTTGTTTGAGGGTAACTATATACACATGGCTTATGGTATAATTGTTATCCCATCTCCCTTTCTGACTGGTTTAGAGAACAGTATCATTTCTAATAAATGTAAGCAGATTTCAAGTTCCTTTTTCTTTCTTTTTAAGGATGGCTCTTTATTTCAAATGAGACTGCAGATCTGACATAACATGGGCCATTTTTTTTTTTTTTTTTGCGGGAAAATAATGTCTTCTCTTAGAAAGCATTGGTTAGCACAACCTTTGCATTTAAAACCTTCTCCTTCCCTCTAATTCCTTGATGGAACTTTCTTTTTTCGTTTTTCTTTTTTTGGTCTTTTTAGGGCTGCACCTGCAACACATGGAAGTTCTGGGGCTAGGGGTTGAATTGGAGTTGCGGCTACCAGCCTACATCACAGCCACAGCAAGGCTGGATCCGAGACGCATCTGCGACCTACACAGCAGTTTGTGGCAATACTGGATCCTCGACCCACTGAGTGAGGCCAGGGATCAAACCCGCAGCTTCATGGATATTGTTAGATTCTTAACCTGCTAAGCCACACCAGGAACTCCCCTGACAGAACTTTCTAAACAATGTAAAACTAGTTTTTCATCAGCAGATATTGAATAATAAACCAATTAGCTAATACAGGTAAGAGAGTATTTTGGAATCTATGCAGTTTCTGGAAAAAATTCAAGCAAGGAAATATGACTTTTTCTATCCTGTCCCAATTTCATCATGAAGGACATAACAAAAGTACAATTGTAATCCCTTTTCCTGTAATTTAGAAAACAGAGTCACAAGTAATGTATACCAGATGGCGAAGTTTGCAATAGCTTGCAAAAAAAAAATCATCTAATCCATACTGATGGTATTATAGGGCTAATCACCAGAAATATGATGGGGAGTGCATTCAGAGGTTAATTCTGGACATCATGAACATACTGCTGTTGTCAAAACTGTCAGGCACAGAGTTGGAGTCATAGGGTGGTCTCTGAGCCCAGGAGATGGGCAGGCTGAGATATGGGAGAGCCTGGAGAAGTGGGATTGGTGATGGGGCAGAGGCAGATGAGAACTAACTGCAGAGAGGAGGAGGGTGAGGTAGGTACTGGGCAGACAGTGATGGATTGTAGCCAAGGGCTTTTTCCTTGGTCCCTACCGCCCTGAAGCTCATTGCTTGATGGAAGAAAGTGAGCTATGGTGGAAGAACAGAGGGCCTTTAAAATTAGTGGTCAGCATTCTTCCTGACAATGGCAGTTTCCCACTGAGACTTCCTTTGGCTATTTCTTCCAGGATAGTCTACCCCAACACAATGGCTTGCACTGGCCATGTCCCCTATTCCACAATAATGCATCTCCAGGGCAATAAAAGTTGAAAAGATACAACAGTGCCCAGACATTTGGAAATGTAAATAAAATGAAAAAAAAAAACCCTATAATTCTTATAAATAATTTCACAATCTAAAGAGCAAAGAGTTGTGTGTCCAGGTTATTTGCCTTTTAAAAAGACTGTGTGACTTTGCCCTGATGAACTTCCTTGCATATGTAGTTAGCAAGTCAAACGAAGTTGTCAATTCTGAATAGACTGATGAAATTATCTCCAGAAACCTACAAAGGCACCAATCTGAAGGTGGCAATTTAAAGTTTCTTTGGAAAGCAATTTCAATTAAACATATGATTTATGTGCTCCTGAAATATACATCATGAACTAATCAAATCTGCTCATCTTTTATACAATCATCCATGTATTTGATCAATACTCAAGGAAAACAAACCAAGATTCTCTGTCTCATTACTCTGTTCGTACATCTCAGGCATGAAACCTAGATGGACTCTGACAAAGGTAATTGCAGCAATGAGCAATATATCATAATATTACAACACTGACACATCACCTGGCAAGGACGAAGCAGTGTGGACAACAGCCAAAACACTGCATTGCATTTTAGAATGAGTGTTCCATTGCTCACCTGATTTCAAATGAATGGCATTTATTCAGCCCAATTTTAGAGAGCACAGATATACGAGCATATGAAAAAGGTTAAAATGATGGGGAAATTCTTAATTACTTCATAATAAAAGTAAAATTTACATATAAGTATTAACTTTATTAACGTGGCTGTGCACTGGGGTAGAAAATACATTCTCCAGAGATTTCAATAGCATTTAGAGTCTTGGGCTTTAAATTATGATTTTTTTTTTTCTTAAGGACTCTTGACTTCCCATCAAGTCTTACTTGGTCTAGAGGTAAAATTTGGCTGCATTGAGGATATGAAATGTATTCCCTGGGGTATGGGGACAATGGGAGAAGACTTCTTGAGGTGCTGGGGGAAGGGGAGAGACTGGTCCTCAAAATCCCACGTGGGGAAATAGAATGTTGTCTTAGGTGCAATTAATTGCTCCAGGATAAACTTGAATAACAGTAGACTGCAATGTCCTATTAGGTCACCAAAAGCATAAGCCACCCTCTGGTATGTATGCTTCCAGGACATTGACCTAAAGGCTCAGAGTGACTTCTTTGGCCTTTCCACACCTTCTCCAGCATGGGACAATCCTCAAAGCTAAGCCCAGGCATCTGTTCAAAATATCTCAGCCCTGGGGTCCTGGAAGAGGAGTGGCAACTGTTTTCTAATAAATTGATAAAACTCAAGAGAGTATGTGCCCACTCCTGGGCATCTATCCAGAGAAAAACATGACTTGAAAAGATACATGCAATCCAATATTCACTGCAGCACTATATACAATAGCCAAAACATGGAAGCAATCTGGATGTCCATAAACAGAGGAATGGATAAAGAAGATGTGGGACATACACACAATGGAATATTAGTCATAAAAAAAGAATGAAATAATGGCATTTGCAGCAACATGGATGGACCTCAAAATGATTATACTAAGTGAAGTTAGTCAGACAGTGAGAGACAAACATCATATGATATCATTTATATGTGGAATCTAAAAAAAGTATGCAAATAAATTTATTTGCAGAACAGAAACAGACTCAAACTTTAAAGACTTATAGTTACCAAAGGGGACAGGGTGGTGGGTAGGGAGAGGTGGACTGGGAGTTTGAGATGGAAATGTTCTAAAATTAGGTTGTGATGATGATTGTACAACTGTAGATATAATAAAATTCACTGAATTAAAAATAAATTACTTGAGAATATTAAATAAAAGAGAGAGAGAGTATGTGTCTTTGATCTGACCAAGACATGGTCATTCCAACTGGACAAAGGGAAGAAATTCCAAGGGAACTACAGAGCTGAGGGACATGGAACCTGCCACTGACCCTGGAAAAGCATCTCGACTATAATACCAAAATCTCAATGTTTTCAAATATATAAACCGATAGAGACCACATAGCAACGTGTGGGGGCGGGAAGGAATGTCTTTATTATAAAACAGAAATAGACTCACAGACACAGAAAACAAACTTATGGTTACCAAGGGGAAGGGGGGGTGATACATTAGAAAGTTGGGATTAATAGATACGCATGACTATATATAAAATAGACAACCAACAAGGACCTACTGAATAGCACAGGGAACTCTACTTAATAACTTATAATAACCTATAATGGAAAACATTCTGAAAAATAAAACACACACATATATATATGTGTATATATAATAAAATCATTATATATATATAATTGGATCACTTTGATGTATCCCTGAAACTAACATAATACTGTAAGTCAACTATATTTCACTAAAAAGATTTTTTTAAAGTGATTTAAAAAAATCCGTGTATCTTTGTCATGATTCTGAGAAATGTAAACAAGATGAGACCCTATTCTTTCTTCTTTCTCCAACTCCAGGAATTGATCCTGCTTAACATCAAAGTACTATTTAAGTCATGCCCACATCAGCATTTTAAGGGTGAACACTTTCTTCCTAAATAGAAGTCAATTTATATGCGGGAGAAATCTTCACACCTCAGACAGGGGTGCTGCTTCTCCAGTGAACCGCTCCTTACAGATGCCAAGTATTGGCTGGGAAAGCCTGCTGTCCTCTAGGAGTGGGACAGAAGGCAACCTCAGCAGATGGAAAGGTCGAGGTGTTCATTTCTTGCATAAAAATTCAGACTCACTGAATGTTATATTAGCATTCACACTAAAATGTACAGTTAATTTCTTCTTTAATTAACTAGATATTTTAGAGTTTTCATAATCATATGCACATCATAGGACTTTACAGGAATTTAAAAACTTTTTTTATAAAGTTTTATTGAATTATAATTAGCTTACAATGTTGTAATAATTTCTGCTGTACAACAAAGTGATTCAGTTATACATATACACACATTCATTCTTTTCAGGTTCTGTTCCCATATAGGTTATCACAGAATATTGGGTCGAGTGCCCTGTGCAGGTCTGATTTTAAAAGACTTCGTCAGAGTTCCCACTGTGGGGCAGCAGGTTAAGGATCTGGTGTTGCCACAGCTGTGGCATAGGTTACAGCTGCAGTTTGGATTCGATCGCTGACCCAAGAATTTCCACATGCCACGGGTGCAGCCAAAAAAAGAAAACAATAATAAAAAATAGAAAATAAATAAGAAGACTTTATCTAGAGTTGCTAATTCTTGTCTGCTTTAGCCAAATATTGGTCCCAGAATACAGTAAATCTTTAAATCACATACTTTAAAATAATAAAAGGCCAGAGGTCTACAAAGTGGCATCCCTGAGTCTTACTTGGTCCATCAGTTATGCCAATGGCGGAAATGTGTGATGAGAAAAAAAAAAAAAATCCAAGTCTGGGACTCAGGAGACCTGAAGGATCCTAGCCCATCTTTAAGTTTCTGAAAGCAGAGATGGTGATGAGGCTGCTGACGATGAGAGCATCACCAGCTCACCTTTACTGAGTGCTTACTAAGTTCCAGGGACTGTCATGAGCAGTTTACATCTGTTAACCCTGGAGTCCCAACAAGATCCCCTTGAAGGTGCCATCTTCCCCAATGATGCAGACAGAGCTGAGAGTCCCACTGACTGAAACCACCCAGCAGTTGTGCTGCGCCTGGTGCAAGCAGGGCAGTCTGGCTTCAGAGTGTGAGTTCTCACCATACTTAGTTATTTGTTCCCCAAAATTTTAATCTCTGCAAATTTGAGGACCTAATGAGATAACAGATGTGAAAGTGCTTAGAAAAATATAAACTGCTATACAAATGTCAGTTATTAGTATGATTATCTAATTATCTAATTACTTAGCCACATGGTCTGAGAATAAAACCCTGATTGGAATTTGTCCCATTGATCAATGTTTTCTTTCAACACCCTGTGAGCTTTCATTTTACAAAGGAAACACAGGAGGCACAGATCATTACAATGGCTTGAAATTAAAAACCATAGCAAACCAAGCGTCATAGCTGAGACATGAGGAAGGAGAATTTCTCTCTTAGCCTGAAATTCCTTTCTCTGGCAACCTCAAAATTCATTCGCAAACCTCAAGTGCTGTTCAGACGTCACCTCCTCTATGCAGCCTGCTCTGATGTCCAATTGCCCAGGAAAATTAATTCTACCCCCATCACGCTACCTTAACACTCTGCACTGACTAGACTATGAGAAATTTCAACAGAGACATGTCCAGTCTTTCAAAGCAAGAGGTTTTCTGGGAAGAGAGTAATAGGATAAAAGCAGAGAGTATGAATATTATGTGAAGGCAGCAGGATTCTGTGTTTAGATACTTGGAGACACTAGAGACCAGGATTTCCTGGAGGGCAGAGAAAGGAAACTGAAGTAATAGAGGAAATTACAACTGGGATAGGGTCACATTAGGAAGGAAGATAAAGTGTGCATTTAAGGACCTTAAAAAAAAAAAAAAAAAAAACAAGCTCGTCGGTACTTGGTAACTAAGGAGAAAGGAAGGGAAGGACAGCCCAAATGACTTGACACTCTTCGGCTGACCATTAGAAGGACGTTGCTGACACTGCAGTGGGTGCTGGGGAATCTCCCAACGTGCCAGGTAAGTCCTTTCTAGCAAACCAGGTGGACAGTACAGCACTCTCATGACTAAGTGCACACCTTCTGTTTCTACATGTTTTAAGGGGATTTATTGCAATTTTTGGTCCGCTTCAGTTAACATCTGTCCCAGAACACAACAAATATTCACTAAATGAGTGAGAAAGCAGAAACTCCCCTCCTGTGTCCTTCCCAAAGGAATGATTAGCTGGGGATGGCTGTTGGGGAGTTGAGGTTTGGGTGAAGGACAAGCTTCATTTTTAAATTACAGAATCATTGGCAATGGTGGGAACTGACATGGTTAGAAAGGGAATCTGGGCTTGAGTTTCACACTGGCTCTAACAGACCCATCTATCTTCTTAGATTTTAAATAATTTCCAAGATCAAAGTTTGGTTTTATGTAAATGCAATTTTAGAACAGAGATGTTGTTATCCAAGTTATCAGTGTTGAAAACTGAAGCCACAAGAACAAGATGAGGTCTCTAATGGGTAACTAAGATATCAATTTAATTCCAAGGGATTATTTTACCATCCAAAGAAAAGTGTGTGATTAATCAGAAGGAACTAAAATAAACAGCTATGAGATCTTGGCAATGTCTCAAATAGGTGCTCAATGAATGCTTGTCAGGCTGTTAATTCAGGACAATCACAAACAATAAACACACAAATTGAGACAGTCAAATCCAGGACAGAATACTTGATAGTAGCAAATTTGTTTAGATTTACATTTGTCACTCTCAGGTTAAACTGATTCTTTCAAAATGATATAAAATCTTATTTTTATGTAGACCATGAAAAATAAAGCCAGCAACACCCATACACATGTCAGAAAATCTGCATTCATTTCCACACTTTTGCTATCCAAGCATTGTGGAAGGTTAAGAATAATTTGAAGGTTAAGTATTATTTTTATTTTAAATGAGAGCAAATTCTTAGGACCACATCAAATAAAAAGAAAGGTGAAATCTATTAATGGAAAATGTTGAGTAAAAATAAAGGAAATAGATGGTGGAAATTATATATAAACAAAGGGTTATAATAAATTACAAAATCAATACGAAAAATTGCCAATTATTTGTAAGATTATTGAATTGATTTAAATCAAGCTTAAAGTACTTTAGTCATATCTAATTTTACAAGTTAACTCTGTAGCATGAAAATAATGAGTTTTGCTTATACTGCATTATTGATCGGGTTCATTTATAGCAGCAGTTTCTTCTTTATGGGCTCTGGGTGAACTTGCCAATTTACAAACCAACTTGGAAGAGGAAGTGATAAACTAGGAGTTCATGCTGTGGTACAGTGGGTTAAGAACCTGACTGCATGGAGTTCAGCAGTAACAAGTTTGACTATATATGAGGATGTGGGTTCAATCCCTGACTCATCAGGGGGTTAAGGATTCAGCATTGCCGTGAGTTGTGTAGGTCACAGACGTGGCTCAGATCCTGTGTTGCTGTGGCTGTGGTGCAGGATGGCAGCTACAGCTCCAATTTCACCCCTAGCCTGGGAACTTCCATACATCTTGGATGAGGCCCTAAAAAAAAGACAAAAAAAGAGAATCCGACAGCAGGAGTTCCCATTGTGGCTCAGTGGGCTAAGAACCTGAATAGTATCCATGAGGATATGGGTTTCATCCCCAGCCTCACTCAGTGGGTTAAGGATCTGGCGTTGCCCCAAGCTGCAGATTGTAGTTCAGATCAGATCCCATGTACTATGGCTGTGGTTTAGGCTGGCAGCTGCAGTTCCAATCTGACCCCTAGCCTGGGAACTTTCACATGCCAGAAATGAAACAAACAAACAAATAAAAAAGACCTGCAGTGGCTCAGGTCTCTCTGGAGGTAGGCGGTCGATTCTCAGTACTATGTGTTAAAGGATCCATCCGCAGCTGCGACATAGGTCGCAGCTATGGCTCAGATTCAGTCCCTGGCCAGGGAACTTTCATAATGCCACAGGTGAGGCCAACTAAAAAAAAATAAATAAATAAAATAAATAAATAAAAGCAGTGATAAATTAGCTGTTTTCTTCTGATCTTGAAAAGCTTATCTGTAGGTGTTTCACTGAGGTATTCACCTGAAAATAGTTATTCAGCCCATCTACCATTCCTAAAATGAACTGAAGGAGAAAGCTCGAGTGGCTCTTTTATGCAAAAACACTTAGGGCTGATGGGATTCTTCCATGGACAGATGTGTTTTTAGACTTCATTTCTAAATCTCTTTCTTCAAAATATTGATTTCATCTGGTCAATTGCCTTCAAAGTATGTAATGCTTTGTGTGAAAATTAAAACTTTAGTCCCAAGAATAGAGAAGTATTCATTTAGTTTTTAAACCGATTTAGATTCAACCAATGTTACTGGCATAATGAGTATGCTTTTTCAAGTCTGACTATTGTACATGAATAAACTGAAGATTGGTAAAGCTTTCACACTACACAACAACCCAGTTTCTTTACATCTGTATATAATGGAGAGAAATGAGCAAAATGACATTTATCACAAAAAATAAACTTCAAATATATAACTTTAGTTTAAAATGTACAGTTCTCAAGAACTATACTGTATATGGGGAATTTACATGCTATTACAATGACAGCATGGTATTTTTATGGTTCACTCTAGTCCCCATCTATTTCCTTGGAAAGTTTTGTCTTCAGACTATTTACCACTTAAAAAAAATTAATGTAGCACAAAATGAGGAAAAGAATTATACGTATTTCTTTATAAATTAACAGTCTAAAGATAACAGATTCATATTTCTCACTGTCAATAATTGTGAAAAGAAACAGAAAATGAATACAAATCAGTTTAAAAGAAAACAAGATTTCAAAGCCAAGTTCTGAGAACATTACAATGTATTTATGGAATTACAATACCATAAAGAACTAGTTCTTGTTGTGGTGGTGGTTCTTTGCTTTTTCTTAGGGCCATACTTGTGGCATATGGAAGTTCCCAGGTTAGGGGCTGAATTGGAGCTACAGCTGCAGGCCACAGCTACAGCAATGCCAGATCCAAGCCACTGTGATCTACATGGTAGCTTGAGGCAATGCAGGATCCTTAACCCACTGAGCAAGACCAGGGATCAAACCCACATCCTCACGGACACTAGGTCGGGTTCTTAACCCACTGAGCCTCAATGGAAACTCCCCAGAACCAGTTTTTGATTTGCTGCATATCACAGCCTTTCCTCTAGATATGTGCATGGTTTGCTCATGCATTTATTCAGGTCCCTGATGAAATATCTTCTCACAAAGAATGACTTCCTGGCCCTTTGATCATTCTCCCAAAACAAGAGTGGTTCTCAAACTTTCCAGTCTCATATAAACTTTTCAGACTCTTAAAAATTACTGAGGACTCCAAACGGCTATTATCTACTCCATGAGTGACACAGAATGCTATTTATAATATTAAAACTAGAAGTGTTTAAAAAAGAAGGAAGCATCACACACTTTCCAAGAGCCATCAGAGCAATGATGCTATCATGTGCTACTTAGCCTCTGGAAAACTCCACTGAAATCTCATTGTGTATGACTCTCATTCTCACTCTCACTGTGAGCATCATGAGACTATTGTAAAAATGGGTACCTCTGCAGCACCCTTGAAAGGTTCTTAAGGACCCCCAGAAATCCCAAGGACACTCCAGGAAATGCTGCCCTATTCTATCCTCCACCAGCTTTGCCATTGCTGTAGCAATTTCCTTCCTGACCTTATAGTATTTAGAATGCTTGATTTCAGCCTTTTCTCCTAGAATGTAAATGCCACAAGGGCAGAGGCTCTCTGTGCTACTGTTAATAAGTGTTTAATACTGACATTTTAAAAGAGAATGTAACAACCACTTGTGCCTATAGTGATAAAACAAAAACCGGGTATATTAAGATTTGATATCATCAGTTGCTGCTGAAATTGATGTATTGTATGATCCGGGTAGTTAAAATGTTTTAATTTCTGGGGGAATCCTATAAGATGTCTCCATAGGTATTATGGGAGACCCCTCCTTCCGCCGTGACCCAGGGAAAATTCTGGTTATTCTTGACTTTCTGCCTCTTCACTTTTCCTCATATCTACCAGTTTTCATCTGTCTGTCCTATTTCAGTGCTGGACACCTATGATGCCTTGACAATTTCAAAACCCATTTATATTTTCATTAAAAATTTCCAAAAGGCTCTAAACTTTGTGCCTGATTCCAGGAGACCCTGATAACACAGATGAGAATGAAGTTTTTAATGAGAAATTTGCATTGGTTTTTCTTGCTAAAGGAATGGAAAAGGAGTATTGGGTATTTATGTCTTTGCCTGTTCCTTCAATTCCTCAGTCTGCCTCTGAGCCGGTGAGCTCTTTAGAGAAGGTACAACATGCTTCTTAAATGTCTATGTGATAGAAGGAAATCTAAGAAAAAGAATTTGAACATTAGTTGAAGACTACCATGTAGAGATACAATCTGGAGGGAAAGAAGACGGTAGGTTCCTGGGGAATATGGCTACACCCCATGTGGTACCTGAGTGTTTTCCTGCAACTTTTGCTCACATCTTCTACCTCTAACTTCCCTTTGGCTCTATAACACCAAAGTTGGTGGGGGAGGTAGGTGGGAGTGAATAGGAAAGGAAACAAAAGGATGCATGAACATCAGATAACTTCAGGCATGGAACCATGACAAATTTCTGGAGAGGAGACCGTCCTGTTTGTAGTTCAGATACCTGGACCAAAGGGCGAATAATGAAGTAATTTCTCAAGGAGTGGACAATCCAAGGATGAACTCAACTAATTTGAATAAATGCATGTCCAGGAAAGGATTTGGGATCCCCATAGTTCAGGTGACAGTCCTCAACCACTGGCAGAGTGAGGGGAACAGCAGAGCTTGAATCCAGGTCTTCTGGCTCCGAGGGCAGGATGGGCTACCTTGAACCCCAACCCAGAGGCTCTCCACCCCATTAGGTATAAATGAGGATCGCTGGTTTCCACCATAATAGATCTTCAATATTGTGGGCCACTTTATTAATATAGTTATCATTTTGATTATTCTAATCATTACAAAAATCTTATACTCCTAAACTGCTTCTCAATTCTTTGTTCCCATGCTTGTCAGAAACCTTGATATTCACTTCACAAGGATGTCTCTTACCTTTTTTATTATTATTATTACATAAGAATACATGCTATTATATCTTACAGCATTTTAATAACCTTATCTTCAACAATTCTGTCTCATAGAATTAAGTATATTCACAACAATGAAGTGAAAATGACAGACAGTAAAATGAAAATCAAGAGTAAGTAATTTATTGAGAACTATGTCTAGATACTCATATTGCAACAGAACAAAGGGTGGGAAAAAAAATGTATGCATGTAAGAGTAACCTGATCCCTATGCTGTACAGCAGGAAAAAAAAATAATAATAAAAGAAAAAAAAAGAGTAAGTAATATATTCACTTTTGTCCAACTCCATATGATTATTCTATTTGGATTTTACCTGCTCAGAATGTTAACTTACATGATTGATTCTTGAGTTTTGGATATACTCTGATTTGAGAATGCAAAAAAATATCATTCCTTTCTTTTCTCTAATACTTAGAATATATTAAGCTCCTAAGATTTCCTTCCCAGAATGCTGGGATTTTCTAGAATATGGTAGAATTTCAAATTGTCAAGTGCTGCAGAAAGAAATAATTGCCATTTCAAAATACAAATATTTAAACAAATTAACAATCTCTATAAACATATAAGCCACTTTCCCCCAATCATTCTCTTTATGATTCTGACTGATGAATATTTTTATAAATTTGGCTAAGAGATACTGACCCTTGTCTCTGAGTTTGTATCTCCAAGGACGCATGGATTAAATAA
This sequence comes from Phacochoerus africanus, assembly GCF_016906955.1. NCBI lineage: Eukaryota > Metazoa > Chordata > Mammalia > Artiodactyla > Suidae > Phacochoerus > Phacochoerus africanus. The sequence continues at coordinate 79,340,051 of NC_062544.1, read as the reverse complement.
GGTACTTGGTCCACGGCAGTTTGGGTCAAGCTCTATGTTATGTGAGAAGCTAATGGCCCTGAGCGTCCATCAACAACTTTATTTTTTTTTTGTCCAGTAAAGCAATAGCAATTCTCCTAGGGAATCTGTGTCACGTATTTGTTAGAATTGAAATTACAGAGCTGGCAGTCACAAAACAGTGGTGGGATGGTGAAGGTTTTACACATAATTTACATACTGTTTAGGATTGCACTTTTAAAAAAATGGAAAGTGCTAGAAAATACTGATAACTGTATGACACATCTGTGGACTAGAGCAATTATTGCCTTAGGGTCAAGAAGATGGGTTTGCTAAAAGTCAAATTTTATTTTCATCAGACCTTGGAAATAAAAATAACAAAAACTTTTAAACACAAGAGATTACTTGCTATGTGCCTAGGGGTTGAGACTAGTTGCCACTGAAGTAACTTTCCAAGCTGGTTTTAGATTGTGTTTAGCATTGTTTTAGTGTCTTTCGGGTTAGGACTAAGACACTGGCTCTCAAAGGCAGCATGCCAGGTTCAATTCAGCATCAGCTATTCCACGTCTATTCTAGCTAATGAGTCCATTGATTGAATCATCACCAAAACAAAGGATGAACAGGATGTGATGGGCCTGTGCTAACTATATGAAATGTGTCAAAGAGCCACTACATATTGATGCGTTACGTGTATATAAAGAATATAAACATGGTATATTATTCTAGTATTTAGTAGAGTGTCGTCTGGGTTGTTCTCTTTGCTCCCCAATTCATTCTCTGCCCTTCTCCCCACAGAGACTATCACAATGCTCCCTTGGCATTTGGTTTATGATGGGACTTGGCCAGAGGGAGGCATGAGAAGGCAGGAGGAGAGAGAGAGAGGTTAGGATATTTATTCTGCTGCTCCTCAAGCCATGCCTCTTGACTCTGCTGGCACTAGTCCTTTGATTTTTCCTTTGGGACCAAGAGTGGCAAGGGTTTCCATCTGTTGCTACTCCCTGAGTACCTTTGCAGGCAATTGATTGTTCCCTTAATCTTTCTCTCTCCTTTCTAAATAGTCTCAATTAAATTCTCTTCAGTTAAACTCTTTTTGAGTAGAATCTATTTCCCATCTGGACCCTGATACAAATACAAACAGAGGCTGGGATTTTTATTTTATGATATTCTAAGGGCTTAAAATTAGCCATAATTGATCCTCAATATGATAGTCATCTACTCATTATTTAAAAATTAATTTCCTAAATTTTACTCAATTAGTTCAGTCTCAAAATGACTTTGAAAATGTTAAGAATAAATGTTTCTTAAGAACAATACTATTCTACACTTCACTGTGGTTCAGATCCATTAGCATAAAACTTTTCAATGGCCCTTTCATCAGCTTTATTTTTTCATTTGTTTTGTTTTATTTTTATTTTTATTTTTTTCTTTTCCTGTCTTCAAATAAGGAATCAGGGCCTACCAAAAGATCAAATAACTAAAATCCTAGGAATCTTTGAAAAGATAATTCAGTACATAATAACATAAACTACCTAATTTTTCTAAAAATGAAAAAAATTCAGCAATTAGCAAAGGTATTTCAAAAAATCTTACTGAAGCATGTAATTTTCCTATAATAAAGATACATCCCTTGTAGGTAATCTTTGAATTTTGCAGAAATAAAAATGAACACTAAAAATTCTTTCCGTTTCTCTTGTGTGTAGCAGAGTGTTTCAATTTCAAAAGTTCAGGATTGTTAGTTGACTTGAGGTTTTTAAAAAGTTCATGTATTTATCCTTTCTATTTTATTTGTCTCTTCTAGTATTTATTTATCTCTTCTACTTTTTTATATTACTTTATCTTTGCATTGCTTTTATTATTATTTCCATCTTTCTAGCTTCTTTTGGTTTATTTAGTTCTTTTTAGTGTTCCCCAAATCAGTACACCATCCTTTATTTTGTCTTTTATTTTATTTTTCTTTTTAGGGCCGCACCAATGGCATAGAAAAGTTCCCAGGCTAGAGGTCAAATTGGAGCTGCAGTTGCTGGCCTATGCCACAGCCACAGCAATGTAGGATCCGAGCGTCATCTGTGACCTATACCACAGCTCATACCACCACCAGACCCTTAACCCTTTGAGCCAGGCCAGGGATCAAACCCACATCCTCATGGATCCCAGTTGGAATCATTACTGCTGAGCCACAATGGTAACTCCCGGTGTATTATTTTTAAGAATAAAATTATGATTTCCTCTGAGTGCAGTTTTCTACCATACCACTATATTTTCATTATAAAATGTTGCTATTTTATTTGCTTTGTAATTTTCCTTGTGCTTCCATTTTGATTCTGTAGATCCAAAAGTATGTATCCTAATTTTAATGTGATTATATTTTTTTTCTATTTTGTAATATAATTTTGCTCCACTGTTTAAAACCTCGACCAACAATAATTTATTTTAAAAAAGCACTGACAGTTAACTTTAAGGCAGACATAGTGTTGATTAAACAACTAAATGGTGAGTTCATACAATGTGCTAGTTTAAATGCCAAAAGGGATATCAGAAAATTGCTGAGAATCACCAATATGCCAATAAATGCGAGAAATCCAGATGCCAATTACTGACTTAAGATAGTTTATAACCAAATAGGAGTTAGTGTGGAGTAATGCAGGAAGAAAGTAGATAAAAGCAGAGTGAAATGGATAAAATAAGTATAAACAAATCTTGAAATCCTAAAGATACTGATCATGATATGAATATTATTACATTAAGAATTAGTATATTAATATTGATATTAACCATATAATGCTCTTATATATTAATTATCTTCAAGCTTAATTGTCATTTGACTTACGTTCACTTGTTGAATAGTCTTGTGGGTCAAGTATTCCTGATTCCTGCAGTGATCTAATACAAGAGTCCACCAGTTCAAGACCTGTTGTAAGCTCATCTTCGATATCTTTTTGACCATCTGAAATATAATATTTAAAAAAAATGAACAAACACTTGATAATGTAAATGTTAGAGCTTGAGACTATCATTTAATAATCAAAAATATCTTAACCAAAGATATTACCTTTATGAAATTCTCATTAGACATCATCACATTGTAACCCTTGGACAACAACCATTGAAAACCAAGGCCAGCCAATTCTATGTATTCATGAAGAACATAAAGTTACTAGGAAATTGGGAGAGCTTAACTCCCATGAAATCTTGAGGCATCATAACTACTTCATTTATTTTAGTATCATGGTATTATCATATTCTTTATCATAAGTCTCTTTCTATAGTTCTTAAAAAATTAATCAATATAGATACATGTGAAAGGAAGTGTAAATGCTCATTAAGAAGCTGTATTTTCAGCCTAAATAACCACCCACAGGTGAATAAAGAAGATACACACACACACACACACACACACACACAAATACGGAACACTACTCAGTTATAAAAAAAGGTTGAAATAATGCCATTTACAGCAACATGGGTGGACCTAGAGATTATTACACTAAATGAAGTAAGTCAGATAAAAACAAATACCATATATGTAGAATCTAAAATGAGACAGATGAACTTATTCAAAAAACAGACACAGAAAACAAACATTATGGTTATCAAAGGGGAAAGGGTTGGGAGAGGAGTAAAGTAGGGGTTTGGGTTAGCATATACAAACTACTATATATAAAATAGATTTTAAAAAAGGTCCTACTGTATAGCATAGGAAGTATATTCAATATCTTGTAATAAAACATAAAGTAAAGGAATACGACAAATTATATATATATATATATATATATATATATATATATATATATATATCTCCTATATATATATTTATATAACTGAATCACCTTGCTCTACATCAGGACCTGACACATTGTAAATCAACTATATTTCAATTAAGAAAAAAAAGAAGCTATACCTTGTGATTGCCAATGAAACTGCTCTTCTGCTGAACTGTAAAAAAGAGAACATAGCTATCATGAATTGGTTAGAAAGGAAAGAACTCTAGACATATGACAAAAAGGTACATTAAGTGTAGTAATGGTGGCTCCATGGAACACCCTTTAATTTCCTATTAAGAAAAGGGATCCCATTTTGATACAATCTTAACTTTAATCCATTTGATGTATACTTCTTTTGATTCACAGCTATTAGCATGTTGTAAATGGACAACGTTCAATAATTTTCAGAACAGCTCATTTTTTTTTTTTACAAATCCCGACCTACTATACTTATTCCTTACAACAGTTTCCACATATTTGCAGTTCTATTCAATGTTAGTTACTTTAAAATACAAGTCTGAATAATTCCATGTAGTCTTTGTAATGTATTCTAGTAAGTAACTGTCTCCATTTTCATTATAAAGAGATAAAATAAATCTGTACCTTCTTCTAGACATATGTAGCCCTTTCCAGTTATTTATATTAAATTAAGTAATATAATGATTATAACACTTTACCACCAATTTAATACACAGTTCACAAATCCTCACTTTACAAATATATCTCATAAAATGACCCAGGCAGAAAGGGTTGCTCACATAAATGATATGCCAAAGGTACTGTGCAGATTGTATCTATGCAGGCACAAAAATATTATGCTGAATGGTTTATTAAAATACATAAATAAATTCAAAACTTCTAATTATAAACAACTCTTTCACTACATAGGCAAATCATTCCAACATACCATTTCTTTAATGTATAAATAATTTGTGAGAAATCTAGATGCCAATTACGGACAGGTATGATTTTGAGAATGATTTCCCACACTTACTTCACTAGATCTTTTACTCTGATCAAGCAGCTTTCATGAATAGCTCATCAGTTTCACAACAGCAAGTAGGTTTTAGAACTTTAATCTGTACCTTAGAGATGGGTTCTGAATACATTAGTGGGGGAAAAAAGGGAAGTCTGGTATAAAATCAGAGTTCAGAGTAACCGTGATTGATATACATGAATATAAGAGTAGTCCCTTAAGAGACATACAATTTTTTTTAGAGTATCTTGCAGCCAATCCATTTTAGCAAAGTGGAAAATGGTTTTACAATGATGAGAGCTTATAGACAGTTGATGCATGAAATGATAACATTACAAATTCAGTCCAATGCAATTTTTTCTTGCATCAAAAAGATGTAGCATTATATAGTAGTTATGTAACTGCAAAGTTTTAACACTTAAAACAGAATTGTTACCCTATAATTTTTGAAAATCACAAAGCATGTTCACTTAGTAAATGGCGTTCAATATTAGGGTAGAAATTGCTTTTGTATTTGTAGCGGGTTTTACCCCCAAAGATATGTCCACACCAGATCCCTAGATATTGTGAAATGGTACTTATTGGAAAAGCATTTTTATAGATGTAATTAAGTTAAAGATCTTCAAATGAGATCATCCTAAATCCAATGACAAGTGTCCTTATTAAAGATACTTGAGGAGAAAGACACAGAGGAGAAGGCTGTGTGAAGACAGAGGCAGAGGTTGGAGTTATAAGTCAAGGAATGAATGGAGCCACTGGAACCTGCAAGAGTTAAGAAAAGATCCTCCCTGGAGTTCCCACCATGGTGTAGTGGGTTAAGAATCTGACTGCAGAGGCTTGGGTCACTGTGGAGGCACTGGTTCAATTCTACACAGCATGTAGAATTGGCCCAGCATTGTGGATTAAGGATCTGGTGTTGCTGCAGCTGCAACTGTGGCATAGGTCACAGCCATGGCTCAGCTTCAATCCTTGGCCCAGAAACTTTCATATATTTTGGGTGCAGCTGCTAAAAAAAAAAAAAATCCTCCCCTTTAGCCTTCCTAGAGAACGTGGCCCTGTTAACACACCTGGATTTTGAAGTTCTGGCCTCACAAACTATCATATAATAAATTTCTTTTAAGCCACTCAGTTGTAGTAATTTGTACAGCAGTCCAAAGAAACCAAGATGGTGTTTTTTTGACACAATAAAATGTTCTCATGTTATATCTTTCAGGATTTACTGCCATCTCTTTGCAACTACTTTCCTTTTACCAGTTTAGTCCGTTGCTAACTACTTGTTGAATACCTGAGCTCTGATAATTCATAATAATCACAAGTATCTTTTGGTAGATGAGGGATAACTGGCTTATTGACCAATTACACACACACACACACACACACACACACACACACACACATGCATATATATGAATTTGACCACACACACCATAAGGAACTCAGAAGGTATTCAAACTAATCTCTGCAACTCCAAAGCTCACAGAACAGAGCTGACTTTAGACTATAAAACAGAGCTACAGTAATTAAAACAGTATGGTACTGGCACAAAAACACATGGATCAATGGAAGAGAATAGAGTCCAAAAATGAACATATACACACTATAGTCAATTAATCTATGACAAAGGAGGCAGAAACATAAAATAGAAAAAAGGCAGTCTCTTCAATGAGTGGTGCTGGGCAAGATGGACAGCCACATGTAAAAGAATGAAATTAGAATGCTGTCTAACACCATACAGAAAAATCAACTCAAAATGGATTAAGACCAGATACTATGAAACTACAAGAAGAAGAAAACATAGGCAGAACATTATTTGATATAAATTATAGCATTTTAGGGGATCCATACCCTAAAGGAAAGGAAACAAAAGCAAAAGCAAACAAACGGGACCTAAGTAAATTTAAACGCTTTTACACAGCAAAGAAAACCACTGACAAAATGAAAAGACAACTTAATGAATGAGAGAAGATATTTGCAAATGATAGGGCTGACAAGGACTTATTTCTGAAATATACAAAGAGCTTATACAACTCAGTATCAAAAAAACCAAACAACTTGATTTTAAAAATGGGCAGAACTGAATATAGACATTTTTTTTCTAAAAAAGAAATAGAGATAGCCAACAGATACATACAAAGATGTTCATGAAATGATGCATGTGAAAAGATTACAGAAACACAAATCAAAACCATGAAATATCACCTCATACATGTCAGAATAGCTATCATTAAAAAGAACACAAATAAATGTTGGTGAGGATATGGAGAAAAGGGAACCTTGGTTGGTGGGGATATAAATTGGTTCAGCCACTGTGGAAAATAGTATGGAGATTTTTCAAAAAATTAAAGACAACTACCATATGACCCAGCAATTCCACTCCTGAGTATATATCCAAAAATCCCACACCACTAATTTGAAAAGATATATGCATCCCAATGTTCATAGCAACATTACTTACAGTAGCCAAGATATGGAAGCAACCTAAGTGTCCATCAACAAATGAATGGATAAAGAATACGTGCTGTATGTGTATACATTCACATACTCACACAATGGAATACTACTTAGCCATCAAAGGGAAAGGTTGACAATTCGAAGCAATATGGATGGACTTGGAAGGCATTACAGTAAGTGAAATATGTCAGATAAAGAAAGACAAGTACTGTAGGATATAGGTGGAACAACAAACTAGTGAATAAACATCAAAGGAGCAAACTCACAGTTATAGAAAACAACCTAGAGGTTACCAATGGAGAGACAGAAGGAAGGAGGGTCAAGACCAGGGGTAGAGGATAAAATAAATAGGATTATGTGAAAACATATGTGAACCTTTGAAAATTGTAAAGCAGTAGAGAATTTAAAGAATCTTCCATTCGATCAGAGTTCCTGTTGTAGTTCAGAGGGTTAAGAACCCAACAGTGTCTGTTAGGATGCAGGTTTCATCCTCGGCCTTGTTCAGTGGGTTAAGGAAATGGCATTGCCAAAAGCTGCAACCATCTGCACAGGTTGCAGAAGGGGCTTGCATCCAATGTTGCCATGGCTGTAGTGTAGGCCTGCAGCTCCTGCTCTGATACGACCCCTAGCACAGGAACTTCCATATTCATATGCCACAGGTGTGACCATGAAAACACAAAATTAAAAAAAAAAAAAGAAAGACTCTTCCATTCAATGAAAAAAAAAGTCATAAAGGGAAACACACTTGTCATACATGTTACTTTCCACCTGAAGCAATAAGAGTGGGCAAGTCACTGGAAGTTTCTTCCATGGCTCAGCAAAGCCTCCACTCTCCTCTCCTTTCAGGCATACTGAAGACCCTTCCCGGCCCCCTTGCATGTAGATGGGTCATGGGAAAGTCTGCGAGAGGAGGTTACAAGTGCCATCTCCCGCCCTAAGCACAGAAGGGCGGGCATGAGCTCTCCATATGCTCTCCTTGATAAGTGCTGTGTTGAGGTGGGTCCCTGAGTAACCATGTGGAAGGAAGATTTCTGCCAATCCAGAGAAGACATGACATGAATGAGAGATAAACCACCTTAAAAAACAAACAAACAAAAAAACCCCAAAAACCTCTGAAGTTGGAGGGTTGTTTGTTTTCGGTAGAATAAATGTCATACTGAATAATACAGAAATGTGCCATTGTTTTTGTTCATAAGCCATTTCCTGCTTCTCCACCTTTCATTTCCATATCCTGGAGCTGAAAGAAAATGTCTCAGGTCTGCCTAGCACAAGTAAGGTGGTGCCCTGCTTTTACTCATCTTTTAAGATCTAGCCACTCATCTACAATAACGGGTGATTTCATATACAGAGCTACACATAACATGGTAACATAATATTTACTTTTTGTTCATCTCTTTGGAAAGTGTTTCAATTTTATGTGCAACTGAAACAAGAAGAAACGCTTTTTTATTACAACAGAAAAAATACCATTGACAATGGTATGAAACTATCCTCTCAAAGCGGAGACTTTTGGGCAGACAAAGAGCATTAATCACTTAAATGGCTTCCTGATTCCTTTAGCACAGTTAAAATACATTAAAAGTATGACCGATCATAGGAAATAGAAGTCCCAGGAGAAACTGCATTTGAATTTTATTTCCTCTAAGTGAACACTTTACTCCCTCTGTTAGGAGATTCAGATTCTGTACAATTGTATATTTTAAGTATTTTATTCTCTCTCTTAAAAACTGCTCTAAGGCGAATGCTCTTTTAAAAAGCCAACTATTTATTCATTTGATAAACACAAGGTATGCGTATATCTCAGGCACTCTTATTTCAGGTGATAGGAATTACTCACAATTATATCATTTTATTTGATATAAAAGTCATTTTTGAGGCTGTCAAAACTTCAATGCATGTTCAATTTCAGGAAATAAACTTTGATTTCACTACTGAAATGCTATTTCTTAAAATAGAAATAGTTTCTAAAGATTAAACTTAATAAAAATATAGATATAATTTATATAAGCCCATATGTATTTAAACATAACTTTGTAGGAGTTCCCGTCGTGGCGCAGTGGTTAACAAATCTGACTAGGAACCATGAGGTTGCGGGTTCGGTCCCTGCCCTTGCTCAGTGGGTTAACGATCCGGCGTTGCCGTGAGCTGTGGTGCAGGTTGCAGACGCGGCTCGGATCCTGTGTTGCTGTGGCTCTGGCGTAGGCTATGGCTCTGATTCGACCCCTAGCCTGGGAACCTCCATATGCCGCGGGAGCGGCCCAAAGAAATAGCAAAAAGACAAAAAAAAACAAAAACAAAAACAAACTTTGTGTAAGTTCCAGAGCCCAATTACTGTGAGAATGTATATATTTATAACAAAGACTATTGTAAGTAACATTTAGCTTTGAGACATATACATAATAGATACATAAACTGGTAAAGCTAGGAAAGAACTTTAAAAATAATATAACAATAGCACAAATCCTAGTAGCTAGGTTGATAGCTTTCAGCTTATACCAGATGATATTCTAACTGATTTATAGTTATTCTTCATGATGAACCTTTTGAGAGAGGTGATATTTTCCCATTTTATAGATAATGAAACTGAGGAAGTTTTTAAGGAATATGCTGGAAGTCCCATAGTCAGCAAGTAAAGCAGCCCGGATTAGGTCCCTGGGTATCTGTTTCTAGAGGCCACATTATGAATTAATATTCTGTTCATACCCTTGGCTCAAAAATTGAACTCCTATGCAATTAAAAAGAAAAACATAAGCATAAACACCAAAACTAAGTTGAAAAAAACAAGCCACATCCTGGGAGAAGATATTTGCAATGCATGTAGCTTACAAAGGGTTAGTTTCTAGGAGTTCCTGTTGTGGCTCTGTGGTAACGAACGCAACTAGTATCCAAAAGGATGTGGGTTCAGTCCCTGGCCTCACTCAGTGGGTTAACGATTTGGTGTTGTCGTGAGCTGTGGTGTAGGTTGCAGATGAGGCTCAGATTTGGCATTGCTGTGGCCGGGGCATTGGCCAGAGGATACAGCTCTGATTCAACCCCTAACCTGGGAACGTCCATATGCCGTGGGTGCAGCCCTAATAAGACAAAAAATAAAAATAAAAAATAAAATAAATATATAAATCAAAGGATTAGTTTCCAGAGCATTTAAATAACATCTACAAATCAATGAGATAGAGATTAAACAATCAAATGGAAGAGAGGTCAACAAGTACATGTATGACTGATATAGAGCAGAAAAATCATAAATGTATGGCCACTGAACACACTAAAAGATCCTTAACTCTATTAGGAACTGAAAGAATAGAAATTGAAAGCTACCTCTTTGGTTTTTATAACACAGGGTGCAAAACAATTAGAAAGTCTGACTGTACTAAGTGTTGGAGATGAGATGAGGACATGTAGCTCTCACAAACTGTATGTGGGGGAGTAAATTAGTGAAACACTTGAGTGAACTGCGAGTTAATACGTGATAATGTCATATGTACAAATACCCAATTACCCAGAGAATCTGCTTCTAGGTAAAGCCTCTAGAAAAACCTGTGTACCTAAGCCCAGAAGACCTGTACCAGACTGTTCATGCCTACATGTTAGCAGAAGCAAAACAATGGAAACAATCTAAGAAATCAGGACTGGGAGAATGGACAGATATAATAATAAAATTCCATATCACAGATGACGTATTTGTGGGATAAACACTATTTGGCGGCTAAAACAAATTAGCCAGATACACAATGTATCAACATCAGTAAGGCTCAAAGGCAAAATATAGAGTGGAAAATGCTAATTGCACATGATATATACTGCATGACCCCAATTATGTAAATTTTTAAAGCATAGATTAAACCATATTATATATAAATACATACATATTCTCAACACACAAGGGTTATTCTTGGGTTTAAACTAATATACATGTATATAACATGTATAGATAATATATATACACATATTAGATATAATTAGAGAGAAATAACAGAGAAGTAAGTCTGAGGAGGGGAAGAAAAGGGAATTTCACTTTTGTCTCTCTCATGTTTTATATTATGAAAAATAAGGAGAAACGTTAACACTAAGAATGTCTTTGATACTTGAAATAGGGAAGTCACATAATTCTTACATTTATTTACTTATTTATTTTTAATTCTTACATTTAGAAACAAGTTTAGTTAAATGCTTTCATAAAGCCCTGTGATACAATTCTATAGCATGGTCTCATCATTGTCAGAATCATTCACAGTTGAAATTCAAATGAGGCAAAACAATTCTGAAATACATAAGTATAAATAGAGGAAAGAAATGGTTTTGAATATAATCTTTTTTCTCTCTTTGGCACATAGGAAAATGATAGTACCACTTTTACTACTGTTCAAGTTTGACATAGTTTAAACATTTCAAGTAAGAAACAGTAACTTTCAAGTTCTGAGGGCATGAGGTGAGGGGTGGGGGGCTAGTTTAAATCAAAGAATAAACTTTGAGTTCCTTGAGAAGTCATTTTCACCCTCATCATTTCTAGCATGATGGTTTCCTTATCCACCTCTGGACCATTTCTAATAAAAAATATATATGAAAGTTTAGATGGTTTTCTTAATGTCAGGAAAAGACACAAAGTAAACCATTACCAAAAGCTACCCTATCTGTTAGGAACCTGCTCAAATACATTTTCTTATTTTCTTTTTCAACTTTTGGATGCCCAAAGCATCAGTCCATGTATGGTATCATGTGGCGTATTTGTGCTCACAATATAGTTCAAAATGAAATAAAGGAAAGGAACAATGAGTTTTTTGTTAGTCTGCTTTCAAGTTAAGCAATGTACCTAAAACATAAGCCAGAAAAACTGGTGAAGTGAATTGCTTCCGAACTGACATTTGATTGTTGCTTATAGGAGCAAAAGGCCTTATATTTACGATGTTCTTATTGACCTGTGGTCATATTCTGATATAGTCTTTTTCAGTATATGGTTTTGTATGCAGCCACATCACAAAAATAACCACTGGTTGCAAAATAAAATGACCTGGGTCAAAAGTCCCAAATACTGTGGACATAAAACATATTTAGAAAAAATGATGAGAAGCAGTACCCTCAGAGCTTTGTTTAGACTGCTGTTGCCCTTGCATGTTAGTGCTGGGTATCCAGTCCTTATTAGTGTGGTTGGCGAGCAACCCTGCTTCCCCTAGAGCTTTCTGTGAAACTGATTTCCTTTCAGTCTCTTGCTCAGTATGGTCTCTAGAAGCATCTGTGATATATTCCCAAATGAACGGCATGACAGCTCCACGGTGTAGTTACAATGTTTATTTCTTTCTTTCTCAGATCAAACATCTTCTATCTGCGTTAATTATTTTCATCAAAATGTACTTCCACAGCTATTATAATAATTTTACAGGGACATAGTGGACCACAAAGCCCCTAAACTAGGAGGCTGTGTGCGTGTTACCAGGTATGTGGGCTGAAAAGCCAGGCCTTCTGAGACTGGAGCCTGGCTCAGCTAAATTCGTTAATATCAAGTCGTTTATACATCAACTGATCAGGTACATCTTGAGTAAGTATGCAACTATTTCTGAGTTTATTATAACATTGTTAAAGTGGTTTATATGGCTTATATGATTTATTCTAAGCTAGTATCTCCCTCAGAGTACACTGCAGTCCACTGTGGGAGGGTCAAAATGGGGACAGACATGGGAAAATAGGAAGAGGGGATATTAAGAAAATACCCAGGAATGGTGTGACTGTGCCCAGGTTCTTGGTCACAACCAGTCCTGGAGAAAATGGTCAAACAATGTCACCACAAATCCTTGGTGAGTGCTCAGGATGGCTTTAGGCTTACAGAACAGGGAGACACAGTGACAGCTCCCCATGACCTGGCAGGGAACAGACAGTGAGCACCCAGAACTGGGGCGACCATTGCATGAAGAGGTGTGTTCATAGCACTACAGTCCACAGGGCCGTGGGATCCCTCAGCACAGCACTTACTCTAAGCCTCAATTTCTCCATCTGTAAAATGGGACCATTACTAGAAATTCCCCCAAAGGGACCTTGTGAAAGTTAACTGTGTAATATATGTAAAACCCATAAAACAGTGCTGAGAACATAGGACTCATTAAAAACAAAGAATGGGTAGACAATGAGGGTCTACTGTATAGCACAGGGAACTATATCCAATCTCCTGGGGTAAACCATAATGGAAAGGAATATTTAAAAAACAAAAAAAAAATGTGTAAATGCGTATAATAAGCCACTTTGCTGTACAACATAAATGAGGACAACATTGTAAATCAACTATAACTTAAAAATAATAAACAAAAAACTCAAAAACAAATAAAAAAAACTGTTATCATCATCACATGCAGAAGAACAGAGACCTGAGAGAAAACTACTCGTAAAACCAAAAGTTCAATAGGTCAACCTATGGAACTGCACTTGTCTGTGTTGGGAGGCATTCGTATTACCACACAAATACATTAAAAGGTTTGCAGAATTTTTTTTTTCTCTTCTAGGCTGCACCAGTGACATATGGAAGTTCCCTGGGATAGGAGTCGAATCCAAGCCGCAGCCACTGACTTACACCACAGCCATAGCAACTTGGGATTCAAACTTCATCTGCAACCTCTGCCACAGCTCTTAGCAATATGGGATCTTTAACTCACTGAGTGAGGCCAGGGATCGAACCCTCATCCTCATGCATACTAGTCAGGTTCTTAACGGCTGAGCCACCACCGGAAGTCTGTAGAATTTAAAATGTCTTTTTTTTTCCCCCCACTTTAAACTAGGGAAGGAGAAAAGGCAGTCTGTGATTTCCAAAGGAAGACAATTTGCTTTTTAGACGTTAAGTTTTACAATCAGTCTGCACAGGATGCCTCCCCAGACAACTGCCACTGTTCTTGCCAGAGTAAAAACCTTAAAGACTGTTTGCTGTTTCCAAAACTGTGGAGGAAAATAAATCAGACCCCAAATTGCAATTATTAATTTCTTTTTAGTTTGAGGCCAGGGAAATTCATATTGCTAAGCTAATTGTGTTGCAGGTGGTGAAGGACAAATCACCCAGGCAATTGGTACTTGCAAAGTGATAAGCTCCCAGACCGTAGTCTGGATACACATGGCCCCAGTGTTTATCACAGAGGATCATGATGCTGTCAGGTTTGTGAGCTGGCCAGACAGTTTAACGAGGAGTTCTGTTTTGTCTTAATTCCTTCAGAATACATACTTGAGTTTTTAGCAACCATCAAGAATTAGCCGTAGGTTCAATGTGCTATCTACACAAAGCCAATTCTTATCATGGGAAAAACATACAGTCAAGTTTCTCTTTTTGAAACGTTCTTATAGTTTTGGAGTTGATTGTCCTTATATTACAACAGACATATTATGTGTAAAATTCAGCATCGGAAGAAGGAACAAATGGTGAATTATAAACTAGAGAATTCTCACGTTCTATTTCCCTCGGTAGTTTTGAGGAGACTTCTCTCACACAGACAAGGCAAGGTATTTTCTTAAATGCCTGTACGAGTACCTAAGAATTTCACAGTAGTTGAAGTAAAACGCCTGAATGCCAGCCACACTAGGCAATGCAGTTCTGGAATATCTCTGTCTGCTCCATAAATGGAATGTACAAATTGCAACTTCTGATGACCAGGGATACTGTTAAACAAATGACTCTGAAATTATTCACTTTGAAGGGCTTCCCAAACCATCAAAAACTGAATATCTTGTGTAGTTAATGTGCTAAGCATTTCCTACTCTATTCTACATTGTTATATTAATGATCTCTTTTGGTGTTCACTGTGACTCACTGTTAGATCTTTGATTAACCTGAATGCTTTGTTCATTGATCCTGAGGGTGAACAGAAAGTTCACTGTATTTTGCAGTTTGATCATTCATAACTGATTTCTTAAGTAAGAGAAGGCTAGCTGATATGTTTGCTGACAGAGGTGTGTATTTATCAAGGTTCCAAGCTTTAGACTTTTGCATTCAATATCCCAGGATTATCCCCATTGTTAAGGGTCTTCTCAGTGAAAGGAGCACCTTAACCTCAGGGACATCACTGAGCAAAAGGAGGTATCAGGTTTATGTCTTCCTAGCTTCCTCTGATTGTGTGTATGGGCATGACTGAGTGAGAAGTGTGTTTACATGTGTAGGTATGTGTTAACTTGTACGTACATATGGGGGTCCCTCATCCTCCCTTCCTTTAAAACACATCGATTTGCTCGCAGCTTTTCTTTCACCTGCTCTGACTTCATAAGTGTGTGGATGCTGAGTTTGGCTAAAATTGATATGGTCTTATTAATATAAGTGAAGTTAACACCCCCTTAGATATTTAAGGGATATTTATGCAAATCACTATTAGCTGTTTTACAGGAAAGACAAAACTGAATCTTATGTTTCGTGACTCTGAGTATCAACAGTTGATCTGTAAAAATAAACTTCAATTTTAGTGCCCCTGCAGAGCAGAAACTATGTCAAAGTCATGAACCACTTTCATGGTATTATAGCTTTACTTCCTGATGAGCTGTAGCAAGTGGTCTTTAAACTATTCGAAGGTTCAATTCAAATGTTTAATGGGTGTATAAATGTTCATAGCAATCTATTGATAATTTCCAAAAACTAGAAACAACCTAATGTCTTGCAACATGAGAATGGTTAAACAAGCTAATAATATATCCATATCAAGGAGAGGGATGTAGCAATAAAAAAGGAAACTGATTTTTGATTTATGTAATAAGCAGCAACTTGGAAAAGATCTCAAGGGCATTATGCTAAGGGAATGAGATAAAGAACATTCCTAAAACAGCAAAATTAGAGAAGTGGAAAACAGAAGAGTGACCGTCAGGGCTTCAGGAGGCAGGATAAGTGTGGGTGTGGCTATAATGCAGGTAGCAGGAAGAGGCTTAGTAGTGATGGGACAGTCTGGAATCTTCATTATGACAGTGGTTCCAGGAGCTAATTAGGTATTAAAATTGCATAGAACTAAACGCACACCCAAGAGTGCACGTAACTCTGAAGAAATCTGAGGATGGTACTAAGGGCAATTTCCTGGTCATGATAGGGACGATGCTGTAACTAGCAGGAACTGGGAGAAAGTACAGGACACTTCTCTGTGTGTTTTATTCTGCAACTTCCTATGAATCTATGATCATTTCCAAATAAAAAAGTAAAAAACAATTCAGTGGGGTATAGTTTGGGATCACTTTATTTCTTTGCCCTGAATAGATTTTTCTCTATGCAAAAAGATACTCAATTATTCCCATGTAATAATTAAAAGAGAATTAAAAGTAGATTGGAAATACTGGAATAAAGAGGAAGGAACTAATGAAAGAGGAAAGAAAAGAACAAAAGACACCAGTGCTCCCTTGTGATTATCCTTTTTGTTCTCCATCCTCAGCAACCAGAGCTCAGGGGACCCTGCCCTGGGCTCATTTCTGCTTTGTTCTGTAAATGAAGGCATTATCTGTGGAGCATAATATACCAATCATACTACCCACTGCCAGTCAGATGCAAGGAACCCTGCTGCTTCTCAAGGAAAACTTCCCCATTACATCTCAGCTTTCTGTTCACCATGGCCTCATACTCACTTCTGTCACTCTGTTTTCAGAGAGGAAACTTTAAAATGGTATTTTGACTTATAGTACGAGAGCAAAGCATATGTCTTAATGCATTCTACGTGACTTTAAGACCTCACACAGTATAATTCATTGATTTTCTAGAAGCATATTTATGGAAGTTAGGCTTTCACCTGGCAGATATGCCTTTCTTCTCAAGCTAATTTACAGGGGGTCTTCTGCAATGCCAATCTACTTCCACGACCCCCTCCCCACTATCCCGACTCCTGGAAATTAGTCTACTTGATTACATCTGGCCATGCCTTTCCATAATTATTGCAGTGGAGAAAAATCATACATCAGAAAGAAATTATTCTTTCCAGTTTTTTGTTTTGTTTTTTGTTTTTGTTTTCTTTTTAGGATTACATCTGTGGGACATGGAAGTTCCCAGGCTAGGGGTCAAATCAGAGCTGCTACTGCCAGCCTACACCACAGACATAGCAATGCTGGATCCTTAACACAATGAGTGAGGCCAGGGAACAAACCCACATCCTCCTATTAGTCAGGTTCTTAACCCACTGAGCCACAATTGAAACTCCTCTTTCCAAACTTCAAAGTCAGATAATGAAACTGAAAAGCTAGTTCAGCCTCCCCACCTTTGCTCACCAGGCCATCACACGGCAGCTGCATTTGTCCTGAGCTCTCCTTTTAAGAAAGAATGAGAATTTGGTGGGTTTTACAGAATTTTTAATTTTAAAAAATTTTTATGGCTGCATTGGCCACATATGGAAGCTCCCAGGCCAGAAGCTGAATCTGAGCTTCAGCTGCAACCTTCGCCACAGCTACAGAGATGCTGAATCCTTTAAGCCCACTGTGCTGGGCTGGGGATCAAACACGTACCTCTGCAACCAGCTGGGCCACTGCAAGAGGATCCTTAACCCACTGCGCCAAAGCGAGAACTCCAAAAAAGAATGAGAGTTTGAACATGAGGTTTTACAAAACCATTGTATTGCTTGTCAAATGTATAAAATCATTCAAAAAATCATGAATCAAAAAATATTCCAGTGCTTTTAAAATATATAAAGCATTTCTTTCCTCAAATCATTTTCAAGATACGTAGCCTCTACCCATCCATTCT
This sequence comes from Phacochoerus africanus, assembly GCF_016906955.1. Taxonomy (NCBI): domain Eukaryota; kingdom Metazoa; phylum Chordata; class Mammalia; order Artiodactyla; family Suidae; genus Phacochoerus; species Phacochoerus africanus. Next base: position 79,322,206 of record NC_062544.1, on the reverse strand, counting down.
CTACTGTAAATGTCCCTTGAAACTCACTTTTTGTCATCTCTTTCCTGGTATAATAAAGAGCTCTATGCCTATAGGACAGGAGGAACTCCTCCCACAGACAAATATACTCTTCTTGACCCAACTTTGGTTTGGCTTTTTTGGGTTTTCTTTTCAACCAGGTTCAATCTTGGGCTCTCATGTCTTTCCTTGTAGAGTCCAGTTCTACCAAGAATCCTACTAAGTCAGGTTACCCAGAATCCCCCACTCTCACTATCTGATCACCCCTGATATCTGATCAGGTTTCCCATCTTCTACCACACCCTGGGCAGTATCTGATCACTGGCTGGACTTCAGCAAGAATCCTGTTAGGTCTGTTCAGCCAAAATCCCTCCCTTTTTCTTGATGCATTCTATTGGTGACTTTCCATCCACTCACTGCCATGCTGCTCCTTGGCAGTCAATTCCCATTTTTCTTTGTATTTGGAGTTGAGCCCAATCTCTCCTTTCTAGGGTTAAACCCCATTGTGGTAGCTGCACTGTCTCCTCTCATAAAGTCTGACTTCTTGTTTTTCAACAAGTGTCACTGATTGATTTTTTTTTCTTTCATACCATCACAAGCGTCATGAGTCTGAGACCTGTGCAGCTGTATGGAATGCCATGCTCAGAGGGCCCCAAGCTTGGTTTAAGACTCTCCCACTGCCATCTTGGAACTCCTAATAATTCTATCTTTGAACTTTGGTTTTGCAAGTGAAGTCCAGCAGGACAAGGAAACATGTGCATGACTGGAGTCCTCTGCTTCCTGCTGCCTCATTCACATATAGCATTTGCAATATGTAAATACTGCACTCCAGCCCTGCTGGGCCCATGATATGTTGTGGAAGTTGAGCAAGACTCAAGGCGAGTGTAAGGTAAGTGTGTTACATTTATAACTGAGTCAGCAAGAGTCAGTTGACCCAGAGCTCCCTCTGACCCAGAACTGCTTTGAATGAAGAAGGCAGTGATGTTCTAAGACACATGAATGGATCAAGGAATCCTATCATAACTTTTCTTACTTGCACTATTCCAATAGTTAGTCACCTATTTATGCTGAAAATGATCTAGAAGGAAAGGTAGGTTATGTCAACCCACAGTTTTCTTTCCTTTCAGTCCTTCCTCACTCTTCAGTAAGAGAATGCTCCTAGAATACGGTCATATAGAGAAGTGAAACAAAAATAGTTGAACTAGATTTGTGCAGTATTTCTATTGTTTTGGTAAAAATAAAATGCATAATATGCATGCATATGCTCTAAAATACAAATTGCATAATTTCTGTGATTCTGCATACAAGTTAAATGCTCTTATATTTGCATTTAAATCTGGTATTGCATGATATACAGATAAATGGTAAATTTCATGTAAATAATTTGAAATTTTAATATCTATCTATCTATCTATCTATCTATCTATCTATCTATCTATCTATCTGTATATCATCTATCTATCTTATTTTCATGACCCTACCTGCAGCATAAGGAAGTTCCCAGGCTAAGGGTCTAATGAGAGCTGCAGCTTCAGGCCCATGCCATAGCCACAGCAATGCCAGTTGGATCCAAACCACATCTGCAATCTATGCTAAAGCTTGCAGCAACCTTAGATCCTTAACCCAATGAGAGAGACCAGGGATCAAACCCACATCCTCAGAGACATTCTGTCATGTACTTAACCCATTGAACTACTATTGGAGCTCCCCTTCCTGCGTTTTGAACAACAAGCTTGAGATATTTATTTTGCACTGGGCATTGCAGGTTATATTGCCAGCTCTAAACATGAATTAGCTCAGCTTTTTGTTGTGGGATTAAAAGATAATGAATATGAAAGTCCCAGGTACAAAGAGAATATCAACCAATTCCCCTTTCACTTCACCCAACTGCCCCTCTCCTACTCTTCATGCCTGTGGTCTTTTCCTGTTCTGATCAATTATCCTCCGTGTCACTGAAATCAACGTCCTAAAACATAACTCTGATCATGGCAATCCCAAGTTCAAAAGCCTTATATCAACAGAGGAATGGACTAAGAAGATGTGGTACATACACACAATGGAATATCACTCCACCATAAAAAAGAATAATGCCATTTGTAACAACATGGATGGACCTAGAGATTATCATACTAAATCAGATAAAGAAAAATACATGGGATCACTAATATATGGAATCTAATAAAAATGATATAAAAGAATATTCATAAAACAGAAACAGACTCAAAGATTTAGAAGTTTATGCTTACCAAAGGGGGAAGTGGGGAGGGATAAATTAAGAGATTGGGATTAATACATACATACACTACTACATATGAAATAGCTAAGTAACAGGGACCTGCTGTATAGAACAGGGACATCTACTCGATTCTGTATAATAACCTATACGGGAAAACAATCTGAAAAGGAATGGATATATGTACATGTATAAGCAATTGACTTTGCTGTACATCTGAAACCAATACAACATTGTAAGTCAACTATACTCCAATAACATTAAAAAAAAAAAAAGCCTACCATGATTTCCCACTGTCTGATCAAACCCAAGTTCCTTTGCAAAACAGGCTCAGGCTATGAGGACACAGTGTCCCAACTTGGGAAGCCAGTCTCAGCCGTCTGCCTTAGGTGTCTAGGCTGATAGAGGCTCTGTTTCCTCAAAGCCCCAGATAGGCTTTGTCACTCAGCAAAACATGCTATGATGGGAGTTCCCATTGTGGCTCAGCAGGTTACAAATCTGACTACTATCCATGAGGATGCTGGTTCAATCCGTGGCCTCTCACAGTGGGTTAAGGATCTGGAGTTGCCACAAGCTGTGGCATAGGTTGCAGATGTGGCTTGGATCCGGAGTTGCTGCAGCTGTGGTGTAGGCTGGTGGCTGCAGCTCTGATTCGACCCTTAGCCTGGGAACTTCCAAATGCCAGGGTCGCAGCCCTAAAATTAGAAGGAAAAAAAAAAAGCTATGATGATTTATTTCATTTTTTATATAATGATTTTTGTTTTTTCCATTATAGCTGGTTTACAGAGTTCTGTAAATTTTCTACTATACAGCAAGGTGACCCAGTTACACATACATGTATACATTCTTTTTTCTCACATTATCATACTTGATCATAAGTGAGTAGATATAGTTCCCAGTGCTAAACAGCAGGATCTCATTGCTAATCCATTCCAAAGGCAATAATCTGCATCTATTAACCCCAAATTCCCAGTCCCTCCCACTCCCCCCACTCCCTCTTGGCAACCACAAGTCTATTCTCCAAGTCCATGATTTTCTTTTCTTTGGAAAGGTTCCCTTGTGCCATATATTAGATTCCAGATATAAGTGATATCATCTGGTATTTGTCTTTCTCTTTCTGACTTCCTTCACTTAGTATGAGAGTTTCTAATTCCATCCATGTTGCTGCAAATGGCATTATTTTGTTCTTTTTTATGGCTGAGTAGTATTCCACTGTGTATATATACCACATCTTCCTAATCCAATCATCTGCTGATGGACATTTGGGTTGTTTCCACATCTTGGATATTGTGAATAGTGCTGCAATGGACATGTGGATGAATGTGTCTTTTTTAAGGAAAGTTTTGTCCGGATATATGTGCAAGAGTGGGATTGCTGGGTCATATGGTAGTTCTATGTATAGATTTCTAAGGTACCTCCATCCTGTTTTCCATAGTAGTTGTACCAATTTACATTCCCACCAACAGTGCAAGAGGGTTCCCTTTTCTTCACACCCTCTCCAAAATTTGTTATTTGTGGATGTCTTAATGATGGCCATTCTGACTGTCGTGAGGTGGTTCCTCATAGCAGTTTTGATTTGCATTTCTTTAATAATCAGGGATGTTGAGCATTTTTCATGTGCTTGTTGGCCATCTGTTTATCTTCCTTGGAAAAATGTCTATTCAGGTCTTTTGCCTATTTTTCCATTGGGTTCTTGGCTTTTTTGCTGTTGAGTTGTATAAGTTGCTTGCATATTTTAGAGATTAAGCCCTTGTCAGTCGCATCATTTGAAAGTATTTTCTCCCATTCTGTAAGTTGTCTTTTTGTTTTCTCTTTTATGGTTTCCAGCGCTGTGCAAAAGCTTGTCAGTTTGATTAGGTCCCATTTGTTTATTTTTGCTTTGATTTCTGTTACTTTGAGAAAACATTTCTGACCTGATAAAACATTTGTAAGATTGATATCAGATAATGTTTTTCCTATGTTCTCTCCTAGGAGTTTGATAGTGTCTTGTCTTACATTCAAGTCTTTAAGTCATTTGAGTTTATTTTTGTGTGTAGTGTGAGGGTGTGTTCCAGTTTCATTGATTTACATGTGGTTGTCCAGTTTTCCTAGCACCACCTGCTAAAAAGACTGTCTTTTTTCCATTTTATATTGTTGACTCCTCTGTTGAAGATTAATTGACCATAGGTGTCTGGGTTTATTTCTGGGTTCTCTATTCCGTAAAATTGGTCTGTATGTCTATTTTGGTACCAGTACCATACTGTCTTGATGACTGCAGCTTTGTAATATTGCCTCAAGTCTGGGAGAGTTATGCCCCCTGCTTGGCAAATCCTGTTCCTCAGGATTGCTTTGGCAATTCTGGGTCTTTTGTGGTTCCATATACATTTTTGGATTGTTCTAGTTCTGTGAAAAATGTTAATTTATTTCTTAATATCTATCTTTGCCAGATTGTCAGCTCCTTGAGGACGGAGATGAAATAATGTTATCATCTCTGTATTCGAAAGAATGAAGCTCTTGCCTGGTACTCCTAAAACTTTGGCCACAGATGGAGATCAGTACAATTAGTAAATGGCAGGACATTCACTTGCTATTCTACCCTTTTTTTCCCTGAATCTTGTTTTCCTTAAAATTGTACTGTGACAAAAAGGAATGCTAACACTTTTATTATACTTCTATCATAATGCATCAGTGGAATAAGTACTCCATTCAGTGAATGTTTTGATTCATACAACCTCAACTGGAATAAATATATTTGCTAATCAGCTGCTAAGCTAAATATTAAATATTTTAAGAGCACATATTATTTAATGTTGTACCATGACAAATCCCTTATAAAAACAACAAAACCTTAATTATATGTTTACATATCTATACATTTACATGTATTTTTTTTTCTTAAACTCAGTGTTTATCTGAACACAAAGGAAGGCCACAGTGGGAAAAAATGTTTCCTCTGTGGGGCAGGGGTGAGGGTGATGTCCACACACATAAGGAAAATCCATCCTTTTTCAATAGTACTATTTTTATGCCACTATATAGTAATAGTCTTTTTAAAATTGTTAAATTCTGCTTATCCTATAGACTTGAACTAACTCATTTTCCTCTCCGTAATTAAGCCCTCTTCCATCTTTCAATCGCTCAAGCTTCCTGTGAAATGAAACATTATTTTCACTCATAAATGTTCCATGATGTGTTCCTAGTGGTTTCTAATTGGGGACAATTATATGAAGATCAATCAGAACCCATCAGTGGCAGTTGTCATTAGCACGTCCGTGTTCTGATTCTGATGCCTCCATGTTGGTTTAAGGCAATAGGGCAAATCAGGACCCCAGAGGGAGCCTTGATGAAGAAGCTCAGGAAATTCACAGGCAGTGAGGGCATCCTTCATTTTTAATTTGTTGGTTTAATGTCGCTGGAGGGGAACTGACAAAAATCTTCGTCACCTAATGTGCTTAATGGTCTAAATGAAATGAGTTGGTGGTGTTGGTTTAGTTCCTATTGGACCCATTTCTAAGTCAGACAAGCCCCCAATAAATTACTCTAATGAGCCCTTCTCACAGAAGATGTACCATGGAAACTAAACCTTGGCATTTTGTATAGATTTTTTAAAAGCATTGAAAAAGTGAAACGAAAGAGTCTGCAGTAAGCACGTTAACACAACTCCCAAAGCACAGGTCATCAACCTAGGAGAAAATGATATTCCAAGCAGATCTTTGTTTTCTTTGTTTCCTTTGTTCAGAAGGAGGTAACACCTAATTTTATTTCTTACTGGTGGGGGGGGGGGTAGGGATGAACTGCTCTTGTGTGAGAGTGTGTGTGTGTGTGTGTGTGTGTGTGTGTGTGTGTGTGTGCTTTTTATAGGCCACACTTGCAGCATATGTAAGTCACCAGGCTAGGGGGTGAAACAGAGTTGCAGCTGCTGGCCTATACCATAGCCACAGCAACACTGCATCCAAGCCACGTCTGTGACCTATACCAGGTAAGGCCAGGGATCAAACCGGTTTCCTCACAGATACTATGTCAGGTTCTTAACCTGCTGAGCCACAATGGGAATTCCCTCATGGGGATCATTTTGAAATGTACAGAAGTATCAAATCATCATGTTGTATACCGGGAACTAACATAATGTTGTAACTCAATTCTACTTCAAAAATAAACAAACCCATAGAAAAAAGAGATCAGATATGTGGCCTATGGGTGGGGGTGATGGATGAGAAGGAACTGGATGAAGGTTGTCAAAAGGCACAAAACTCCAGTTATGACATAAATAATTTCTAGGAATGTAATGTACAGCATGATAAATATAATTAACACTGCCATACGATATATATGAAAATTTCCAATAGAGTAAAGCCTAAGAGTTCTTACCATAAGGAAAGTTTTTTTTACTATTTCTTTTATTTTGTATATATATATATATATATATATATATATGTGTATATATATATATATTTTTTTTACTATTTCTTTTATTTTGTATATATATATATATATATATATATATGAGGTGATGGATGTTCATTAAACTTATTGTGATAATCATTTCATGATGTTTGTAAGTCAAATAATTATGCCGTACACCTTAAACTTATACCAACCACATCTAAACCTGGAAGAAAACAATTATGTAAAAGAAGCTAAAAGTCAAAACAAAAGTAAAAATCATAATGCCCTTCCCCTGTCCTTTTTGACCTTTAAAATATAGGAAAATACTAAAAAATGAAATTCCTGCAAACTTAGTGGTTTTTTTTTTTGGTCTTTTTAGGGCTGCACCAGAGGCATATGGAAGTTCCCAGGCTAGGCGTTTAATAGGAGCTGCAGCTGCTGGCCTACACCCCAACCACAGCAATGTGGGATCTGAACCGCGTCTGCGACCCACACCGCAGCTCACAGCAACGCTGGATCCTTAACCCACTGAATGAAGTCGGGGATGAACCCACATCCTCATGGATCCTAGTCAGGTTCATTACCACTGAGCCATGACAGGAACTCCCAGAATTTTATGGAATTAATACACTATCTTGGGAAATGACATGATTTTCCCCATGATGACTAGACAAGCTAGACCTGGAGTGTCAATTTAGTAAACTCATGAAAATAAGTGCTCCTTTATTTTGCCACCAACTACTTTGACTTCCTTCCCTTTTACCATCCTTATGTAACTGCATGTGGCATGTGGGCACACGTGCTCGTGCACACACACGCCTCTCACATCATTATCACCACCAACAGCAACAAGCTTCTTTTTGTCCTAATTTGGAATTTGGAACAGTATCTTGTGTCAGGGAACAGAAAAGAGAAATGCCAGTAACTAACCTTAGAGAGTTACCATAAGGATGTGATGTTTGTATAAAATAAACTAAGCAAGGGATCACACTTTGTAGCTCCCCTTTTTCATCCTTCACGGAAATCCAATGAAAAAAAACACAAAACTTTAGCCAGCTGTATAAATTTGTCCTATGTATTTCAAAGGGATGGAGCAGTTTAATGTGACTGGGTCCTTGAGGTATCATCAATATTCAAAAAATAATAAGCATATACTACCTATAGAGAACTGGTCAGTAGAAATACCTATATACAAAATAAAATAGCATTAAGTTGCTATTCTTCACTGAGGTTATGCCATTTAGTGGAGGATTTTTAGGAAATGTCTTCCTCTTTTTTCTGGAGCCCTCTTTTGGTGAAAGGCCTTGCGTTGTTGGCATGCACCAAGCCTGTGTTTTGAAAAGTGAAGGGAAAGGTGACAAAAAGCTCTTAGTGGTGGTGGTGGTGGCGAGGGGGATTCAGGAAAAACAAGTCCACAGAATGGACAGAAAGTCAATCTATAGCTCTCCGACTAATACTCCTTAGCTCCCATGCAACAGCAAATCCTGGTGAAACAAATCTAGCTAGTTAAACCAGACACAATTATGTCCAGAATATGAGGCATTAAAGTTAGCTGCAAATTCTTATCACTGCATCCAATGAAGAGTGATTTCTCTTGACTCCCTTCCCTTGAATCTGGACTGGTCATGACTTGCTTAGACCACTGAAACACAGCAGAAATGATGCTTTGTAACCTTCCAACTTCTTAAGGCTGGGCCTTCAGCTGTAGATCCCTTCATGCCAAGATGCTCTTTTTGGAAGCCAGCCTTTATATATGAGGTCTGACTACTTGGTAACAACCGTACTGAGCCATGACAGGACACCCAGAATTTTATATAATTAATGCACTACCCTGGCAAGTGACATGATTTTCCCCATGATGACTAGACAAGCTAGTTGATAACAACCATGCTGTGAGGAAGCCCAAGCTAACCACCTGGAGAGATGCAGGCCCATGAAGGAGCCCTGGAGGCCAGGCTCATGGGAGAAAGGAAGTCCAACTAGGAGAATGGATGGCCTCCATGGATGCCACATACAAGAGAAGAACTACCCAGATGGACCCTACCTGGATTTTTCACCCAGAGAATCCTGAGCAAGGAAAATGGAGTTTGTTGTTAAAGCCACCAAGGGTTTGGGCTAGTTTATCAAAGGTAACGAATAACCAAAACAACATGCGTAGCACAGAACACTCCTTGGCAGCCAACAGTAGTAAAGGAAACTGATCTAATGATTTGACTTTTAAATGTACAAGGGATAATGTATTTTTGCATTTTGTTTTGAAGAGAATAACACTTGCAGAAAGATAAATATGTAACTATCTGCCTCGGATCCTGAGTAAATGAATTGTCTATTTCATTTAATTTTACATTGAATTAAAGTGAATACACACTAGATATGCTCCATACAATAAGATACTGGAGTTAAGATTTTTGAGATTTGTTTTAAAAAAGTGAAACTCTGAAGACCTGTTATCTTGAGGAAAAATACAGTTTGAAATGGAAACAATGTGTCAAATCGCACACTGAGGTATATGGAATGATGGCCAAAGGGAACCTGCTGTATAGCACAGATAACTTTTCCCAGTTTTCTGTGATAATCTACATGGGAAAACATTCTGAGAGAGAATAGATATGTGTGTATATGTGTATGACTGGGTCACTTTGTTGCACAGAAGAAATTATCACAACCTTGTCAATTAACTATACTTCAATAAAACAAAAAGGGAAAAATGATAAAAAGTGATAAAATGATAGTGATAAAAATTATAAAACAGTGGATAACATAATAATGGGTAACATATACACTGGATATATGACCACACAGACTAGAGGGGGAAAAAAGTGAAATTCACCAGGGAAGCTATCTGGGCAGAAATGTGGTTTAAACCAGATCTTGAAAAAAAATGATAGCAGAAAACTAGATAATAGAATGGAGAGGAACTCCAACAGAGTATTGACATGGCAGATTTCCAATATGGGCTAAAGATGAAAGAAAAATAAAAATCAATAACTTATTTAAGTCAGTTTAACATTTCTAGACAACACCCTAGCTCAGCTCTACAGAATGTAATTCAGCCTGGAAAATATTTCTTCTAATGCTATTTTGGTGGTAAAAAGGAAGTGTGAGCAGTGTTCAACTGAACACTGGTATTTGGGATCTATCAGAAGGAGAAAGTGTGAGAGGATAAGCCGAATAAAATGATAAACAAAAATAGCCTATGTTTGCCCTCCCCACCAACCAATAAACCAACAAAATTAAAAAAAAAAAACACACAAAGAAATGAGGGACTACTACAGGGGCACCTCGTTTTGGAATTATAACTATAATTCTCTAAGAGTGTATATGTATTTTGCCATGCAATTTTTTTTTTTTTTTTTTTTACTTTTTGGGGGTCTTTTTTTAAATTCAAAGTATGGCTGATTCATAATGTTGTGGCAATTTCTGCTGTACTGCAAAGTGACTCTGTCATAATATATATACATTCCCCTTCTTATATTATTTTCCATCATGTTGTATCCCAAGAGATTGGATATAGTTTCCTGTGCTATACAGGAGGACTTCATTGCTTATCCATTCTAAATCTAACAGTTTGCATCTCCCCAGCCATCTCACTCCCTCCCTCCCCCATTGGCAACCTCAAGTCTGTTCTCTATGTCTGTGAGTCTGTTTCTGTTTTGTAGATAGGTTCATTTGTGCCACATTTAAGATTCTACATATGAGTGATATCATATGCCCCAGCAAATATTTTAATATCTTAGGTGTCTCAGAAAGGAAGTTTCATTAATTATGTAATGAAATCTTATACGGAAAAGTACTTAAAAAAAAAAAAAAACCTAGAAAGAACAGAAAGTGTGTGCATTTTCCCTACATCAACTTTTTCAGTTTCAAGACTTCTGTACTAGCAGTAAATACCTATAAGATTATCTGTAAGAAATTTCATTTTATTAAAAAAATTTTTTAAGTATAGTTGACTTACAATGTTATATTAGTTTCAGATGTGCAGCAAAGTCAATTGGTATATAGAAGTTTTTAACGGCTCACTATCATTAGTCACAACGGAAGTACAAATTAAAACCAAAATGAGATTCTGCTTCATCCCCACCTGAATGGCTATTTTTTTTATTACTCAATGAATTTATTACATTTATAGTTGTACAATAATCATCACAAGCTGGTTTAATAGTATTTCCATCCCGCATCCCAAGTGCATCCCCCCACCCTCCAAACTTTCTCCTTTGGAAACCATAATTTTTTCAAAATCTGTGAGTCAGTATCTGTTCTGCAAAGAAGTTCATTGTGCCCTTTTTTCAGATTCCACACGTAAAAGATAGCATTTTATGTTGGTGTTTCATTGTCTGACTGACTTCACCTTAGCATGATAATTTCTAGGTCCATCAATGTTGCTAAAAATGCTGGTATTTCATTCCTTTTAATGGCTGAGTAATATTACATTGTGTACCACTACTTCTTGATCCACTCCTCTGCTGATGGACCTTTAGGTTGTTTCCATGTCTTGGCTATTGAAAATAGTGCTGCAATGAACATCGGAGTACCTGTGTCTTTTCGAGTCATAGTTTTCTCTGGATAGATGCTCAGGAGTGGGATTGCTGGGTCAAAGGGTAGTTGTATTTTTAGTTTTCTGAGGAATCTCCATACTGCTTTCCACAGTGGTTGCACAAATTTATAATCCCACCAACAATGTAATAGGGTTCCTTTTTCTCCACACCCTCTCCAGCGCTTATTGTCTGTAGACTTTTGGATGATGGCCATTCTGGCTGGTGGAAGGTGGTACCTCAGCGTGGTTTTGATTTGCATTTCTCTAATAATGAGTGATGTTGAACATTTTTTCAGGTGTTTTTTTGGCCATCTGTATGTCTTCTTTGGAGAATTGTCTGTTTAGATCTTCTGCCCATTTTTTGATGGGGTTGTTTGTTTTTTGGTATTGAGTGGTAGAAGGTGATTATAAATTTTGAAGATTAATCCCTTGTCAGTTGATTCACTTGCAAAGATTTTTCTCCCATGCTGTGGGTTGTCTTTTGGTTTTGTTTAGGGTTTCCTTTGCTGTGCAGAAACTTGTTTAAATAGGTCCCATTTGTTTATTTTTGTTTTTGCTGTCATTACTCTAAGAGGTATATCTGAGAAGACATTGCTGTTGTTTATGTCAGAGAGTGTTTGGCCTATGTTTTCCTCTAAGAGTTTTATAGCATCTGGTCTTTTAGCTAGGTCTTTAATCCATCTTGAGTTTATTTTTGTGTATGGTGTTAGGGAGTGTTCTAATTTCATCCTTTTCCACGTGGCTGTCCAGTTTTCAGCACCACTTATTGAACAGGCTGTCTTTTCTCCACTGTAAATATATATATATATATATATATATATATATATATATATATTGTTTTGTCTTTTTGCCTTTTCTAGGGCCGCTCCCATGGCATATGGAGGTTCCAAGGCTAGGGGTCTAATTGGAGCTGTAACCGCCAGCCTACACCACAGCCACGGCAATGCCGGATCATTAACCCACTGAGCAAGGCAAGGGATCAAACCTGCAACCTCATGGTTCCTAGTCCTGTGCCATGACGGGAACTCCTCCATTGTATATTCTTGCCTCCTTTGCTATAGTTTAGTTGGCTGTAGGTGCATGAGCTTAATTGTAGGCTTTCTATCCTGTTTCACTGATCTATATTTCTGTCTTTGTGCCAGTACCATGCGGTTTTGATGATTGTTCCTTTGTAGTACAGTCTGAAGTCCAGGAGCCTGATTCCTCTAGTTCCATTTTTCTTTTTCAGGATGTCTTTGGCTATTCTGGGTCTTTTGTGCTTCCAAACAAATTTTAAAATATTTTGTTCAAGTTCTGTGAAAAAATGTCCTTGGTAATTTGATAGGGATTGCATTGAATCTGTAGATTGCATTGGATAGTATAATCATTTTGATAGTATTAACTCTTCCAATCCATGAGCATGGTATGTTTTTTCATCTATTTGTATCATCTTTGATTTCTTTTATCAGTGTCTTATAGTTTTCAGAGTACAGGTCTTTTGTCTCTTTAGGTAGGTTTACTCCTAGGTATTTTATTCTTTTGGATGCCATGGTAAACGGGATTGGTTCCCTAATTTCTCGTTCTGATCTTTCATTGTCATTGTGTAGAAGTGCTGTCGATTTCTGTGTATTAATTTTGTATCCTGCGACATTGCCAAATTTATGGATGAGCTCTAACAGTTTTCTGGTAGAGTCTTTAGGATTCTCTAGTATCATGTCATCTGCAAGTAGTGATAGTTTTACTTCTTACTTTCCAATTTGGATTCATTTTATTTCTTTTCCTTCTCTGATTGCTGTGGCTAGGACTTCCAAAACTATGTTGAATAATAGTGGCGAGAGCAGACATCCTTGTCTTGTTTCTAATCTCAGTGGGAATTCTTTCAGTTTTTCACCATTGAGAATGATGTTAGCTGTGGGTTCGTCATATATGGCCTTTATCATGTTGAGGTAGATTCCTGCTATGCCCACTTTCGGAAGGGTTTTTATCACAAATAGGTGTTGGATTTTCTCAAAGGCTTTTTCTGTGTCTATCGAGAGAATCATATGGTTTTTATTCTTCAGTTTGTTAATGTGGTGTATCACACTGATGGATTTGCAGATATTGAAGAATCTTTGCATCTCTGGGGTAAATCCCACTTGATCATGATGTACAATCCTTTTAATGTATCGTTGGATATGGTTTGCTAGTATTTTGTTGAGGATTTTTGCATTGATGTTCATCAGTGAAATTGGCCTGTAGTTTTCTTTTTTTGTGGCATCTTTGTCTGGTTCTGGTATCAGGGTGATGGTGGCCTGATAGAATGAGTGTGGGAGTATCCCTTCCTCTGCCATTTTTTGAAATAGTTTCAGAAGGAGAGGTGTTAGCTCTTCTCTAAATGTTTGCTAGAAGTCGCCTGTGAAGCCATCTGGTCCTGGACTTTTGTTTGTTGGAAGTTTTTTAATCACAGTTTCAATTTCAGCACCTGTGATTGGTCCATTCATCTCTTCTATTTCATCTTGGTTTAGTCTTGGAAGATTGTACTTTTCTAAAAATTTGTCCATTCCTTCTAGATTTTCCATTTCATTGGCGTATATTTGCATAGAGTAGTCTCTTATGACCCTTTGTATTTCTGTGATGTCCATTGTTACTTCTCCTTTTTCATTTCTGATTTTATTGATTGGAGTCCTCTCTCTTTTTTCCCTGGAAAGTCTGGCTAAGGGTTTCTCAATTTCGTTGATCTTTTCAAAGAACCAGCTTTTCGTTTCATTGATCTTTTCTGTGGTTTTCTTTGTTTCAGTTTCCTTGATTTCTGCTCTGAGCTTTATGATTTCTTTTCTTCTACTAACTTTGGGTCTTGTCTGTTCTCTCTCGAGCTGCTTTAGATGTCAAGTTAGCTTGGTTATTTGAGCTTTGTCTTGTTTCCTGAGGTGGGCTTGGATTGCTATAAACTTTCCTCTTAGAACGGCTTTTGCTCATCCCATAGGTTTTGGAGTGTCATATCTTTGTTGTCATTTGCGTCTAGGTATTTTTTAATGTCCTCTTTGATTTCTTCAGGGATCCATTGGTTGTGTAGTAGCATGTTGTTGAGTCTCCACGTGTTTGTGTTTTTTGCAGTTTTGTTCTTGTTGTTGATTTCCAGTCATATAGCGTTGTGGTCGGAAAAAAATGCTTGATGTGATTTCAATTTTCTTAAAGTTACCGAGGTTGGATTTGTAGCCCAGGATGTGATCCATCTTAGAGAATGTTCCATGTGCACTTGAGAAGAATGTGTATTCTGTTGCTTCTGGATGGAATGTCCTATAAATATCTATGAAATCCATCTGGTCTAATGCTTCATTCAGGGCCTGGGTTTCCTTATTGATTTTCTGTCTGGTTGATCTGTCCATTGCTGTAAGTGGGATGTTCAATTCCCCCACTATTATTGTGTTATTGTTGATTTGTCCTTTTAAGGTTGTTATCAGTTGCCTTATATATTGTGGTGAACCTAGGTTGGGTGTGTAGATAGTTAAAATTGTTAAATCTTCTTCTTGGATTGATCCTTTGATGATTAGGCAGTGACCTTCCTTGTCCCTTAAAATATTCTTCATTTTAAAGTCTATTTTGTCTGTTATGAGTATTGCGACTCCAGCATTCTCTTGATTCTCATTTGCATGAAATATTTTCTTCCATCCTCTCACTTTCAATTTGCATGTGTCCCTAGAAGTGAAATGAGTCTCTTGAAGACAGCGTATATGTGGGTCTTGTTTTTGTATCCCTTCAGCCAGTCTATGTGTTTTGGTTGGGGCATTTAGTCCATTAACATTTAAGGTAATTATTGATATGTATGTTCTTATTGCCATTTTATTTATTGGTTTGGATTTGTTTTTGTTGTTCTTTTTTCTTCCCTTCTTTTCTTGTTCTCTCCTCTTCTGGTTTGATGAGTATCTTTAGTGTTGTATTTGAGTTGATTTTTCCTTTTTGTTTGTGTATCAATTGTAGACTTTTGGCTTGCAGTTATTCTGAAGTTTTGATATAAGTATATGAGATGTTTTTAAATTGTTGTTCTCTTAATTGCAAGTTCATCTCCAGTGTCCTACCTTTGTACCCTCCTCTTCTCATGATTTCTGATTTTGGTGGTATAATTGTGCATGGATGATTTCGTATCTTTACTGTATATATTCCTTTACTGGAGAGCCTTGTCATTTGTGGTATTTTTATTTCCTGTTGCTGTTTTTTCTTTTGTGCCTAGAGAAGTTCCTTTAGTATTTGTTGTTAGTGTTGCTGAATTCTCTCAGCTTTTGCTTATCTGTGAAGCTTTTGATTTCTCCTTCAAATCTGAATGAGAGCCTTGCTGGGTAAAGTAATCTTGGCTAGAGGTTTTTTCCTTTCATCACATTGAGTATATCATGCCACTCCCTTCTGGCCTGCAGAGTTTCTGCTGAAAAATCTGCTCATAACCTTATTGGGGTTCCCTTGTGTGTTATTTGTTTCTTTTCCCTGGCTGCTTTCAAGATTTTCTCTTTGTGTTTAATTTTGGTCAGTTTGATTAATAGGTGTCTCAGGGTGTACCTCCTTTGGTTTATTTTATATGGTACTCATTGTGCTTCCAGGATTTGATTGAGTGGTTCCTTTCCCATGTTAGGGACATTTTCGGCTATTATCTCTTGGAATATTTTTTCTGTTCCCTTCTCTCTCTCTTCTCCTTCTGGCACCCCTATAATATGGATGTTGGTGCATTTAACAATGTCCCAGAGTTCTCTGAGACCCTCTTCATTTGTTTTCAATCTTTTTTTCTCTTTTCTTTTCCACATCCGTAATTTCCACTCATCTGTCTTCCACCTAACTTATTCATTCTTCTGTCTCCTGTATTCTGCTGTTGGCTACTTCTAATGAATTTTTATTTCAGTTATTGCATTTTGCATCTCTTCTAATTTAAGTTTTATATCTTGTATCTCTTTGGTCAGTGTTTCCTGTAAGTTATCCATCTTTGCCTCCAGTTTATTTCTAATGTCTTGCGTCATCTTCAGCATCAACAGTCTAAAGTCTTTTTCCTGGAGGCCGAGAATCTCCTCATCATTTAGCTGATTTTCTGGGGTTTTTCCTTTCTCTCTCATCTTAGTTATAGTTCTCTGTCATCTCATTTTTATAGGTTTTTGGTGTGGTGACCTTTTTACAAATAATTGTAGCCTCTCTTAGTTCTGGTGTCTGCCGCCCTTGTGGCTGAAGTTGGTATGGGGGCTTGCTGTAGGCTTCCTAATGGGTGGGACTGGTGCCTCCCCATTGGTAGGTGGAGCTGATTCCTATCCCTCTGGTGGGTGGGGCTGTGTCTCTGCTTGAGATTAGAGTTGGCTGTGTCCCTGGGGGTGGGGTCTTTAGGCAACCTGTTTACTGATGGGCAGGGCTGTTAACTGTTGTTTGGTTTGGGGCTTCTCAGCTCTGATGGATGGGGCCAGATTTTCCCAAAATGGCCGCCTCCAGAGAAAGGAATGCTGATGAATATTCCCAAGAATTTTGCTTCCAATGTCCTTCCCCCACAACAAGCCACATTCACCCCTGTTTTCCCAGGAGATCCTCCAAGAACTGCAATCAAGTCTGACCCAGATTCTTGCGGAGACTTTGCTTTGCCCTGGAACCCAGTGCATGTGAAAGTCTGTGTGCACCTTTTAAGAACAGGGTCTCCGTTTCCTCCAGTCCCATGGAGCTCCTGAGCACAAGCTCCATTGGCCTTCAATGCCAGATGCTCTGGGGGATCTTTCTCCCACTGCCTGATCCCCACACGTTGGAGTCTGATATGGGGTTAGAGCTCTCACTCCTGTAGGTGAGTCTCTATGATACAATTACTTTCCATTCTGTGGGGCTTCCCATCTGGGAGGTATGGGGTTGCTTATATCATGTAATTGCCCTTCCTACATCTTTATGTTGTCTCCTCTTTGTCTTCTTAAGTAGGATATCTTTTTGAAAGTTTCCAGTCCATTTGGTTGAAGATTGTTCAGCATTTGGTTGTAAATTTTTTTGTTTTTAGGAGAGAAGTTAAGCTCCAGTCCTACTGTCCTGAATGGCTATTTTTAATTAACTGGCCACCACCAAATGATAGCAAGGTTGAGAAGTAATCAAAACTCTGACACATTTTGATGAGAGAGGAAAAGTGGGCAACTACTATGGAGAAAGGTCAGCCAGGGTTTTTCTATATAAATCTAAATATACACTTACTCAA
This sequence comes from Phacochoerus africanus, assembly GCF_016906955.1. Classification (NCBI taxonomy): domain Eukaryota; kingdom Metazoa; phylum Chordata; class Mammalia; order Artiodactyla; family Suidae; genus Phacochoerus; species Phacochoerus africanus. Next base: position 79,304,926 of record NC_062544.1, on the reverse strand, counting down.
TGATCCAGAGATTCCCATCCTAAATATTTCCCAAGAAATACAAAGCGCGCACACACACACACACACACACACACACACACACACCCCTCTGGTACATTTGCACAATGGGATGTTGCTAAGGAATGTAAAGGAAAGAACTATGGAAACACAACAGCAAGCTTCCTGTTTAATAGAAGACACAGGCAAAATAACACATATTCTTAGGTCCATTTCATATGCAATTTTTGGACAGGCAAAACTGATGGCAGGAAATAAACACAACAGAGCAGTGGTTTCTTTTGAGACAGTAGAGTGGGGATTTACTGGGAAGGGCTATGAATCCTGGGATAATGGGCAATATCCGTATCTTGACAGAGGTTTGGGTTACACATCTGTGACATTTATTAAAACTTGATGAATGGTACTCTTAAAATTTGTGTATTTCTGTGCACATAGATTGCACTTTAAAGGAAAAAATAAGAACTAGAAATAAATATTAAACCCTAGTCATTGATATGCATGCTGAGGTATTTTGGTTGGGGGGGATGTACTTATGTCCATGATTTTTTGAAATGCATCAGCAAATAACATTTTTATGTAGCAAATAGTATCTGAATAGAGAGATGCCTCAATGAATGCATATGTGATAAATCAAATATATTAAATTGTTAGTGGCATGATGTAAGTGGTAGGTTTAAGGATCTTCACTGTAAAAGTCATTCAAATTTTCTATGTGTGTAATTTTTTCATAATTAAATGTTGGAAAATAATTGAGGAGAGAATGAATCCCGTGTTAGTGGCTCAAACATGCATGGTACCTCTGAAAGGGAAAATCAAATTCTCAAGTAAAGAGCATATCTACTCTCATCTAATTGGATGACATTACAGAAAATACAACAAACACTAATGTAACACACACAATCACTGACAACATGCTTGAGACGGTTTTTCTACAAATGCCAATCCAAATAAAATATACTATTTTATTACACAAATATCTCAGCTATTCAAAATAGAGGAAGCTCTATTTTGGTTGATATGATATTTAAGGGTAAAGGCAGATGTTTTAGGCTCTGTGGGCCATAAAGTCTGTACTGTTGTTACTGGACTCCTGTGTTGCAATGCAAGAGCTGCCATAGACAACACCTGAACAAATGGGCAGGGCTGAGTTCCCACAAGCTATTTACAAAAACAGGCAGCAAGCCACATTTGGCCCCAGGGCTGTAGTTTGCCAACTCCCTGTTCTCTTTAAAGAATATTCCTAATTGAATTATTCTGCAACCTTGCATCACAGATTTTATAGTATTTATAAGCTAAATACTTGTTTCAGATAGTACATTCAACTAGTATGTCAATCTTATTTTTGCAAGTCCTCTAGTTCAAATAACTTTAGAGACATAGTTCTATTACCTGATGAGGTTTTTTTTCTTTTTTTTTTAAATTATAGTTGATTTACAATGCTGTGCCAGTTTCTGCTATACAGCAAAGTGACCCAGTCATGCTTAGATATATACATTCCCTTTCTTATATTATCTTCCACCATGGTCTATCTCAAGAGACTGGATATAATGCCCTGTGCTATATAGGTAGGCCCTCACTGCTGATCTGATGAGTTTTTTACAGGATATATTTCTGGTTAGGTTTGCTTTAGAACCCAGGTCTTGCTTTCAAATGCACAAGGTGTCAGAGGCTCACATTTCCTAGTGCCTTGCATGCTACTAATGGGGGTTTTATTATTCATGATTAATGATCAGGATAAAATAACAGTATTGAAAATAACTAGGAGGAGTGTTGAGAGAACTAGAGTGGGAGAAAGAAGACCTGGCCAGATGGAGGAAGGGGCTTGTATATGTGGGATATGTGGGAGTCTTGCCCCTATAGGCAAGAGTATACTCCTCCCTTGACTGAGCTCCTAGTGGGTGCTGGTGACAGGGGCAGGGGAGGGTGAGAAAGAGCCTCTACCAAGACCTACTTCCTGCATTTCAGGAAATTAACGCTGCTAGTTAACTTCTGGGAATAGGACAATGGATCACAAGAACAGAAGACAACTCATCCTAATATGAAGACCTTTCTATGATTCTACTTATCTGAGTTGAATTTTATCCTTGGAGAAAGAGGAATCTCACCGTCCCTGAAAGTAATCTAGGAGAAGCAAATGCTCCCAAGTCAGGCATGCTTGTTAGATCAATGCTTCAATTAGAAGGACTAAATCCAGAATATGATGCAGAAGGTCACAATTTACAAATTTAATTTGTTACTGGAAGAGAGAAAAATTCACATTAATTCAGAGTAAACAGATAGACTTAGTAACAGGGCCTTGTTACTCCCTGTGCACAATATTTGAAAATATTTTTACCTGAAACAACTTTTTCTTTAGTATTCACTGCAATTATCAAAGATGTTCACTAAATTTTCCTTAGATATGACTGATTTACAAAAAAGAATGAAACATTTGTAAACCCTCTGCCCCCTTTTTTTCTCAAATGAGGGGCTAAAGCAAGCTATTTTACTTACAAAATGGAATTTGAAAAATGTTATCCATTATTTTTTAATGACACTTTCAAAATGACACACAAGACTGCCTGCTTTTAAGCTCTTTTGGCTCCCAGATATTGACTCCCTTATGAATTGAAAGATAAAAGTAATGGAAATGAAATAACTGTAACACATCAATTAATTGACATTTTATTTGTTAGTTCATTAGTCACACCTTAAAATGTCAACCTACACGTAAAAATGAGAGGATACTTAAAAATATGGGCTAGAGGGAGAGGACAAGATGGCGGAGGAGTAGGGGGACACGCTTGCCCTCTCCCACAAACACAACAAAAAAAGCACATCTACAGAATAAATGACTCGCACAGAACAGCAACCAATCGCTGGCAGAGGAACCTAAACTCCCATAACGGCAAGAAGTTCGTGACATGATTGGGCAGAACGGGAGAAAAGAGGAGAGTGAGAGAAGGTGAATCCGAGCGGGATGGGCGCTCCGGAAAGGGAACTGAGGAGGAGAAAGGGATCCCGCACCCTGGAAAGTCACCTACATGGGGGAAAGATCAAACGAACGGGAGGAATCTCCAGATGCAGAGAAGAGTGTAGCAGTAAGGTGGAGTACAGAAAAGCTGATCGGACCATCTGAACTACGGGCACAGTCACCAAAAATTGAGACGCCTGGGTGGGGGCTGGGCACTGAATCCTCGGGTCCAGAGGTTAGTCCCAGGGAAAGGGCCGGGGGACGCCTGGGTGGGGGCTAGGCACCGAGACCTCCGCTCCAGAGGTTAGTCCCTGGGAAAGGGACAGGGGACGCCTGGGTGGGGGCTGGGCACCGAGACCTCGGCCCCAGAGGTTAGTCCCCGGGCTGGGGGGGGGGCGGGGCGGAGCGGAAACTGCTTGGGAGGTCTAGAAACCATTTGACCAGGCAGAGACTGCCTGGGAGACTAGAAAACAAAGCTGTAGCAGAAGAAGGGAGTAATACTCTAGGGGCAGGGAAGTGGAAAGCCGCATCAGAGGGAACCTGGGAGAAGAGCCTGGTCTGCGCCCGTGCTGGGGAGGGGAGAGAAGAAGGGGTGGGTCCCTATAGAATACCCCCCACGCCCCAGCAAGCTTACAGGCCCGCTAGCTAGCTGAAAGCTGTGCTTCCCAGTGCATCCCCTCCCCCCACCCCCACCACCCCCTACACTCTCCAGGAACCTGGGGCTGCCTGCCATCCAGGAGGGCTGGCCTCAACAATTGCCTGAAGCCTACCACCACGGGGGCTGTCCCTGCACAGGCCTGCTTGCCCTTTGGAGGGGCTACACTTCCGCAGAGTAGCACCAAACACCACCAGCCCCCGAGAAAAGGCCTGCAGCCCAGAAAAGCTAGAACAAGCCTAGCCAGGCTGTGAATAGATCAGCCTAATTCCCGGACGGTTTTTCTGAGTTGGGCTGCCCCGGGGAGGAGCCTCTTGGATTTCCAGTGGCCCTGCTACCCGCCCAAGCCCCCAGGGGGTGCCAAGCTATAGAGGATCAGCTGCACAGGACTGCCATCTCCAGGCAGGACCCCCTGCAGCCCAGAAAAGCTGCAACAAGGTGGCCGACTCGGGAAAAGATCTCAGATGGTTTTTCTGAGTCAGGCTGTCCCGGGGAGGAGCCTCTTGGGTTTCCAGCGGCCCTGCTACCCGCCCAAGCCCCCAGGGGGTGCCAAGCTATAGAGGATCAGCTGCATAGGACTGCCAGCTCCAGGCAGGACCGCCTGCATCCCAGAAAAGCTGCAACAAGCTTGGCCAAGTCGGGAAAAGATCTCAGATGGTTTTTCTGAGTCAGGCTGCCCCGGGGAGGAGCCTCTTGGGTTTCCAGCGGCCCTGCTACCCGCCCAAGCCCCCAGGGGGTGCCAAGCTATAGAGGATCAGCTGCATAGGACTGCCAGCTCCAGGCAGGACCGCCTGCATCCCAGAAAAGCTGCAACAAGCTTGGCCAAGTCGGGAAAAGATCTCAGACGGTTTTTTTGAGTCAGGCTGCCCTGGGGAGGAGCCTCTTGGGTTTCCAGCGGCCCTGCTACCCGCCCAAGCCCCCAGGGGGTGCTGAGACCTAGTGGACCAGCTGCATAGGACTGCCAGCTCCAGGCAGGACCCCCTACAGCCCAGAAAAGCTCAACAAGCCTGGCCGAGTCGGGAAAAGATCTCAGACGGTTTTTTTGAGTCAGGCTGCCCTGGGGAGGAGCCTCTTGGGTTTCCAGTGGCCCTGCTACCCGCCCAAGCCCCCAGGGGGTGCTGAGACCTAGTGGACCAGCTGCATAGGACTGCCAGCTCCAGGCAGGACCCCCTACAGCCCAGAAAAGCTCAACAAGCCTGGCCGAGTCGGGAAAAGATCTCAGACGGTTTTTTTTGAGTCAGGCTGCCCTGGGGAGGAGCCTCTTGGGTTTCCAGTGGCCCTGCTACCCGCCCAAGCCCCCAGGGGGTGCTGAGACCTAGTGGACCAGCTGCATAGGACTGCCAGCTCCAGGCAGGACCCCCTGCAGCCCAGAAAAGCTGCAACAAGCTTGGCTGAGCCGGGAAAAGATCTCAGACGGTCTTTCTGAGTCGGGCTGCCCTGGGGAGGAGCCTCTTCTGTTTCCAGTGGCCCTGCTACCCTCCCAAGCCCCCGGGGGTGCCCCACTCCCACAGAATAGCTGCTTAGCACCACCAGCCCCCTGGAAGAGCCCCTGCAGCCAAGAAAAGCTGCAACAAGCTTGGCCAGACTGTGAAAAGATCTGCCTACATTCTCAGGCCGTCCTTCTGAGTTGGGCGGCCCTAGGGAAGAGCCTCTTAGGTTCTCAGTGACCCAGATAGCTGCTCCAGCCCCCAGGGGGTGCTGCACTCCTGAGGAACAGCTGCCCAACACAGCCAACCCCCTGCAAGAACCCCACAGCCTAAAAACACCAGAGCAAGCTCTGCATGACCAAGTGAAATCTGCTACCATCATGGTGTGGACCTCCCAGTCCTGTCTGCCCTCAGGAGTCCTCCTTTGCTTCAAAGAGACCCTGTTAGCCCATCAACACTCCAGAAAAGCCACACTGCCTCAAAAAAGATTGACCAACAACGCGAGCCCTCGGGAAATATTCCACGGCAGTGACAAGGCAAACACTGCCCGATAACGGAGAGTACAACTCCCTCAGGAGAAAGAAAACAACAAGCAAGATGAAGAAGCAGAGAAACCACCCCCAGTCAAACCAACAGGAGAACTCACCTAAAACAGTCAACAATGAAACAGATCTCTGCAGTCTGACAGACCTGGAGTTCAAAAGAGAAATAGTGAAACTACTGAAGGAATTAAGAGAAGATATGAACAGTAATGCAGATACCCTCAGAAAGGAACTAGAACATATAAGGAGGAGCCAAGAAAAACTAGAACATTCATTTGCAGAGATGAAAACTGAACTAAGGGCAGTACAAACCAGAATGAATAATGCAGAAGAACGAATCAGTGATATGGAAGATAGAATAATGGAAATCACTCAATCCGGTCAACCGACAGAAAACCGAATCAAAAAACTGGAAAGCAATATAAGAGACCTATGCGATAATATAAAGCGGGCCAATCTACGCATAATAGGAATTCCAGAAGGAGTAGAAAAAGATAAGGGGATGGAAAATATATTTGAAGAAATTATCGATGGAAACTTCCCAAATCTAAAGGATACTGGGTTCAAGATACAAGAAGCACAGAGGGCCCCAAACAAACTGAAGCCAAATAGACCCACAGCAAGACACATCATAATAAAAATGGCAAAAGTTAGTGATAAGGAGAGGATCCTAAAGGCAGCAAGAGAAAAACAGAATGTTACCTACAAGGGAACCCCCATAAGAATATCAGCTGACTTCTCTACAGAAACACTACAGGCCAGGAGGGAATGGCAAGAGATATTTAAAGTGCTCAAAGGAAAAAATATGCAAACTAGAATACTCTATCCAGCAAGAATATCTTTTAAATAGAAGGGGAAATAAAAAATTTTTCCAACAAACAAAAACTTAAAGAATACAGCAACACAAAACCCAGGTTAAAGGAAATATTGAAAGGGCTTCTCTAAACCAAAAAGAAAGGAAGGAAAGGGAAGAAAAAAGAAAAGAAAAAGAAAAAGAAAAAAAGAAGAAGAAGAGGAAGAACTAGCACTGAGCAAAGTGCAATCAGAGAGCAGTCACTCAAATAAGCCAGCATACAGATTTAATCATGAACATGCTTCAAACAAAATAAAATTAAAAAGAAAAAAATAAAAAAGAGGCATCAAAACCATAAAATGTGGGCAAGGGATGTTAGGAAGTAAATAACCCTTTTTGTTTGTTTGTTTGTAAGTTTCTCTTCTTAATTTTAATATAGTAATGAAGTGTTTGAACTTACAGGACCACCAGGCTAAAACACACAATTATGGGAAGGGGTTAGCATACTTAAAAACCAGGGAAACCACAAGCCAAAACCAAATATTGCATTTGCAAAAAATGAAAAAAAAAATACACTCAAGCAGATAATAACAGGTGACCATCCAACCAAAAAAAAAAAGAGAAAAAAGAAAAAAAAAAGAAAGGAAGAATGGAGAACCATAGAATCAACTGGAACACGAGGTTCAAATGGCAATAAATAATCATCTATCAATTATCACCTTAAATGTCAATGGACTGAACGCCCCAATCCAAAGACACAGAGTGGCTGAGTGAATAAAAAGGCAAAAACCTTCAATATGCTGCCTAAAAGAAACTCACCTTAGGACAAAAGATACATATAGATTGAAAGTGAAAGGGTGGGGAAAAATATTTCACGCCAACAGACATGACAGAAAAGCAGGAGTCGCAATGCTCATATCAGACAAAATAGACTTTAAAACAAAAGACATAAAGAAAGACAAAGAAGGACACTACTTAAGGATTAAGGGATCCATCGAAGGAGAGGATGTTACTATCATCAACATATATACCCCAAATACAGAAGCACCCAGATACACACAACAAATATTAACAGACATAAAGGGAGATATTGATGAGAATACAATCATAGTAGGAGACCTTAATATGTGCCTCACATCAATGGACAGATCCTCTAGACAGAAAACCAATAAAGCAACAGAGATCCTAAAGGAAACAAGAGAAAAGTTAGACTTCATTGATATCTTCAGGACACTACATCCAAAAAAAACAGAATACACATTCTTCTCAAATGCTCATGGAACATTCTCAAGAATCAACCACATATTGGGACACAAAGCTAACCTCAATAAATTTAGGAGCATAGGAGTTCCCGTCGTGGCGCAGTGGTTAGCGAATCTGACTAGGAACCATGAGGTAGTGGGTTCGGTCCCTGCCCTTGCTCAGTGGGTTAATGATCCGGCGTTGCCGTGAGCTGTGGTGTAGGTCGCAGACAGGGCTCGGATCCCACGTTGCTGTGGCTCTGGTGTAGGCCGGTGGCTACAGCTCCGATTAGACCCCTAGCCTGGGAACCTCCATATGCCATGGGAGCAGCCCAAAGAGATAGCAAAAAGACAAAAAAAATAAAAAATAAAAAAAAATAAATTTAGGAGCATAGAAATTATCTCAAGTATCTTCTCTGACCACAATGCCATGAAATTAGAAATCAACCATGGGAAAAGCAAAGAGAAAACACCTACTGCATGGAGCCTAAACAACATGCTACTAAAAAATCAATGCGTCAATGAGGAAATCAAGAAGGAAATTAAAAACTACCTTGAAACAAATGATAATGAAGACACAACCGCTCAAAATCTATGGGATGCTGTGAAAGCAGTGCTCAGAGGGAAATTTATAGCAATACAGGCCTTTCTCAAAAAAGAAGAAAGATCCCAAATTGACAACTTAACCCTCCACCTAAATGAATTAGAAAAAGAAGAACAAAAAAGTCCTAAAGTCAGCCAAAGGAAGGAAATTATAAAGATCAAAGAAGAAATCAATAAAATAGAGACTCAGAAAACAATAGAGAAAATTAATACAACCAAGAGCTGGTTCTTTGAAAGGGTCAACAAAATTGACAAACCCCTGGCCAGACTCACTCAAAAGAGGAGAGAAAGAACCCAAATAACCAAAATTATAAATGAAAAAGGAGAAATCACAACGGATACAGCAGAAATACAAAAAACCATAAGAGAATACTATGAACAACTAGACGGCAACAAGTTTGACAATCTGGAAGAAATGGACAATTTTCTAGAATCTTACAGCCTGCCAAAACTGAATCAAGTAGAAACAGACCAACTGAACAGACCCATCACTAGAAACGAAATTGAAGAGGTCATAAAATCACTCCCTACAAATAAAAGTCCAGGACCAGATGGCTTCACAGGTGAATTCTATCAAACACATAAAGAGGAATTGGTGCCCATCCTCTTTAAACTCTTTCAAAAGGTGGAAGAAGAAGGAATACCCCCAAAGACATTCTATGATGCCACCATCACCCTCATTCCAAAACCAGACAGAGATACCACCAAAAAAGAAAACGATCGCCCAATATCATTGATGAATAGAGATGCAAAAATTCTCAACAAAATCTGAGCCAACCGAATCCAACAACATACCAAAAAATTATACACCATGACCAGGTTGGGTTCATCCCAGGTTCCCAAGGATGGTTCAACATACGCAAATCAATCAGCATCATACACCACATTACCAAAAAAAAAAAGTCAAAAACCATATATCATCTCAATAGATGCAGAAAAAGCATTTGACAAAGTCCAACATCCTTTCATGATCAAGACCCTCGCCAAAGTGGGTATAGAGGGAACATTCCTGAATATAATCCAAGCCATTTATGATAAACCCACAGCAAATATAATACTCAATGGGGAAAAACTGAAAGCCTTCTCACTCCAATCTGGAACAAGACAGGGATGCCCACTCTCACCACTGCAAACCAACATAGTTTTGGAAGTCCTAGCCACAACAATCAGACAAACAAAAGAAATAAAAGGCATCCATATAGGAAGAGAAGAGATCAAACTGTCACTGTATGCAGATGACAGGATACTATACATAGAAAACCCTAAGGACTCAACCCCAAAACTACTTGAACTGATTAATACATTCAGCAAAGTAGCAGGATATAAGATTAACATTCAGAAGTCAGTGGCATTTCTGTATACCAGCAATGAAATATTAGAAAAGGAATACAAAAACACGATACCTTTTAAAATTGCACCTCACAAAATCAAATACCTCGGAATACACCTGACCAAGGAGGTAAAGGACCTATATGCCGAGAACTATAAAACTTTCATCAAAGAAATCAAAGAAGATGTAAAGAAATGGAAAGATATTCCATGTTCCTGGATTGGGAAAATCAATATTGTAAAAATGGCCATACTACCCAAAGCAATCTACAGATTCAATGCAATCCCTATCAAATTACCCAGGACATTTTTCACAGGACTAGAACAAACAAGCCAAACATTTGTATGGAACCACAAAAGACCCAGAATCGCCAAAGCAACCCTGAGAAACAAAAACCAAGCAGGAGGCATCACTCTCCCAGACTTCCAGAAATACTACAAAGCCACAGTCATCAAAACAGTGTGGTACTGGTATCAAAACAGACAGACAGACCAATGGAACAGAAGAGAGAATCCGGAAATGAACCCGGACACCTATGGTCAATTCATCTTTGACAAGGAAGGCAAGAACATCAAATGGGAAAAAGAAAGTCTATTCAGCAAGCATTGCTGGGAAACCTGGACAGCTGCATGCAAAGCAATGAAACTAGAACACACCCTCACACCATGCACAAAAATAAACTCCAAATGGCTGAAAGACTTAAATAGACGACAGGACACCATCAAACTCCTAGAAGAAAACATAGGCAAAACACTCTCTGACATCAACATCATGAATATTTTCTCAGGTCAGTCTCCCAAAGCAATAGAAATAAGAGCAAAAATAAACCCATGGGACCTCATCAAACTGACAAGGTTTTGCACAGCAAAGGAAACCCAAAAGAAACCAAAAAGACAACTTTCAGAATGGGAGAAAATAGTCAAATGATGCAAACGACAAGGGCTTAATCTCTAGAATATATAAACAACTTATACAACCCAACAGCAAAAAAGCCAATCAATCAATGGAAAAATGGGCAAAAGACCTGAATAGACTGTTCTCCAAAGAAGATATACAGATGGCCAACAAACACATGAAAAAATGCTCAACATCGCTGATTATAAGAGAAATGCAGATCAAAACTACCATGAGATATCACCTCACACCAGTCAGAATGGCCATCATTAATAAATCCACAAATAACAAGTGCTGGAGGGGCTGTGGAGAAAAGGGAACCCTCCTGCACTGCTGGTGCGAATGTAAACTGGTACAGCCACTATGAAGAACCGTTTGGAGATACCTTAGAAATCTATACATAGAACTTCCATATGACCCTGCAATCCCACTCTTGGGCATCCATCCGGACAAAACTCTACTTAAAAGAGACACGTGCACCCGCATGTTCATTGCAGCACTACTCACAATAGCCAGGACATGGAAACAACCCAAATGTCCATCGACAGATGATTGGATTCGGAAGAGATGGTATATATCCACAATGGAATACTACTCAGCCATAAGAAAGAATGACATAATGCCATTTGCAGCAACATGGATGGAACTAGAGAGTCTCATACTGAGTGAAATGAGCCAGAAAGACAAAGACAAATACCATATGATATCACTTATAACTGGAATCTAATATCCAGCACAAATGAACATCTCCTCAGAAAAGAAAATCATGGACTTGGAGAAGAGACTTGTGGCTGCCTGATGGGAGGGGGAGGGGGGGGGAGGGATCGGGAGCTTGGGCTTATCAGACACAACTTAGAATAGATTTACAAGGAGATCCTGCTGAATAGCATTGAGAACTTTGTCTAGATACTCATGTTGCAACAGAAGAAAGGCTGGGGGAAAAATGTAATTGTAATGTATACATGTAAGGATAACCTGACCCCCTTGCTGTACAGTGGGAAAATAAAAAAAAAATTAAAAATAATAAATAAATAAATAAATAAATATAAATGCAAAAAATAAAAAAAATAAAAAAATAAAAATATGGGCTAGCCTATTGTTCTAAACCTATTCATGTTTGAAGCCATACTTTTCCTAATATTTTGAAATAAACTCTCCATTTGTAAGAAACGTAATGCAGTACCAACCAGAAATACTGAGGCACTCTAAAAACTTGATAACAAGAGAGTTTCCGTAGTGGCTCAGCGGAAATGAATCTGACTAGCATCCATGAAGATGCAGGTTCAATCTCTAGCCTCGCTCATGGGTTAGGGATCTGGCATTGCTATGAGCTGTGGCGTAGGTTGCAGATTTGGCTCAGATCTGACATTGCTGTGGCTGTGGTGTAGGCCAGCAGCTACAGCTCTGATTCGACCCCTAGCCTGGGGACCTCCATGTGCTGTGTTGGTGGCCCTAAAGAGCAAAAAAAAAAAAAAAAAAAAAAAAAAAACCTCAATAACATGCTTTTCAACATATGCAAATACAATACTTACTGAAATATTATTATGTATTTTAGCCCTTTTAAGATGAAGCCAATTAAACCACATCCTTATGTTTGTTGTATTGAACTCTGAGGTTCAGGAACCCTGTGCATTCATGACAGCAGTTCTTGATTTCTCGTGTAAATCAAGTTGGACTTAGAGATTCATAGCTTTCTTCTGAGATTCATAGCTTTCCAAAGGAGGAACAAATGAGTTCACACCATCTAGCATCACCTTAACATGCCTCATAGGCATCCAATGTTGTGACCATGGCTGGAAGGAAAGGATAACCATAGCACTCCTTCCCTTAAGGTGCTTGGGATTCAGGGAGTTCCCTGATGGTGCGTGAGTTAAGGAATGCAGCATTGTCACTGCTGTGGCTTAGATCACTGTTGTGGCATGGGTTCGCTCCCTGGCCCTGGAACTTTTCCATGCCGTGGGTGTGGCAAAAAAAAAAAAAAAAGATGCTTGAGATTCAGCAGTGAGAACAGGCTTGCAGTGGCACTGAGTCTAAGGTACAGCGGCATCAAAAGAACAGTGTTGGGAAGGATTTTGTGTGAAAGAAGAAACAGCAGAAATGTCCAAGGAGAGATGGTGGGGGAGCCATATTGTACAGTTGAGGGGGATTTTTGATAAACAAATAGTGGGAAAGTGATTATAGTCAGGACTGGGTGCAGTGATGGAAAGAGCACTCTGGGATAAAAAAAAAAAAAAAAAAGACATGCGTGTGAACCTAAAGGGTCAGTCTGGGGCAAAGACAATGTCTGGTGTGTCTGGAGCAAATGAGCCATTGAGAAGGGAAAGAAAGGTGTAGTAAGAAACAGTCCCAGATGATTCTTGTGTGAGAGATTCCAAATATGCCATTTATTCTAAATGGTCATGGGTGTCAGTGAAGGTTCTGACCAATAGAATGACCTGATTAAAAAAAGATGGTGGGAAGAATTTCCCATAAGCTCCTTAACACTAGCATCACCAGCTTAGGCATGGCTAGGCCTTGTCTGAGGTACCAGATCTCAAAATTGCTACCTGTGTGGCTCACCACAGATTCAGTCCAGACTGTTACATGGCATCTCAACCCAAGCAATTCCACAGTGTGTGTGTGGCAACATGGCGGAAGATACCATAGTCCTGCCATAACTGATGCTGATGAGTTCTGGTTGGGGAGGAAGGTTAAGTAGATCTCAAAAGTACACAAAAATGGCCAGCTGCCTAATGTTGGACTCCACATCCAAAAGTGGGAGGATCTTAATCCTCAAAGGGCTTTTGGTACCAGTATGGTGATGACATCTCACAGAGAACATACGACCATCGAAGTACATGCATTCATGATTTCTTTTCATTTCATTTAATTCATTCATTTAATTAACAAATATACATGGGTGTCCACAATGTACCAGGTACTTTTGGAGGCCAAGGTTTCAATGGTGAACAGACAAGGAGGTGCCATTGTGAATACAGATTCAACATGGAATGGATAGAGTGGAGTCTCTGGGTAAGGTTCTGGGAAAAGGTACGAAGTTACCAAGTTCTAATATACAAACTACCAATGGTGTTGAGAAAAACATATGGTCCCATATGAAAAACGTGTACCCAAACACACTCAATAAGAGGTTCTGAGTCATAAGATTTAAAGAATATAAGAAGCAAATTACTAAGACTGAACACAATACCAGTTTATCTCAGTGATCTATGGTTTATAAAGGGAGAGTATTTGGATGGTTTCACATACAAGATAAACAATTTCTTCGCATTATCACCCATGTCCTTATTACATGGCCCAGTTGAGATCAGATGATTTAATCAGCATCTAGAAAAACATGATTTAGTGCTTTCCAAAAGGCATGCTTCAATTTTAACTTTATAAGAAATACAGTACACAGTGCAACCTTGCTTAAGGGACTTGCTTCCTTTATGGAAAAATCTAATCTACACATAATTCTTATCTTTACTCTTTATTCCATTTCTTTCTTTTTTTTCTTTTTTTAAGGCACATCTAGCTTTATTGTCATTCAAAGTAGCTTCTTAAATTTTTTTTTTTTTGTCTTTTTGCTATTTCTTTGGCCGCTCCCGCGGCATATGGAGGTTCCCAGGCTAGGGGTCGAATCGGAGCTGTAGCCACTGGCCTACACCAGAGCCACAGCAATGCGGGATCTGAGCCGCGTCTGCTACCTACACCACAGCTCACGGCAACGCCGGATCGTCAACCCACTGAGCAAGGGCAGGGACCGAACCTGCAACCTCATGGTTCCTAGTCGGATTCATTAACCACTGCGCCACGACGGGAACTCCTTTATTCCATTTCTGAGAGCAAATGAACATAGCTGCTAAAAAGTCGTTACATAAAAGAGGCACAAAAGTCTAATAACTTGAAATAGCTTTGAATGAAATATCTAAGGTAAATTTTGAGACGTAAATTACATCACCATTTTTGGTGTATACCCCAAACTAGCAGCAGACACACTTTCCCCACACTGGAAATTTACCTGGCAGAGAAGGTAAGCATCTCAATAACCTGGTCTCAGTTTCTGTGCCAGCCAAGCCTGGGACCAAAACCATGGGATTCTTGGGTCTCTGTGACTAGCCACACATTTTCACACTGTTAAATGTGAGAATCAAGCCATACAATGCTTTTCCCAGTCATCATTCAGTATGCTTAACTCAGCATCAAATCTTTTCCTTAGGCAAATCATATCTAGACTGAAGGTAGGCTCCCTTGGGGGTGAGGGGTTAGAGGGGATCCCCACAGACTGGTTGCAAAGAGTGGGTCTTCTTCCCATGAGTTAGCCAGAAGCTCTGTGGCACCCTTGCTAGACAAAATGGGAAGTAACACACTCTTTTCTTTTTATTTCTTTAACTTCTTATTTAAGGACCCATGGAAGATGTGGTACATATATACCATGGAATATTACTCAGCCATAAAAAAGAATGAAATAATGCCATTTGCAGTAACATAGATGCAGCTAGAGATTATCATACTAAAAGAAAGAGAAATATTTTATAATATCACTTACATGTGGAACCTAATAGGAATGATACAAATGAACTTAATTACAAAACAGAAACAGACTCACAGATCTCAAAATAAAACTTATGGTTAACAAAGGGGAAATCTGGAGGACAGGGATAAATTAGGGGTTTGAGATTTAACACATAGACACTACTATATATAAAGTAGATAACTAACAATGACCTACTGTATATCACAGGGAACTCTATTCAATATTTTATGGGAAAAGAATGTGAAAAAGAATCATACATATGTGATTCAATTTCCCATACACCTGAAACTAACACAACATTATAAATCAACTATACTCTAATAACATTTATTTTAAAAATTAAACAAAAAAAGATAGGATAAATGAAAGTGAATAATAGCAACTATTACTAACAGAACCAAACTGGGGCATTTTTTTGAAGAAAAAGGCTAGAGGGAAGGGTTTTTAATAGTTATCCTGGACATTGGTAGAAACTAGCCTGTTCTGGAAAAAAAACAGGTATAGGGTCTTCTCCCCACAATTAATAAGAATGTTTAAAATTTCATGGTTAATATTTAAGAAAAAACTTTTTAGATGATTACTTGCTCAATCTAATATCATTCCCGTCCGCTCTCCATATTCTTTCATTAATTTTAATGACTACTATATAGCAACTTTGTGATGATTGTAGCTGATGGAGAGACTCAGTTTACCCCCTGCATCAAAATTCTCTACAAGTGATGCTTCATCTTATCTTAAACTTCAAAAGAAATGATTTAGGCTTTTATTTTCCTCAAGCACAATTTTACTTTCCTAGTCAACTGGCAGTAGAGGGCTGTGATATGTTATGATCCTAGTGTGTGGGGTTCTTAAAAACTATTTAAGACATGCAATTTACCTTGAGAATCTTGAAATTCCAATTGAAAGCTCTGAGCAAATAAAATGCATTTCCAAATTCTTAGGTACTTTTACTGGATGAGACCATGCTGATTGCAGAGAATCCCCAAGTGAGAAATATAGGGAAAAAAATCTAGTCTTATGTTCAGATATTGAGAAGACTAAAATGTCTTGATTTGTAACTCATGCTCATAACTGCAGCATTAGAAAATATATGTGTCCACAGCAAAGGAAACCCTAAACAACACAAAAAGACAACCCACAGCATTGGAGAAAATCTTTGCAAGTGAATCAACGGACGAGGGATTAATCTCCAAAATTTATAAACAGCTCCATACCAAAAAAAAGAACAAACAACCCCATCAAAAAATGGGCAGAAGATCTAAACAGACAATTCTCCAAAGAAGACATACAGATGGTCAAGAAACACATGAAAGGATGTTCAACATCACTCATTATTAGAGAAATGCAAATCAAAACCATGATGAGGTACCACCTTACACCAGCCAGAATGGCCATCATCCAAAAGTCTACAAACAGTAAGTGCTGGAGAGGGTGTGGAGAACAAGGAACACTAGTACACTGTTGGTGGGATTGTCAATTGGTGCAACCACCGTGGAAAGCAGTATGGAGATTCCTCAGAAAACTAAACATAGAATTACCATTTGATCCAGCAATCCCACTCCTGGGCATCTACCCAGAGAAAACCACGACTCGCAAAGACACATGTACTCCAATGTTCATTGCAGCACTATTTACAATAGCCAAAACATGGAAACAACATAAATGTCCACTGACAGAGGAGTGGATCAAGAAGATGTGGTACATATATACTATGGAATATTACTCAGCCATTAAAAAGAACGAAATACAGCATTTTTTGCAACATGGATGGACCTAGAAACTATCGTGCTAAGTGAAGTCAGCCATACAATGAGACACCAACATCAAATGCTTTCACTGACATGTGGAATCCAAAAAAAGGACAGACTGAACTTCTTTGCAGAACAGATGCTGACTCACAGACATTGAAAAACTTACGGTCTCCAGAGGAGACAGTTTGGGGTTCTCGGATGTGTTTGGGCTGTGGGATGGAAATCCTGTGAAGTCAGATTGTTATGATCATTATACAACTACAGATGTGATAAATTCATTTGAGTAATAAAAAAAATAAAGAAAAAATATGTGTCCATATCCAACACTAGAATGGTGTTAGAGGGCTAATATGTATATTTTTGCAAATTTATGATAAAGTAGGGATATATTTGCGAAAATATTATGCACCAATGGATATATTCTCTCTCCAAATTAAAATGTAACTTCCAAATATCATGGATAAAGTTATTCCAGAAGGTTTATTATCTATAAATTTATCAACAATCTTTTTGTTTTTATATGCATTCATATGCAAACAAATATAGCGTGGAAATTATGTAGCCAGAGAACATATATCTGTCAATGCTTGACTGTCCTTCACGAAATGATATAAACTAATACAGAAAATATCCATAGCAGCCAGAAACTCAAGGTTTTGGATTGAGAAGAATATGTTTTTGTTTATTTAAAGAGCTGAAAACATAATGTATTACAATTATATTGATTTTTTTTTTAGAGGATGATAGTTTCTTTATGAGGCAAAGTTAAAAAAAAATACCACATCAAGATTATGTTTGGTGATTAATTGTGTTTGTCACTGAAATGCGTCACAGCATTAATAATGAATTAACTAGTGATAGTTCAGAATTTTTCATACAACTATCTATAATCTTTTATAATTTCAGTTGCATAAAGCAGAGTGAGTATAACCATAAAAACCATTCAAGCCATTTATTATTGAGCTCATTATATTCACAATTAAAAACAAGGAAAACTCTGCAAATCTCCAACAAAGAATGGGAGCCATCTCTGAACTGGGGACAGCTCCATTACTATGTTTGGGGGAAAGTCTATCAGTCAAACTGTCTTCTCCCTTAATCATTAGTTAATGTGACTATTAATAAGATATTTTCTCCGATATGTGTTTCCATTAGCATAATTCTGGGCCCTAATTACTTTATGCTTTTTTTCATCTTTAAATATCTGACATAAAAATTGCAGTGGCAAAGAGGTCCATGAGGCTTTCTAATGTAGTTTCTTTCCAAACTTGTCAGGGATGATGTTCTTTTATGTGCCCTTTAATCCGCTTTCTTTTGATTACTTCTTAAGGCTTAAAAAAAATAAAATACACATTTATGGTAAGTTAGAAATTCAGTCAAGTTAAAAAAAATTAAAATCACTTTTAATCCCCTAAGTCAGAGGCAATCATTTTGAACATCACTGTATTTTCTTCCTCTACTATCCATTAATGTGTATTTATTTTTTTATTTTATACTCTACAAAATTAAAATTGTACTCCTTTTTCATTTCTCACTGTTTTGCTGGCATTTCTCTCAGTCTTTACTCACTAAGGAAATAATTTGTGGAGTTCCTGTCCTGGCTCAGTGGTTAACGAACCCCATTAGTATCCATGAGGATATGGGTTCGATCCCTGGCCTTGCTCGGTGGGTTAAGGATCTGGTGTTGGCTTGAGCTGTGGTGTAGGTCACAGACACGGCTCGGATCCTGCATTGCTATGGCTGTGGCTAGGCCAGCAGCTACAGCTCTGATTCAGCCCCCATCCTGGGAACCTCCATATGCTGTGGGTGTGGCCCTAAATAGACAAAAAGACAAAAAAAAAATTTGTAATGGCTATATACCAGGCCATTATGGATGTACTAAAACAATTTAAAGTAACTATTTTTGACCATTTAGTTTATCTCCAATTTATTTTGATTATATATTTATTATAAGTGCTAATGATAGATCATTTTACACACATACATAAGTGTATATACCTATATGTATATATGTAGATGAAATGAATCATTATAAAATTTTGATTGTTTTCCTTAATCAGATTTGTAGAATTGGTATTGCAGAGACAAACAATAACATATTTCAGTATTCTTGATTAGTTTTAAAAATCCTTTTCCAAAAATAGTACTTACTGTTAGTTTGACGAAAGTTCAAGTATAAATTATATAAGACTTTTTTATGAAAACTTTAATATTTAATTTCAGGAGTTCTCTTGTGGCGCAGAAAGTTAAAGATCTGACACCATCACTGCAGTGGCTTAAGTCACTGCTGTGGTGCAGGTTTGATCCCTGGAACTCCCACATGCCACAGGCACAGCCACCCCCCAAAAAAGATTTAATTACACAAATATAAACTAGAAATCCTCAGTAAGTCAACTTCCTATCTTCACCGAACAAAGGAATATGTAAGACCAACAAATTACACACAGATTAAGTCTAGGTAGATTAGAAAGTTGAAAAAACACTCTGTCCTTTATAAAGCACACAATAAATCTACTTTTATGTTATCCCTATTCTTCTCAAAAGAACTATAAAAGCAATCCTCCCTAATATTAAAACTCCATGTGCTTATATATAATTAGCCTAATTTGTTTTGTTCTGCTCAAATTCAACTTAAGTTAGCAAAAGAGAACTTTTCACTAGGTTACTGTCTCCTTCTTTTACTGCTGCCTACAGATAAACATTTGACATAGTGCCAATAATTACTCATTTTTACAATTACAGTATCTCAAATTTGAAGCTAGATTTTATGAGTGTAAAAATCCCACCAATCTCTTCTTTTCTTTAACTGTAGCTGAATGTCCCTTTATATAGCATTGCTATAGCTTCTAAGAAATAACCATGAAAGAGGTACTATACATCTACCCAAGAAATACATTCTATTAAGTGTGGAAATAAATCATGTGTGTTATAAAAATAGTTTGCATATTGGTATTTTTCTCTCACTCATTTTTATATTAAAATATATTGGATAGATTGACAATTAGAATTTCTTTTCCTTTCTTTCTTTCTTTTCTTTTCTTTTTTTTTTGTTTTTGGCTGCACCCATGGCATGTGGAAGTTCCCATGGCAGAGATCGAACTTACATGGCACATGCAACCTGCTCAACAACTGTACCAATGCTGGATCTTTAACCTGCTGCGCCATAGGGGAACTTCCTAGAATTTCTTATGCATATACAAGAGAGTTATGTAATTAGTCTCTTAAAGATTTGGTGTAGTGGCTCCTTATTATGAAAATAATAGTTGCACTGACACTAAACAAATAATCACAGAATAATATCACTGAACAAATAATCATCCATTAGCTGATTAGAAACATATGACATAATAACTCCCTAGGTAGAAGAAAGAAGAGTCAGTTTGAAGAAACCAAGATTTTTTTTAGTGTGTGTATCAAACAGTTTTGGGAAACGTGTTTCTCTTTGCTGAAGACCTAGTGCCTAAGAAGTGAATGTAGGGTAGATTCAGATGTGCTGTGTTCTGGCTTTGAACCTAAACTATTTCTGAAGTTTACAGAAAGAAAAAGACTTGAATCAGCATAATAGGGAGGGGGAGTAGCTTATGGGACTGTAATCATGATCTATACCACGATGTATGTAGTTAAAGTATATATGATGTATATTTGCACGTGAAGGAAAGCCATGCATGTTACACTGGCACTATGGCATTGCTACACAATATGGCCACTGTTGTTTTATAACAATAAATCCAGATTTTGACTTTAATCTCCAAATACATATTATTATTATCTTATATATATATACACATGTGCACATACATACAGATTATTTTAAATTTCCTAATTAAAAATTCTCTTCTAAATTTTTATCTTAATTTTCCTCTCTGTTTTGATGATCTATTTTCTTACTTGTCCTTACAGTCCCTTAAGTTATATACTGCTAACCCTAAGAAAAACTAAACCAAATATGACATGTACTAGCCCTCTAAATAATGAGAATGAGTAAGCTTATACAAGAGAGGAAACACTTTTCATTTGGCCATTGCAGAAAATCAGGTTCAAATTCAATATGTTATTTCTCAGCAACATAAATTTTAAACACTTTGTGAGTCTCAGGTTTCTTTTCCAAGATAGCATTATAGTATCAGCCTTAATGGGTAAGCTTAACAAAAAGAATTCATTGGATAAACATTCGCTTCCTTTCACTTAATCCATTTATTCCACACTGACACCAACTGTTCATTGGACGCTTAGCAATGGCATGATTTCATTTACACATATGGGTAAATAAAGTGATTAATTACTTTCCATCAGTAATGCAGAATATTGGCTTTATTGAACTTAGTTCATTAACAATAACTAGAAAAAGCTAACTGATCTACCCTGACATTGACTTAATGCCAGGATTCAGGAGAATTAAGACTCTTAGGAATAAGTAATGGACTACTCAACAGCTAATTTAATATACTGTGGAAGTGATATGGACCCTAAATAAATTACTGGGCTACCGGAGAACTAGTTTCACCTAGTAACTTTGGGGATTGTGTGGAAAAGAGACAAACCATTTTCTATTCTTTAGAACCATATACACTGAAAAGTGTTCACAAAAATATGATTCTTCCTATCATTGCCTTAAATAAATCAAGTAAAAACAAAAACAGGAGAAAACTGTAGATCCTCAAACAGACAAAACAAGTAGCTGAAACACTAATCAAAGAAAAGCCCAAAAGTATTAAAATCAGTTCCTCTAAGGCACTAGGGGCTGTGCTAAGAACAATGGGAAAAACAGGAAGTATACGATGGACCCAGTCCATGTATGTGAAACAGTAATTATAGGTAACTGGTCAGTTCTGGGAACTTGGTTGCTCGTAGGACCCTTGTTCTTATCCTCTTCCGTTCCAGTGGCTGGGTTCTGTGGACAGCCCACTGTGGGTAGAAAGCCTTGAGCTGAACGGAGTCTTGTGGATGGCGTGGTACTCAGGGGCAAGGATGGGGTGTCTGGATACAACAAGAACAGCCAATCAGGGGTCTGCTTAGGGTGGGGAAGGCCATTCAACCCCTGGTGAGCATAAGGGGTTCACCTGCCACAGAAAGCCCAGAGGGAACTCTTAGATTCCTAGGGCTGACGTCATAAAGTACCACAAACTGGGTGGCTTGTGACAACAGAAATGTATTTTCTTAGTGTTCTGGAGGCTAGAAGTGTTAAGTCAAGGTATCTGAAGGATCATGTCCTCTCAGAATATTCTAGAGGGGGTCCTTTCTTTCCTCTTCTAGTTTCTGGTGGTGGCTGGCAACACTTGGCATTCTCTGTTTTGTAGAGGCATCACTGTAATGTCTAGCCCTGTCCTCATGTGGCCCTGTCCTGTTGTGATTCTGGGTCCAAACTGCCCTCTTCTTACAAATACCCCAGTCTTATGGGGGTACGGCCCACCTTAATCCAGTAGGACTTCAGCCTAACTTGATTACATCTGCAAAGGCCCTATTTCCAACTAAGGTCACGCACAGTTTCTGGACTTCAACAGAGCATAACAATAACTAAATGGCAGGCCGTGCCTCTCTTCCTCTTATGTCTGTGACAGATGGGCATCCCAAGATCAAGAGGCTTCTTGTAGATGCCTCAGCAGGGACCGGAAGCCTGGCTTTGCCACTCAGATCTGTTGGCTTTTCTTCACTTTGGGTATCACACTGATGATAGCCAAACAATAAGACTGAACCGCCATGAACCAACAGAAAAAAAATATGAATAAAAGCCCATTTATGGGGGCCTTGAGATCAGGGGAAGGAAGTTTGGCAAAACAATCACACATAGAGCTAGCAAGACACAAGTACTAGGAGACAGAGTTGAAAACAAGAATGTGGCTATTCTACAATGCGTACTATTTAGTTAGGCAGCAAATTCTATAAATAACACAAAAACCAATTTTCTAAGATAAAATGTCAGTTTGAAACACATTGTTTCTCAACCATTAAA
Organism: Phacochoerus africanus; assembly: GCF_016906955.1. Lineage (NCBI taxonomy): Eukaryota > Metazoa > Chordata > Mammalia > Artiodactyla > Suidae > Phacochoerus > Phacochoerus africanus. The sequence goes on along the minus strand of NC_062544.1, from coordinate 79,282,268 downwards.
TGTAAATGTACCAGAATACTTAAATGGAAGTCTGGGCACAGACTTAAGACAACATGATATCAAATGAGGTGCAAATTGAGATGCAAATTTTCAATGAACCCAGTTCCCTGACTTGTGCTAATCATGAGAGATGCTAACAAGTATCCTTCCTGTCCCCCCAGACACACAAGAGGATTGGAATTTCCTACCCTGGCAGTGTCAAGAGCAGTCACGTGACATCCTCTGGCCAGGGGTGCTGTCCATCACCAAGAGAGGCTTTAGGTGCCAGTATACATCTGCCATGCTCACAGACCTTCAGGGAGATGCTTCCACCTGCCTGCAACCCTGTGGTGAGTATTTGAGGGGAACAAGGGACTTATATTCTAACTCTGAACTGGAAAAGCTAAAAGGGGCAAGAGATAGGCTGTCTGGCTGCACAGTGATGTTGTCAAGGTGAAGGGACTACATGGGGGCAAGCAACACAAGAGAGCAGATTGGGAAAGGGTTCCTTGGACCTGATGTGGGTTACAAGAGAGGGTGTTGGGGATGCAGTGCGTCTTGAACAGCAGGACTCCTGAGAGAGAGCAGCAAAGGCTGCTGGAGAGCGCGTGGTCTGCTGCAAGGGACCTGCCTCTGAAAGCTGGTCAGAGGGCTTGGACTGGGGGAGATTATGTTGGGAAGGCAGCTTGTACCAGTGCCAGCCTGCCAGAACTCCCTGCACTTCCAAGCTCTCTGGGGTCCTTTCCTTCCCATTTCACACACACACACACACACACACACACACACACACACACACACACACAAACGGACCATCATGCCCTTCCCAGGCAACTGGAAGAAACCCCTTTCTGTAGAACACCTTACCTGGAGGGAGATGGAAAAGCAACTTTGGGCAAAACTGCAAGCTTTGACTATTATAAGGGAGTAGATATTATAAGTATCAAATTGCAACTACATTTTAAAAATTAAAGTAAATTTTAAAAGTATTTATGAACCAATTATTTAAAATAGTTAATAACCGGTATGGCATGGTCACCAATTACTGAAAATAGGCACCAGCAATGCTGGAGCAGAGTCTTAGGGTCCATTTGTTCTTGTTGTTGTTGTTTTTTTTTTTCCTTTTTTTTTGGCTGCCCCACTGTGGCATATGGAATTTCTGGGCCAGGGATCATATCCAAGCTGGAATTTCAACCTACCCCTGTGGTTGTGGCAACACCTAATCCTTTACCCACTGTGCCAGGCTGCAGATTGAACCTGCATCCTGGAGCTGCAGAGAGATGCCACTGACCCCACTGAACTGCAGAGGGAACTCCTGTTGTACTTTTTAACAGCTGAGCCATAGAGATTGGGGGCGGAGGTTACTGGGAAGAAGTCTGGATGGCTTGTCACTGGCTGGCAGTGGATGGGTGACAGTTACTCAAGGCAGATGGCTGCTATCAACACATACAGAAGTTTCCTGATATTTTAACAACCCACTTGGCTGACAAGGGCTGCCTGCAAAGCTTGAGCCAAGGAAAGAGTTTTCCCATGGAATACATTTTAAAGGGATAGTGGGAAAACTATTCCACTCTTTACATTTTAAATCACTAGTAAAATTGCTTGTGATTGTACCCCATGAATCTTGACTATTTGATGTACTAGTTATTTATATTACCTAAGTAAGTTGCTTAGAGACGCTCATATATACACTATATAATATTGTCTTTCTAAGGATAAGGCTGTAGAAACTGGGAGGTGAAACTGGCCCCCAAAGGAAGCCATGAACATTTGTTCTGATATAAGAGACAAGCAGAATATTTCAGTCTCTTTACCACCCTAAAAAAGGTGATGGAATATTCCCTGTGTGGAATCACAAAATTGTCATTTTATCCTAACTGTGCACATTCAAGGATTAGCCACGCCACTCAGTTGTTACTGCTGTTAACATTAGGTTCTTGTTTTTATTTTGTCTTTTTTGCTTTTTTAGGGCTCCACCCGCAGCATATAGAGGTTCCCAGGCCAGGGGTTGAATCTGAGCTGTAGCTGCTGGCCTACATACGCCACCACCACAGCACCTTGATTCAAGCCACATCTGCGACCTATACCACAGCTCATGGCAATGCTGGATCTTAACCCACTGAGCAAGGCCAGGGACGGAACCCTTGTCGTCTTGGATACAAGTCGGGTTCGTTAACCACTGAGACACGACAGAAACTCCTGCTGTTAACATTGTTCGTATCAAATGATTTATAACAGCCAACAATAACATGTAACTCTAATAACAGTTGATATGTGATCTAGAATATCATTAGTTTGAACACTGAGTTTATGGATTTTTGTGCAAGGCTTATTAAATAATTACTTAAAATAATTTTAAAATTTAGTTAATACTATATTTTAAAAAATCAGGAGGTAACAAGTGGGACAAAGCTGTCCTTACACAAGAAAAAACAAAACAGAATATTATCATGATATTTCAAAACCTTAAGAGAGATTAGATTTCCTTGCTTTACTACTGTTGTATGTGTATTTAATTTCCTTTTGTTTTTGTTTTTTAGCAAACAAACAAAAAGAATCAGGTTCTGGTTCTACAAGAGCACTATAAGAAAAAAAATAAAAGAATCTAATTTAAAAATTTTTATGTTGCTTTTGTTTTTGTTTTTCTTTTTAGGGCCTCACCTGTGACATATGGGAGTTCCCAGGCTATGGGTTGAATCCAAGCTGCAGCTGCTGGTCTACGCCACAGCCATAACAACACAGGATCCCTGCTGCATCTGTGAACTTCTCCTCAGCTCATGACAATGTAGGATCCCTAACCCACTGAGCAAGGCCAGGGTTTGAACTTGCATCCTCATGGATACTACTTGGGTTCATAACCTGCTAAGCCACAATGGGAACTCCTAAAGTTTTTAAAGTTTTTCAAAGTGCCTGTGAAAGGTAGAAAATGCTTACCCAACCATGCATATCTTGACTAACACATAATTTTTTAATCATAGAATTTAGGCTCTGATACTAATAAAGATTAAAGAATGAAAAGAAAAACACAATTGTCTAGAAGACACAAATAATTCAGAAAGAGAAAGGAAAACACCATATGATATCACTTATATGTGGAATATAAAATGTGGCAGAGGAGTTCCCATCATGGCGCAGTGGTTAACGAATCCGACTAGGAACCATGAGGTTGCAGGTTCTGTCCCTGCCCTTGCTCAGTGGGTTAAGGATCCAGTGTTGCTATGAGCTGTGGTGTAGGCTGCAGATTCGGCTCAGATCCCAAGTTGCTATGGCTCTGGCGTAGGCTGGCAACTTTAGCTCCAATTCGACCCCTAGCCTGGGAACCTCCATGTGCTGCGGGAGCAGCCCAAGAAATAGCAAAAAGACAAAAAAAAAAAAAAGTGGCACAAATGAACCTATCTACAAAACAGAAACAGACTCCCAGACATGGAGAACAGATTTGTGGTTGCCAAAGTATCGGTAGGAGAGGGATGGATTGGACATTTGGGATTATCAGACACAAACTATTATATATAGAACGGGTAAACAAAGTCCTACTGTGTAGCAGAGGGAACTATATTCAGTGTGTTGTAATAACCCATAATGGAAAATAATGTTAAAAACTACATATTATAAATTGAATCACACTAGAAATAAATTAAAAAAAAAAAACACATACAAACAAGAGTTCCCTCATGGCTCAGTAGGTTAGGCACTGGTTACAGCTGTGGCGAGGGTTCAACCTAGGAATATCTGCATACCTCAGGTGCAGCCAAACAAAAACAAAAACAAAAAACCATGAACAATTAATTGTTCTTGCTTATTAAAGGTCAAATAAATGTTTTCAATACTGTTATAAAAAGACCATTTGTTTATTTTAAGGTTATGTACAGATATGATACAATTGTTTATAAGAGAAAGCTAAGCTTTTTTTTCTCAGGAGAATTTAATTATCCCTGTATTTGAAAGCAAATTAATTGATCAACTGTTTCTGATGAACAGTGAACGGACAGAAAACTCAGCATCTTTAGGCTTTATCAATGAGCACACGTGGCTACAGTATCCCAGCCTAAACCCACACTGTTATTGACCATTACGGTATCAACAATATTTGCATCAGCTCTTCATCAAGAAGCTGGTCTCTTCCATCTAACATGGACAATAGCAGGTTGTCTTAGAGATGCCAGGAGCCACCTGACCACTATGAAGTAGAGGCAGAGATTGTGCATTCATAGGACAAAGAAATGCATGGAGCATAGAAAAGCAGACTTGGAAATGCTCTAGTCCCTAATGACCCCACTGAGTCACAACCAACCTTGACAGACACATCAAGAGGAGTGAGATACTAAATCAAAAAATTTGTTGTGCTGCTTGCTTTCTCTGTTATCTGCAACTGAAAGCATCCTAACTCATGTATTATTATCTTAGTTTAATATGAGACTACATTATTTATTGCTCAGTGACCTGTTATCTGTCTCCTTCACTAGAACATATTTTCCTTGAGAGTGAAGATAGTTTCTATCTCATTCACTGCAGGATGCCCAAAATGTACCCTGTCTGTGGCACAGAGACACCGAATAAAGGTTGACTGGACATAAGATAGATTTTGTTGGATCCAATGAATATGTTATCAGTCTCAGGAATTTGCCACATTTACAGTAAGTTGCCTGATAGCATGATCTGCTAGTTTTAATCTGAGATCCTTGAAAAGAGCCTTTTTTTTTTTTTTTCATAGATTTGGCATAAGCTGAGTGATGGAAAAACCCTTCTCAGACTTAGCGCTTAAGAAAGAGCTGGTTTGCCTGTGCTGATCCCCACATCTCCTCCTGCCCACACCCCTTGCATTCTGCAGGTTTTGGCTTCAACCTGCACATCATTTTTATATAAAATAAAGTTGCTTCTTACATGCCTATGGTATGTACTGTAAAGTTCACTCACAAGGTTCCTTCCTTGGGCCGCCATATATGTCAGATTTGGATCAGACTAAGGTGCTACTGGCAAATTCTATCATAAAATCTATAGAACCTGGTAGTCCACATGTCATCCTAAAAATGTCTAGGACTAGAGTCTTGGGCTGCATATCACACTCTGCAGTGGAACAGTGGTGCCTCCAGTGATGGTGTCAGTGGGTAAAACTTCAAGCTCTCAAAAATGAGCAATGCCACTGGAGAGAGCTGTATCGTCAATTATCACATCCATTTGCCCAATGTGTTAGTGCAAGGGAGCGACCAGCAGATCCCCGGGTTTGCACCACTAATACCACTAAAACTAAGAGTGGAGTTCTTCAAAGGGCCTTGTACTAGTAAAGCTTTAAGACAAATATGAGTTTCTGGAAAGATAAGTGATTTTAAACTTAAAAATATGATGATCTAAAGTAGCTTTTTATTCAAGTTCTCTGTTTCTGAATGAAAAAAAAAATGAGTTCAATCATTTATCAATATTAGTAAATTTGGTCTAGACTGTCTCCTTTTTTCAGATTAGCAGGTCAATATATGCTATTGTTGAAACTGTAGAAATAGTAATTTTATATTTAATTAAAAATTACACAGAGTGATCTCCCAATGTCCCCTGTTTCCCTTTTTAAATATGGTCCTCTATCAGGACTTCTACAACTACCTGTGCCTACTCCATCCCTATCAAAGCTGTTCTAAAAAAGCTATAGAGACTGGAACTCAACTTCTCTCCTAAAAACAACAAAATTCACAACTAAAAGCTGAGCAATCTCCACCCAAATGGGCCTGAAGCCTTAAAAAAGATACCCTACTCCAGAAGAAAAAGAGGAGGCCACATCAAAAGCTAGGAGGGGTGATTTCATGATATAAACAACCCCATACCTCCTAGGTGGGAAGCTCCACAGACTGAAAACTAACTGGTTCAGAGAGACTCACCTACGGGAGTGAGAGTTATGAGCCTCACATCAAACCTTCACGTGCGGAGATCTGGCACTGGGAGAAAAAGCCCCTGGAGCATCTGGCATAGAAGGCCAGTGGGGCTTGTGCGCAGGAGCTCCACAGGACTGGGGGAAGTGGAGACCCCATTCTTCAAAGGCGCACATGGAATTTCACGTGCACTGGATCCGAGGGCAGAGTGAGGTCTCCATAGGAATCTGGGTCAAACCTGACTGCAGTTCTTGGAGGACATCCTGGGAAAACAGGGGTGAATGTGGCTTGTTGTGAGGGAGGGACATTGAAGGCAAAGCTCTCAGGAATATTCAGCAGCTGCCTTTCTCTGGAGGTGGCCATTTTGGGAAAATCTGGCCCCACCTGTCAGTTAGCACTGAGAAGCGCCAAGACAAACAACAATCCAGGTGGGGTCACAGCCCCACCCTTCAGTAAATAGGTTGCCTAAAGACCCATCAGGTACATATCAGCCTCTAATCTCACCCAGAGACAAAGCCCCACACACCAGAGGGATTAGAATCAGCTTTACCTACCAGTGGGCAGGCATCAGCCCCTCCCATCACGAAGCCTTCAGCAAGCCCCCATACTGACTTCAGCCACAAGGGGGGCAGACACCAGAAGTAAGAGAGGCTACAACTCTATTATCTGTAAAAAGGTCACCACACCAAAAACCTATAAAAATGAAAAGACAGAGAACTATAACTCAGATGAGGGAGAAAGGAAAAACCCCAGAAAATCAGCTGTGATGAGGAGATTCTTAGCCCTCAGGAAAAAGACTTTAGACTGTTGATACTGAAGATGATTCAAGATATTGGAAATAAACTGGAGGCAAAGATGGATAACTTACAGGAAACACTGACCAAAGAGATACAAGATATAAAACTTAAATAAGAAGAGATGCAAAATACAATAACTGAAATAAGAAATTCACTAGAAGCAGCCAACAGCAGAACACAGGAGGCAGAAGGACGAAGAAGCAAGGTGGAAGACAGATTGGTGGAAATTACAGATGCAGAAATGAAAAGAGAAAAAAGATTGAAAACAAATGAAGAGAGTCTCAGAGATCACTGGGACAATGTTAAACGCACCAACATCCATATTATAGGGGTGCCAGAAGGAGAAGAGAGAGAGAAGGGAACAGAAAAAATATTCCAAGAGATAATAGCCGAAAATGTCCCTAACATGGGAAAGGAACCACTCAATCAAATCCTGGAAGCACAATGAGTACCATATAAAATAAACCAAAGGAGGTACACCCTGAGACACCTATTAATCAAACTGACCAAAATTAAACACAAAGAGAAAATCTTGAAAGCAGCCAGAGAAAGAAACAAATAACATACAAGGGAACCCCAATAAGGCAGATTTTTCAGCAGAAACTCTGCAGGCCAGAAGGGAGTGGCATGATATACTTCACATGATGAAAGGAAAAAACTTCCAGCTTAAGAGAACAACACCTTAAAACATCTCATATACATATAGACTTTTATATCAAAACTTCAGAATAACTGCAAACCAAAAATCTACAATTAATACACAAGCAAGGAATCTCTGGAGAAGAAATATATCTCATAGTAAATAAGTGCATAATCCACCATGAAGGGGGTCATTTGACATCATTCTTGGAATGCTGAAGTCTTCTTAGATCTGATTCTGATTTCCTCTCCATCAAAGAATTTATGATAATTATAATTAAATAATGCAACTGTACAATTAAATAATACCATTCTACAATTGTATTATTAATAACCATTTCTCTCCATGGTACAAGGTAAGGTCTATAATGTCTTGTTTATCACATCACCTAGAATGGTGTAATGCATTTATTGAAGAATCAATAGATGTAACAAATTGTGAAGACATATTTATATAGCTACACTGTTTTTTAACCAACTTATGCCTTTTATATTTTACTTATTTTCAGAGGGTGTATTATTTTTGTTATTCTTCCCAGTTAAGCTATTCTTTTTATTATGCTATATAAAATATTTAATGGTATATAAGGCTTTCTTCTTTATAAATTTTAGTTGCATAATATACAGAATTTTAATATAATGCTAATTTTTAAAGAAATATTGAAATGTAATAATAGATAATACTAAACAGTAAAGATGAAAGCCATACAAAATGGGATAAAGCATAGAATAAATTTCCTATTTGTCTCAGCATATTTTCCATTCCACTTCTCCAGAGGGAGATACTTAATCTGTTTCTTAAGATCCATGATACAATAATCTGTTTGAATGTAATTGTGTTTAAATATATGCATTTTACTCTGTAAAAAAAAATACTCTGTGATAATCTATGTGGGAAAAGAATGTGAAAGAGAATGGATGTGTGTACATGTTTAACTGAATCTCTTTTGTTGTACAGCAAAAATTATCACAACCTTGTAAATCAACTATACTTCAATAAATTTTAAAAAAATTAAACATATTCCATGACTAAGAGAGAAATATAACATTTATATATACTATTATATAACTTAACCAGAATAGCCCATTTTTTATGAGTGTATTATAACTGGCATATGTGATATTGTCCCTCAATATTATTGTCAATATTTCTGCTATATCATCTCATTAAAAATTAATGGCCAAAGGAGTTCCCATTGTGGCTCAGCTGGTAAAGACAATGTAATTGACATTGCCTCTATGAGGAGGTGGGTTTGATCCCTGGTCTGGCTTAGTGGGTTAAGGATCCAACACTGCTCTAAGCTGTGGCATGGGTCGCAGATGCAGCTTGGATCCAATGTTGCTATGGTTGTGGCATATGCCTCAGCTGCAGGTCTGATTCAACCCCTGGCCCAGGAACTTCCATAGGCTGCAGGCGCAGCCATAAAAAGAAAAAAAATAATAATGTCTGGATAAAGCTCTAACCAATAGATGCATTGTGGTTTTTTTTTTTTTTTTTTTTACTATTCACCTCATTTATTGAGGGTTAGGTTTTTTATTTTTCTTTTTCTTTCTTTTTGTTTTGCTTTTTGCTTTTTAGGGCCACACCTGCGGCATACAGAGGTTCCCGGGTTAGGGGATGAATCAGACCTGCATCAGCCTATGCCATAGCTACTGCAAATCAAGATCTGAGCCATGCCTGTGACCTACACCACAGGTCATGGCAAGGCTGTATCCTTATCCCACTGAGCGAGGCCAGGGATCGAATGCGCATCCTTATGGATCCTAGTCGGGTTTGTTTCTGCTGAGCCACAATAGGAACTCCTATTTTTCTTATTAAATTATATCTAAACTTTCATGCATATTCTTTTTTTTTTCTATTCCATTAGGATTCATTTCTACAAATTGAATTAAGTAGTCAGTGTTGAAGAATGGCAAATATATTGCCACTTAAAAAATTGAGACTACACGCTCACCCTACCTGTAGTTTTTAAGTGTTATGGGAATGACTGTATCCAAGCCAGTGCTGGGTATTACAAAATGTCAATTCCTCAATTTCATGGGTAAAATGGGTGTATCTTCTGGTCTTAGTCTATTGAGACTGCTAAGACAGAATATCAGAGACTAGGTGCCTTGTAAACCACAGTAATTTATTTTTTACAGTCTAGGGGCTGGAAACCAGAGATCAGGGTGCCAGCACAAATGGCTTCTGATCAGGACCCTCTTCTGGTTTTAGAGGTATTTTACAGCCTCCTCACGTGGCAGATAGAGGGTTGGAAAGCTCTCTGGGCTCACTTTTTATTAGGGCAGTAACTGCATTCATGAGGGCTCCGCTTTCATGATCTAATCACCCCAAACCATCACATGGGGAGTTAGAATTTCAATCTAGAAACTTGAGGGGGATGCAAACATCAGGTCATAATGCTTCTTTTAATTTTTATTTCTTTAATTTTTTTTTCCTTTTTCTTTTCTTTTTTTACGGCTGCATCTGTAGCACATAAAAGTTCCCGGGCTAGGGGTCGAATAGTCCTGCAGCTGCCAGCTTACACCACAGCCACAGCAACACCACAACCTTAATCCACTGAGCGAGGCCAGGGATCGAACCCACATCCTCATGGACACACTGTGTCGGGTTCTTAACCGATGAGCCTCAAGTGGACAACCTAATTTTTTTTCTTTTATGTTTGATCCTATTTTTATTTATCTTGTAAATAGATACTCTTTTCTTGGTAATTTTATGTCACGTCCTTTGCGCATTTTTCCATTAGAAGTTTTGGAGTTTTCTCTTATTTGTAAATACTCTTTATTAATAATACTAATTATCCATTATTCTCATTTCAAATGTCTAGTGCCTCTTTTAGTACACTATTCTCATTGCTACAAGTTAATATATAGATTGGACATAATAAGGAAATATAAGAGCAGTCTTTAATACAAAGGAGTAGTTTAGTGTTGCAAAAGTTCTGTGATTTATAGAAGCTTTTTAAAAGGGAGAAACAATATTAACTTTAGGCCTAGAGTCTCTTGTAATGAATAAGCTTATACATATGATACCTATCCTTTCTGAATTAGAAATAGACCTTAAGTATAATAATCAGAGTCTTGATGTAGTACATAAGCTTTTAACCTAGGAAAAAAAAGATGGGGGGCTTTGTAGCTCAACTAAATAGAAAAGCCACATTTAATATATGAGTTGAAGGCTGGATGTATTATGTTTCCCTAAGCTCACTCTACTTTTATTGCAGTCACAGCTAGAAACCAGGAGCTTTAGAAACATAAAAAGTACAGTAAAATTTTGTGCATGCCATTGACATATACAAGCCTTGTAAATTTTGAAAATTTTCCATCACAATTATCTTAGGATTGGGAATATTACAATGGCATCAGGCTGAACTATGAAATTCTAATGCCATAGTATTTATTATGAAAGATTTTCAACTTATTTTTACTTAATCATTCACACATTAACTTATCTAACATGTTTGCCTAAATCCTATCACATGCCTATTTGAAATGGGTAATGGAAAACTGATAAGGACTTATTCAAAGAAAACAATATATGTGAATAAACCATTCTTTCATTTTTTAAAAAAATAAATGTAATGGCATATGCTTCTACTTAGCATTATCCTTCAGTTATTTATACCCAAATAAGTACAACTGGCAGCAGAGCACTCCAAAGATTTCTTTTCTCTGTTGTTTGTCTCTTTCCATGGTGATTACAAGGATATTCCCAGGCATAATTATACATTCTAAGGCTAAGCATGCTTCAGGAAGAAACTTTAAAAATAATGGATTAGCTTATTTTAATGATGTTACATGTTTACGTGCATAAATACTACATCCCTTTGGGTTAAATACCCAATGCTGGCACAGACAGGGTGGAAAGCTAGGCTCTAGAACATCAGTAAAAAGAGCAAATGGAATTCAATATTCACTTTTTTTTAATCCTAGTCTTCCAACTATATTATAGCTGATATAGTTTCACTGCAAGTCTCTAAATTAATGAAGAGAATATATTGGTAAATACAAATGCATTTCATGCTCCACAAAGGGAAACTGAGTTGCCATGGAAAAATACGCACCAAAATAATGATAAAATTTTATGATTTTTCTGAAAAAAAAAAACTACTTAATTTAAACCTTTTTACAATACCAGGAAGTCTAAAGATTTTCAGAAATGTAAATATTGTGGGTCACATAATTTTAAAAGTTTTACTAGAGAATTCCAAATTCACACACACATATATATATAAAACTGGAAAAACTGATGTTTGGGAGGAAGCTGGGAAGTTATTATTAAGCTGCTCCTTCTCAGAGGAAATTCACTTTCTACAGCTCAATTGTGATGAGAATTTTTTAAAAAATTTATTTTGGGGCTCAATTATGGATGCCATCATCTAACAATATCTGATATATACTTTTTTTAAAAAAGTAAACTACACCTAAATGCTGAGTGATGAGAAATTATTCAAGGTTGTATTTATTCTACCTTTTTTTCTGTAGCCCATTAGACTGACAAAATTTGACCCTATATCCAATAATTTATACAATATTGCCTATTTTCAGGAAGAAAAAACTCAGACATGAAACCTAAACTTCTTTTGAAATACTTCACTTGAATGAAAATTTGAAGAATTTTGTGGTTTGCAGGCTATATTTGTTTGAGGTGCCTGTGTTTGAAATCCATGGTAATATATGTATATTATACTGATCAACTTTAGGTTGAAGAAAGAAATTCCTGGAGAAAAATCTTCTATCCTACTCATCAACAGCTACCAGTGATGAGTCCATGCCTGTTTGTGTGCTTTACATATGCAGCTGGGACTCTGTCAAGTACCCTCAAAAGCCAGCTGCATCATCTCCATTTACCTGCTTGGGAACCAAAGAGACTTTCCAAAGGCCATAGAGCTAGAAAGTGACAAAGGAAGCTGGAGTTTAAACCCAGATTTCAGTGACTTCAAAACTTGTGCTCTCTCCTAAAACACTTACTTAAAACAGACACCAACTGTGGTACCAAGAAATCTTCGCCACCATCCCAAGTGATGGGTCAATGTTGAAAGCAGCCCTTTTGCTCCTTTTCTGTTTACCCATTTCTGGGCAACCTAACCTTAAAAGAACCTAGTTATAGGAATAAGATCACTAGACAATTTAGCCTAACTTCTGAATATGCTTTCCTGAATGCACACCATACCTTGTCTGACCTGTTGATTGTTTTCCTAGATTAAAAGAAGCAAGAATGAAGAATTTATATATATAATGATTTTAATTTTTTTCCATTATAGCAGTTTTATAGTATTCTGTCAATTTTCTACTGTACAGCATGGTGACCCACTTACACATACATGTATACATTCTTTTTTCTCACGTTATCATGCTCCATCATAAATGACCAGACATAGTTCCCAGTGCTACACAGCAGGATCTCATTGCTAATCCATTCCAAAGGCAATAGTCTGCATCTACTAACCCCAAACACCCCATCCATCCCACTCCCTCCCCCTCCCCCTTGTAAACCAAAAGTCTATTCTCCAAGTTCATGATTTCCTTTTCTGTGGAAAGGTTCATTTGTGCTGTATATTAGATTTCAGATATAAATGATACCATATGGTATTTGTCGTTCTCTTTCTGACTTTACTTCACAGAATTAAGTAGTTAAAGAATGATGAGCCCTCTGCCCCCATAACCTCATAAGCAATCTTGCAAGCAGATCACACAGGCAGATAACATCTGAAAAGGGAGTCAGCCAGCCTGCACGCAATGGCAATTGAAGCAGAACCCCAACCCCCTGCCTCAAGGATTCACTAAGTTTCTTCCCCTCGATTTTTCCTTTAAAAACCACTTGTGGCTGAGAAGACTCTTTGGAGTTGGTCTCAGGACATGAGTCCACCTTCTTCTCAGATTGCTGGCTTTTCTGATTAAAGCACCTTTCCTTTCTACTGACACTTGCCTCTTGAATTATTGGATTTTGAGCAGCAAGAAGCCCATCCTGAGTTCAGTAACAATGCCAGTGAGAGCTCATATCGGAGACTGGTTTCTAACACTAAAATCTCTTGCTATCAAGAGTTGAAATCAGCAGCCCCTATAAACCTCCCCACTGTTTTGCAAAATATGTTATTTCTCTTTGGAGAGAGGGCACCTAAGAATGGAAAACCATGTCACATCTCTAGATTTGTTGAGACCTAACCCACAATCTCTTTTCCTACTGTCTTGCCATGCTTTAATCACTTGAAAGTTTGTCATTGCTCATTGCAAATCATATGGGGTTGGAACCAAAAGGACTAGACTCAGAATTATTTTCTGATAAATAGGGAGAGCTTTCCATCTATGTAAGATTCCATCCTAGTTCTACTATGTTGAAATAATATATAACCTAGGTTTACCAGTCATGATATAGCTCTCCTCTCAGAAAAATAAAACAAAAACACAAAAACTCAATAAAAACAAATTCAAAGTTGCATTCTTGGAATTAATAAGCATTTTGTTTTTCCTTAGGTAAAGATACAACATCAATCTCTTTTTTTCCCCTTCCATGCGTACTCATCCTTTTGAAGATTATTCTATTTTTTGTTAGATTTACATTACTCTGCTTTGAATTCATTTAATATTTGATGATTACTAACTTTTTAAAAGTAAATAGAAATAGGATTGATTTATGGAGAACTGACTCATTTTCTTATAGAGTACTGTTATCAATAAACATTTACCTTATCAACATTAACATTTGTAAGCATTAACATATTTAAAATAAGCCACAGTCACTTAACTGTTAATTAGACAATTATTTACTTGGATCCTCTCCATATGGGTTGTCCTATATTCTCTATCGTACTTCTTTGATGATTTTAGGACCCTACTTATACAAACATAATTAAGAAATAAACATATTAAAGAAGAAAGAAACAGGTGAAGGTGATTAAGAGAAAGAAACTTCCAGTTGCAAAATAAATGAGTCACGGGTCTGAAATGGACAGTGTGGGGAATATAGTCAATAACTAAGTATTATCTTTGTGATGATATATCAAGAGAACTTGACTTATCTTGGTGATCTTTTCGAAATATATAGAAAAAAAATCACTAGCTTGTGTAACAGGAACTAAAATAGTGCTGTAGGTCAATCATACTTTAAAAACAAACAGCCACACAAACTCACAGAAAAAGAGATCAGATATGTGGTTTTCAGAGGGGAGGATGGAGGAAGGAGGGGTTGGAGGAAGCCAGTCAAGGTTACCACCAACTTCCTGTGATGAGATACATGAGTTCTAGGGATGTAATATATAACTTGATAAATGTAATTAACCCTGCTGTATGACGTTATATATGAAGTTTTTTAAGAGAGTAAACCTTAAGAGTTTTCACCATACACATGGTAATTTCCTATGTCTTTCATTTTGCTTCTATATGGGATGATGGAAAGTCACCAAACCTATTATGAAAATCATTTCATATAATATTTTGGATTCTTTCTGACAAATAAGAGAAATTTTCCGAGTATTGGGAAATTGGATGCTGCCAAACAATTTAACTCCTGTTTTTGCACCACAATACTGAAGTTGGAAGTAATGACTGTTTTCCAGGTCTAAGCTGGACAAGGTAGGGATGAACTTCTGGCTCTTGCTGGTTTTTTCGGTAGATTTTGGGAGAATGCAAGGCACCAGGTTCTGTACATTCTTCAAACATTAGTGGTTAAAAAAAAAAAGAAAGAAAGAAAAGGCCAAGTGTACAACTAAAACATGGAACTGACATAGATTTTAAAAGCTGTTTTATTCAGATGCAGAACAGAAGGAAGAGAAAAATCAGTATTATTTTCCCAGTTTGCTTCCAAGGTGAAGCATGGTGCAAAGAACCCTCTTTGTTTTACTAGGTAGAGTGATAATAATACTGTCTTCTGGACCCCCTTCTAATTTTTTTCCAGGTCACTTTAGCACAGGGTACACATATTCGGACCATGATCACTGTTAGTGCAAATAACTTATCCAAACTATGTATATTTGTTTGAAGCACCATGTTTGACATGGAGGTAGCCCACCCCTACTGTCATGATGAGATGGGCCTTGACTGAGATTTCCAAGTAGCCACTGGAAATTTCAAATTAAATGGCAAGAGGTGACCTTTAAAGTCTTTCTGAGACAGCACAGAAATTTCTGTGGGAATCATTCCTGCCTTCTTCTTTTTTGCCTTTCAGTTTTATTTATTTATTTATTTATTTAGGACTGCAACTGCTGGCTACAGCCACAGCAATTAGGGGTCCAAGCCATGTCTGCAACCTATACCACAGCTCATGGCAATGCCAGATCCTTAGCCCACTGAACGAGGCCAGAGATCGAACCTCCTCCATCCCCATGGATACTGGTCGGGTTCATTACCACTGAGCCATAATGGGAACTCCTGCCTTTTAGTTTTTGATGTGTTGGTTTAAAAACCAATCATTTTGTCATTCAAGAAGTGATCATATATTTCTAACAGAAGAGAAAACAAGGACATGAAAAAAGATGACTTTTTACTTTAAATAATCGTAACAAATGCTTATCAAGGAAGGTTTGTTCTCTGTGTGTGCATATATATATATATATATATAAAATAGGCACTTAGGATTTTGCTTCCATCCAAACCAAGACCTCTTGCTCAATCGCCTTAAAGAAACAACACAAGATGCCTTGTTTTGTTTGTTTGTTTGCTTGTTTTTGCTTTTTAGGGCCACATATGGAAATTGTCACTGTGGCATAGGCCGGCGGCAACACCAGATGCCTTATGCTATTAGATTGTGTCAGCATAAATCTTCCCCATTGGCAATGGGAACTTATTTATTTATTTTAGGGGAAAAAATGAAATCTTTTATATGTCAGGAGAATGAACATTACTAAATTAATACAATTAAAGGCAACAGGACTTTTATCCACTGTTATGAATTAGCCTCGCACGGTCCAGCCTCCACAAGACAGCAAATTATATTTCCGTTTTTACCCACTTGGTCAAATGCACACTTATTACCATCACTCATTTAGAATCTAATTCAATTATCTGAGCAATAGATTTTAATGGGTTTTGCTACTTCTCGATGTGCCCCAAGGGAAGAAGGATCATGTTTGGTTTTCTTCTCTGCATCAAGGAGACTGTGTTGGTTTTACCCACATGTAAAAATACACTTGCTCTGAATGTTTGCTGCACAAAATAGGGTGTGGAGAACACATAATAGAGAAATCATTTTATGGAAACCCTCCAGTTTTACCTGATATTCTATTTATTGCAACAGGAGGTTATATAAAGATTAATGGACTCACGTTAGTGACAATAAGAAACAGGTGCTGTGACCCAGCAGCGAGCTGTATCACATGGGAGAAGAGAAAGCTCTGTTCATGCATTTAGTTGCATGCTTCTACTTTTCAATCCTAATACCTGGGAAGGCAGCCTTCAATATTTTCTGTTAGTGAATTGTTGTATCATGAATTATTTTTTCCCAAACTATTATCCAGAATAAAGGTCTAGGAGCTATTTGGTACAAATAATGCCACAACTTAAAAAAATTTCTAGAAGCAGAACTGCTATATATATATCAGCTCCACCATGGAGAAGCAATGTTAATTCAGCACATTATATTGCATGAGAATTGACATGTCATCACACATTAATTCATGTGACACCCTTTGTGGTATTATCCACATTTTTAAGATCAAAATAGGTGACATCATTTGTTCAAGCTCACAGAGCTAGTTAGTGGTGGTACCAGGACTTCTGATGCCAGAATTAGCATTCTTCCCACTTTATCCTATTAAGAAATTGGAATACTCATTGATTCTTCTTCAGTGGTAAAGCAGAGATAATGTAGCTTTAGCTCCTAGGAATCATGCTTGGTTATTCCCAATATGCAGACTTTTTTGGCCACCACTCAATTCATTCCCAGAATATGCCTCCAGAAATAACAGCAAATTCTTGCCATCATTTTTGGTGACTCCAAGACCCAAAACATGGCCCTTCAGCTTCTTGCCTGTTTCTGCTGCTCAGACATCTGCTTCCAACCCAGTTCAGCTGCCCCCCGGAGTCCACTGTCATTTCTCTAACTGCCTCTTAGACACTTAATCATCTAGTCCATGAGAGGCAAAACAGCACTGTGTTACTTGCATGGGCCCTGGAATCTGACCCCTGGACTTCAGTTGAACTCTGTTCCAGTTCTACAGTTTACTAGCTGGGCAAGCTTTATTGCCATGGTACTAAAAGAGCTCTTAAGATTAAGCAAGTTAATAATACATGTAAAGATCCAAGCAGTCTGGCATTTAGTTAGTGCTAAATAAATAGCATCTTTTTAAGCCCTTCAACCTTCGACCCCTTCTTTCTCTCTGGTCTTCACCAATGTGTAGACTTGGGGAAATCCCTAACAATTTGCTTATTTCCAAGTTCAAGGATGCGACTGTGGATCTGTGAAGGAAAAGAAACCCACTGGCTAACTTCCGTGAGACAGAGAGATTCTGAACCCAATAGATATGCATGAAAGGAAGCATCAATGTTGAAATTTATAGATACAGGATGGGAGTGAAGTGCAAATTAGCTGACGGATTCAAGAAAACTGGGGACTCTGTGAGCCCAGGAAATATAACCAAGGATGAGCTATCCTAAACCACATTTCCACACAAGCCCGATGGTTGGGGAATTCCAGGTGGATGTGTGAATGTGAAATTCCCCTAAGGAAAACACAATGAAAAGACTGGAAAGTGAATCAGAAAGCAAGAAACTCCAGCTTCTCCAGTTCATTATTTCTCTGTCTGGGACCAGGGGAACAGTGCCCCGCCAGACATTAGTAGTTGCTCCCTGACGCAGCCATGTTTATTATTAGGGAAACACCACAGGGTCTACTGTTTTCTTGGAGACTCACAAGTCACATTCACTTACTGAACTTTCTTAGAATTCCTGCTGCAAACCACTGGGTTTAACAATGTTGCAGGCCAGTTCTTCTGTTCCTAACGTTCATTTATCGCCTTTTCACTTTAACTTCACCCCAATCCAGGAGATCAGATGTGAGATTTTTACCATGGAGAAGATAAAGGATCATTAGGAGCATAACAAGAGCATATTAACAGGAATGAACAGAGTGTATAGTTCTAGGAATTTCAATTTGGTAAGAGATCACTTGGGTTGAGTAATTCATAACAGAGAAATGCTGGGTTCCTTGATTCCAAAAACTAGCTCTTCATGCAAATATTCCAGGACAGACCCCCTGAACTGTGCCACCCCACTTTGATCCCTTACTCAGTCGAGATTATAGTGCTGGTCTGACTCAAAAACTTGTTATGAAAAAGAAAGAAAGTAAACGTTAAATGAGACACTACATGGAAAGTGCTTAGCAGAGGGCTTGGCACAGATAAAATGGGTATTACAAGTTTTGATTTTACTATTGTTATTTTACTACACAGTTTACAGAGTTAAAAAACTTGAGCTATTTAGAGAACAGCAATGCTGCTGGGGAAAGGAAGAACTCTGTCTTCCAAATGTGACCAGTGTCCTAGTTTTTCATTTAAATCTGGGAGTTCCCATTGTGGTGCAGTGGGTTAAGAACCCAACATAGTGTCCATGAGGATGTGGGGTCTCTCCCTGGTCTTGCTCAGTGGGTTAAGGATCTGGCATTGCCACAGGGTTTGGTATAGGTGGCAGATGCGGCTCTGATTCAATCCCTAGGCCAGGAACTTCCATATGTTACAGGTGCAGCCATGTAAATATAAATGATAAACATAAATATAATAATAAACATAAATAATAAATAAGTCATCTCTGGAAAGTGTTAAATTTGCCAGTTTGGACAAAATAAATCATATCAAGTATGAAAATGCACCTTAATGAGTTCTACTTGGCAGCAGGCATGAAAAATACTGCTTTGTCTTATCAACTACAATAGATTGAAAAATAATGCTATTCATCTTTTGGTGATTTTCAAAAGACAAGAAGCCAAACAGCAAATAAAACAACAGACTTAAAGCTGCTTCACCTTCATGTGCTTGGGCGGCACACACTAGATACCTCTGCTATTGGAGTGGAAAATGTTTCTAGATAGTTCTTATATTTCTCTACCAGGCAAGGAAAGCATCTCTTCTCCACATATCATGAATCCCCAAACTTGCAGAGACATATTAAAAGATAGTTCATTTAAAACTTCAAAATGAATGACAATGACAATAAAAGCATTCTAATAAAATGTCTAACCCACATGCAAGGAATTGTGTGTATACTTGCCAGAGTGCATTTGGTGAACACTGTATTTCTCTTTAATATGTTATTATTTTACATATACGTTTAGGTCAATATCATGTTGCAAGTAATGTCAAATGAATTCAGTTTCTACATCCTTTTCCTCACCTCTCACAAACCTCGTGGTCTGCACACCAACAAACGGTCTGGTGGTTAATACCTCAAGCGATCTCATAAAATGATGTAGTGATATTGCAAAGTTTATTGTTTTGAATTTTGATGAAGCTGAACCTTTCTCAAACAATAATATTTACCCATCATTTTGACAAGATCACCCATCATTTTGACAAGATCATCCAACCGGAAGGGACAGACCTCTTAGGCCCTTTGACAACAGATTTAATGGTCTGGCTTCCAGTACATTCTGCCCTCAAAAGTTCATTCTACAAATACAGTCAGAGGGCACCTCCAACAAAGGTGAGACTGCCATTCCCCACTCAGAGCCTGCTAAAACTTCCCATCTCACCCAGAGCACAGGGTTATCTCAGAAAATGGATAACTAAGGAGGAAATTCAGTTAAAGAAATGAGAAGAATAAGCTTGGAATTTATGTCCAATATTTGTCATCTGTTTCCTTAACTGCCCAGCCCATTTCTGAATGTAATTTACATTATAATAACCCAAAAATTGAGATCCTTGATTTGACTCATATTTTAACATTAGAGAAATATGTATATGAGAGCCAAAAATGTACACTTTCTATAGTTCTCTCTTATGCTGTCTCCATTAACTAATTAATGTTCCACCCCTCAAAAGTGGCCATGTTGAACTTATCTATCTGTTTCTAAATCTGGCCCTCATTCCAGCCATGCTAGTCTTCTGTAAATACCTCGGGGCCTTTGCACTTGCTACTCCTAGTATTTTTCACTCAGACATACCCCACTCCCCCCTCTTCTTCTTGCAGGGCTCTGCTCAAACATCATCTCACCTTAGCTGACTCTTCTACATAAAATAGCATCCCTTTCTTCCTTCTCCCCCACCCTCCACCCCATCCTGTTCTGCTTCATTGTTCTTAATGGTTCTTCAATTTTCTTTCTCCTCTCATGACAAGTGAACTTCATGAAGGCAGAACCTTTGCTTGTTTTGTTTACTGCTGAATCTCAAGAACTGGAAGTTTGTAAAATATAAGTGCCAATTAATAAAAATGTGTTGGATTGATTGCATGAATAAATACGTGAAGCATTTTCTTTTCTTTTAACCTTATGGCCATACCCATGGCATATGGAAGTACCTGGGCCAGGGACTGAATCAGAGTTACAGCTGTGACCTACACCACAGCTGCAGCAATACTGGATACCTTAACTAACTGCACTGGGTGGAGGACTGAACCAGCACCTCTGCAGTGACCTGAGAAGCTTCAGTTGGATTCTTAACCCACTGAGACACAGGACAACTCCAACATTTTCAAGTCTTAACTGCACGTGGCCAAATATGTGGGGTGCAGAAGGCACAGCAGTCCCAATCTCAGGCTAAACCCCAGCCCTTTTATGAGACCTGAGTCTAGATGTAAAAATAAACCCAAGAAGTGAGAAAGAGGCCAGGTGAGTGGAGATCCCCTAGGACTTAGATTCAGAGATTTCTCATGAACTTCTCAGCCATTAGACCTAGGAATGTCCCATAAAACTTCAAGAATTCTGGAGTTGACTTTTCCCAGGGGTGGACTAAGCCCAGAGACAAGGGCTCAAGGTCAGTGGAGTCTGTTCCCTTGCCCCTTCAACGTGGATGACCTAATTCATCTTGAGCATGTTCTAGCTCCAAAGAATTAGTATCACAGAATCACTGTGTTTCAAAGCTGGAACAGATTTTTGCATAGTTGAGCCAACATGCCTCATACACAAAGAAACAATGGAATGACATTTCAAAACATTCAAATGTTTGCACTCAAGGTTTAGGGAAATTGTGCTCCATGAAACAATTTTAGTTTAGAAAGAAAGGACTGAGTCACTACTTCTGAGAGATGTGGTGTATAGCATGTACATGAATTCCTGGTAAAGCTTAACATTTTACAGAAAAATAAAAGTGATGATAATGTCCATGTTTCATTGTTATTTGATGCCCGGGTTGGATTTAGTCCTGTGGAACCATTCGTCTGGGTGGCTCTAACAGAAATACTGCAGACAGAGGCTTTTAAACAACTGAGATTTATTTCTCACAGCTCTGAGGTCTAGAAGTCTGAGAGCACAGTGCCAGCATGGTCGGGTGAGGAACCGCTTCTGGTCAATGACTTCTCTTGTCCTCATGTGGCAGAAGGGATGAGGAAGCTCTCTGGGCTCTCTGTTATAAGGGTACTAATCCTGTTCCTATAGGCACCATCCTCATTACCTAGGCAGCTCCTAAAAGCCCCATCTCTTAACATCATCACATTGGGGGCTAGGATTTCAGCATATGAATTGGGGGGGAGGGGCACAAACACTCAGACCATAGAAGGTGGTTTCAAGGCCTCCATAGAGGGTCAGTGAAATTTGGCCTTGCTGACCAGTAAACAACTTCTTCACTATAATCCAGTGGTATCTAGAGACAATTCTGCAAATCGTGCCCACTTGTGCTAAACAGAGGGCATAATTCCTGGTCAAGAGCAAAGAGCAGAGGACTAGAGAGATGACAGCTCTAGTCAAAGTCTAGGCTACTTGCTCTCAGTGGCTTGCCAGAGGACTCAGGTAATTCACCTCCTTTCCTGGCATTCAGTTTGAATCTGATCTATCACAAAGCTCTGATATCTGCCAAACCTCTCTCCACTTGTCAGCTTGAGTCTTGGCCTTGACCTCCTGATTTCCCTGTTCTTCACTGCCCACTTCCCAGTGTGGCAGTGGACAATCTTCCCCATTTGTGAAGATTTCTTTTATTTATTTATTTATTTATTTTCCTTTCAAAGGCTGATATTTATTTATTTATTTACTTACTTATTTATTTATTTTGCTTTTCAGGGTCACACCTGCAGCATGTGGGAAGTTCCCAGGCTAGGTGTTGAATCAGAGCTTGAATCAGCCTACATCACAGCCACAGGAATGCAGGATCTGAACCACCACAACTACAGCCTACACCACAGCTCATGGCATGCTGGGTCCTTAACCTATTGAGCAAGGCCAGGTATCCAACCTGCAACCTCATGGATACTAGTGGGGTTCTTAACCTACTGAGTCACAATGGGAACTCCTTGTGAAGATTTCTAATCCTGAGTCTTAGAATATTATAGGAATAATATAATGGAAGAAATATACTACTTACTACTTATTTCTTCACTTATGGAAGAAATATACTACTTAATTTTTTTTTTCCTCAGAATAATCAAAATAGGCTATGAGGAGGAAAAAATGCCAACACAAAAACTAAAATAATGAAATTCAGATAAAAAGAGAAGTTATCCATACAAATGGGAAACAAATTCCATTACTGGGGTCTTGGAAAGTAACTGACTTTTATATTCTGGAGTGTTTTGCTTAAATAATTACAGATGTCAACAAAGAAATGAGCTGCTACAACTCTAATCTATGTGTTTCTTAACTTTGGTCTACAGCAAATAAACGACTGCAGTGTAAAGACACAAGCAAAAGGACAACAAAATTAACTACCCAGAAACTGCCTCTGTCCCATGTAGACTCTGCATGGCTGCCTCCTTCTCTGTATTTGCATACTCCTCAGTCTCCACACCACTGCGGACTATCCATCAATCATAGCCCTACATTTAAAACTCATTAAAAATCTGTTTGCCATTCCTTGCAAAGATTAATCACACAAGTCCAACATAATAGCTTTGCCAATTTAAATGCTCCCGCTTTACCGTTTCATTTCAAGTGTACTGTAATTATACTATATTGCTTCTGGCCAAGTTAGAAAATTTATTCACATAATAATCCTATTTTTGGTATATGGTATACTCTCAGTGCTATTTCTCATGTTAATTATACACAAAACTTGAAAATGTACTCATAAGTATCTAAAGAAAATAATCTATCATCTATCAATCTATCTACCCATCCACCCACCTCTTAAAGTGTGTCATTATTTAAATATCTGTAAATCCATAAGATGAGCTAATTATTTACTCTTCAGTTATTTTAGCTCTTTGCACAACCACTTTCTTTTTTCCTGAAGAATTATTTTTATTTTAAAAAATTTTTTCTTTATAGTTGACTTACAATGTTCTGTCAATTTCTGCTGTACAACGAAGTGATCCAGTTATACATTTATATACATTCCTTTTTCACATTATCTTCCATCATTTTCTATCACGAGTGATTAAATATAGTTCCCTGTGCTATACAGCAGGATCTTGTTGCTTACCCAATAGTTTGCATTTACTAATGCCAAACTCCCAGTCCATCTCACTCCCTCCCCCTCCCCCTTGTCACTTTTCTATCTTTCCTTCAGTTTTTGTTTTAATGAAGAATTTTCACCAGAGGTGGCATGCATTTGCTTGCTCAGGCTATAAATAGGTGCATAATGAGAACATGGTCTGTGTTTTGAGAAATCACTAACACATATTCAATCCCGGTAAGTTAGTGAGAGAAGCAATTCCTGGCATCTATCTCTATCTCCCAACTTTTCATTGTGGCATATGGAAGTTTCCAGGCTAGGGATCGAATCGGAGCCACAGCAACTCCAGATCCTTGATCCACTGAGTGAGGCCAGGGATCAAACCTGCATCTTCATGGATACTGGCGAGGTTTATTTCCATTGTGCCACAACAGGAACTCCCAATTTCAAAACTTTTGACTTAGCCTTTTCCAGGATTAAGTTAGAGCACAAACTCCTTGCTGTAACTGTATGAGATACTCAAGAAAGCGTACATGGATGTGTTTACAATATGAAGCAATAATTTTAAGGACCCTTTTTTTCTTTGTCATGCAAAAAGCAAACACTAACTCAATTTCTTGTCTTTTCCTTTTGTTTTTTAATGAATTGGAAAGCACTGAGCAAAGGAGACAGATGTTTATGAACTCCAGATCAAGCTAAGCTTTAGCAGCTGGAAAAGTATGCATTATAAATATGATTTTATTTGTAAATGAGAGAGAGATTTCTGCTTTTCTTTTCCATTCTCAACAGACTGGGGAGGCAAGCTCTACAAAGATTGCCAAAATTAATTAGAACCGATTTTAATTAATTATTTTCAGTTAATTTTTGTTGGCTAGGAGTGATCTAAAACTAAAATTCACTTTTGAGATTATAGCTAGCTAAATGATTAAAAAAACTAAATTTTAAATAATGTTGGATTTTTCATTCACTCATCAGGTTTTTTTTTTTTTTTTTTTTTTTTTTTTTTTTTTTTGCTGCACTCATGGCATTTGTAAGTATCTGAGCCAGGGATGGAACCAGACACACAGCAGAGACAACACCAAGTCCTTAATCACTAGGCCACAAGAGGACTCCCATCAGATACTTATTGATTCCCTACAATGTGCCGAAGCCTCTTTAAAGCACTGGGAAATTTGGTAGCTAACCAAATATACAAAAGTTCCTACATTTGTAGTTGACAGAGAAAGATAATAAAACAAAGAAGTAAAGAAATATAGAGTATGTTACAAGAAAACAGGGCATAAAAAAAGCAGTGTTAGGGGTTCAGTGTCAGTTATAAATAACGTACTGTTGGGTCTTCACCAAGTAGGTGATGAGAGAGAGCAGGTGATGAGATGTGAGTAGAGTCCCAGGCGAGGAGGAGCATCTCTGTGTCCCTGAGGGCCGAGTGCACCCCAGGGCAGTGTGCCTACAGCACAGGGAGGGGCTGAGCATCTGAAGATGAGCTCGGTGGGGCAACAGGGCTCCAGACCAATGGCACATGGTCTGTCATTATGGGAACTTTGATGCTTACTCTGAATATCTTGAAAGGCCATAGGAAATATATGAACTAGGTAATGAAGTGATCTAACCTATGCTTTTAAGGATCATGCTCTCTCTGGTGTTGAGAACAGACTGTTAGGAAAGAGAAGCTAGGAGGCTGAAAATGGGACAAAGGTAACAACTTAGGGGCAATGGGGCAGTGGACCAGGCAGATAAGGAGGTGGTGAGAAGGGGCTGATCCTGGCTATATCATAGAAGTAAGGTTGTAGGATTGGTATTGGCTAGAATGTGGGGTTTAAAAGACAAAAAGAGTCAAAATTGACTCATGCTTTATTAACTAAAATTATAGAAATATTAAATCATGATTTAATGTAGGTGTTCATTCATTGTGATCATATTACTATGAACCCCTAACAACATGAATTTTATTACATTTATAGTTGTACAACGATCATTACCACCCAATTTCATAGCATTTCTATCTCAAACCCTAAGTCCATCGCCCCTTCCCAACCTGTCTCCTTTGGAAGCCATAAGTTTTTCAAAGTCCATGAGTCAGTATCTGTTCTGCAAAGAAGTTCATTGTGTCCTTTTTTTTTCAGATTCCACATGTAAGTGATAGCATATGATGTTGGTGTCTCACTGTCTGACTAACTTCACTTAGCATGATAATTTCTAGGTCTATCCATGTTGCTGTAAATGCCATTATTTCTTTCCTTTTAATGGCTGAGTAATGTTCCATTGTGCATATGTACCACATCTTCTTTATCCACTCCTCTGTTGATGGACATTTAGGTTGTTTCCATATCTTGGCTATCGTATATACTGCTACAATGAAAACTGGGGTACATCTATGTTTTCAAGTCATGGTTTTCTCTGGATAGATTCCCAGGAGTGGGATTGCTAGATCAAATGGTAATTCTATTTTTAGTTTTCTGAGGAATCTCTATACTGTTTTCCACAGTGGTTGCACCAATTTTCATTCCCAAAAACAGCGTATTAGGGTTCCCTTCTCTCCACACCCTCTCCAGCACTTATTGTTTGTAGACTTTTTGATGACGGCCATTCTGGCCAGTGTAAGGTGGTACCTCATGGTAGTTTTCATTTGTGTTTCTCTAATAATTAGTGATGTTGAACATCTTTTCTTGTGTTTTTTGGCCATCTGTACGTCTTCTTTAGAGAGGAAATCTTTCTTTAGTTACCTTGAGTAGAGATAGGGATCCCAAAATGATTTTTCCTTGTATACATTGCTTCCCCTCATTGAAAAGAACTTCTCTTTTCTTCCTCCTCAAATATTTTCTTTAAATTTCATAATCATCTTAATGGTATTTTTTGTTTTTTGGGGTTTTTTTTGTCTTTCAGAGCACATATTTTTTCTTAAATAATTATCATTAATAAACACCAAGTGGTTTATATTTTCACAGTTACCTTTCACATTGTTATTAATCTGCATAACTTTTCCCATTAAGCTGTAAAATATTCTGGAAAAAACTCTTTCACTATGTGTACTCAGTTTTTCTTGAAATAGCAGAAAACATCACAAACTAGACTGTTCCTTTTTTGGCATTCTCTTCTAGTCTGTGTTTATTCTTTCACAAAGTGAATACAGTTAATGGGTTGGTCTCAATTATTGTGGATGGATATGCATGTTTGAGCAAATGGTAAAAATTGGAAACATAATAAAAGTAGCAGCTGTGCACCTGGGCATTCTCACATGATTGTGTCCCAATTTTGAAATGCAAGGATTAAGCAAACAAAAGTAAGACAGCTTTCCTGTCACCTTTATTTTTGCCAAACTGACTCAAATGAGGATCATTTTTGACTGTGTGGTTCCTGATCTGTAATTATTTCAGTAGCAGCTCCTGAAAAACTCACAGCCATCGCACAACATCTGTTTCTCCTTTCAAAACTGTTCAGACCCTGAAAATATTAAAAGCGATTAAGGCGATTAAATAAATTTAGCAGGCTGGTCTGCTTTAGCCTCTCCAAAAATATTGGAAACATGATGACCAAATCCATCTGGAGTTTGTTGATATTTCTTGGAATTTCATTATAAGAATGTGGGTGCTGCTACAGCATACGGAGGCTTACTCACACAGCATGCGGTCGAAGACAGGAGTCAACTTCAATCCACAAGTACAGATGGCCATTTTTGAGTAACCTTCCCTAGTGGCAGCCTTTGTGGAGACAGTTTAGGAGTACAACTAAAAATAAACTTCATGAAACTTTTATTTCCTAATTTAAAAGGAAAACCATTTCTAAACAGAGATTGTTCTGTCCTATAGGCATTCACCTGAAGGCAGCTCATTTGGAAGAGATACTGACAATCCTTGAGTTCTAGACTTTTTATTGGTATCCTATATCTGGATGCTCACCTGTCAGTTTACTCATGAATTCTTTGAGATCCACTGCCTTTGGAAAAATAATGAAAGGAACTATGGTGAAACAGACTAGCTAAAGTCTTCCAAACTCTACAATCAACACTAGGCCACGACACATCATGTTTACAGGAAAGTTTGCAGACTCAAGCGCATTTTTTTTTTTTTTTTTAGGGCTGCGCCTGCGGCATGGGGAGGTTCCCAGGCTAGGGGTCCAATCAGAGCTACAGTTGCTGGCCTGCACCACAGCCACAGCAACACAGAGCTACACCTGCGACCTACACCACAGCTCACCAGATCGTTAAGCCACTGAGCAAAGGCAGGGATCAAATCCACAACCTCATTGTTCTTAGAATCGTTTCCACTGTGCCACAAGGGAACTCCTCAAGTGCAAAATTAATACAAACAATAAGAAAATTTTATCTCCTTGCTTTTCTTTTTCCAAAGTGTCAAAAATTACCAGATACCAGCATGCATTCTAATTGGAAGCATAAAAAAAAAAATCACACCTCTCCAACAGCAACAATCAAAACATTACTTGCTAAAGAGCATACTTATCCCCAGACTCTTGAGATACTGACAAGATGACATTTCCAAGTCCCCTGTAACTGATGGTTCTTAAATCCAGCTGTATGAAGGTGACTGATGTCTTCTAATCCACCTGCTTTCCTCAACCAATTCCATTTGACAGGCTCTTTTCTTTTTTTCTTTCTTTGGCAATTGATGTTTTTAGTGGTAGTCAGGTTTTCCACACATGCGTATACTGCAGCAGAAATGTTAGTTACATAGGTAGATTAACACTGAAAGAAAATGGTGCTGTGCCCATCTTTCCAGGGTCCAGGTGTTCTGAGTGTGGTCAGGAACAGAGGGCTGGACACAGAAGGCACAGAGCCTACCAGAGGACTCCGCTGCCCAGACTCAAGGGTGGGCTTGCTCACAAAGGTATGAAAGAGCACCACCCAAAGCCACCCAAAGAGTACAGCCTTAACCCACAAGGCTGCTGCCTACTGTCTATAGGGGATCTCTACTGTGGTCCAGATGTGCTGGAAGTGTCTGTGGAGCCAGCTTAGGCTGTGGCCTCCGTCAGAGGGTTGGGTGCCCAGGCTCTCCAGGCTTACCTGCCCCCACCCCAGACGTGATGGGTCACCTAGACCATGTGATCCTTCCCCCCTCACTCCCCTCCTTCTTCTTCTTGAATGGTTTGTACTTGCCCTGGCTTTATTTGGAATGGGCAGCTCTGAGAAGTCCCTCTCTCCTTCCCCCTCATTGAGGCCAGTCTCAGTTCACCAACAAGGCTGAGGAGGGTCCCGGCATGAGTGAGGATCTTTGGGGTGAACAGATATTGGGTCAGTTCCTATTCTCTTGTTCTCTATGTTGGATTGGTGCCTGATGCTACCCAGCATATTTCGGTGAGGGATGGTAAACAGATTTTTTTTTTTTTTGCCCTAAAAAGGGCCACACTCATGGAGCACATGGAGTGCATATAGTTCCCAGGCTACTGGTCAAGTCAGAGCTATAGCCGGTGGCCTACACCATAGCCACAGCAACGTGGGATCCAAGCCTCATCTGAGACCTACACCACAGCTCATGGCAACGCTGAGCGAGGCCAGGGATCAAACATGCATCCTCATGGTTACTAGTCGGATTTGTTCCTGCTGTGCCACAATGGGAACTCCGCAGATTTTTAATGAGTTTAAATGTTAGCTATAATAGTCCTAGCCTTTGAAATAAATATAATTTGGTTTGTTTTCTCTGTGGGTATAAGTATGTAATAAAAAAATAAGCAGAATAAACAAATAAGTACATTTTTACTAGATTTTTTTAAAAGGTGATTGGGTTCCTGGGAGTATCTTTGCACTTCCAAAAATTTTAAAGTTATTTAAACAGCAATTATTGGGGATTTAGTTCCAGTGACTTCTGACCAATTAGTTGTCTTGTGCAACTAACATTCCATTTTCTGCATATGCATAAGTATTTAAAACTTTGAATAAGTGTTTTTCAGCATTTAATACATACACAGTACTTTTATGGGGCATAAAGATAAAGAGGAAAAACTTCCTATTTTTAAATTTAGTTCAGAAAAAAAAAAGATTAAAAGTATTTAACTTTTACTGATACTGTGCTAGTCTTCTTTTAATTAAAGTATTTGTGTCTTCTTCTTCTCTCTTCAAATTGGAGAGTTAAAAATGTCTCAGTGTAAAATGCCAAGCTAGAATCATTAATCTATACCAAGAAATGGCAAAGGCAGTAGGGAGAATGAAACTCAAAGCTCAATTAACAACAAAAGAAAACTGCACTGTTGTGATATTTCCAGGGCACCAGGTATCCTCGGATTAAGGTGGTCCCCAGTCTACAGAAGAGGAAATCACAGCAACTCATAGGTAATACGCTCTTTTGGAATCAAAGTTTAAGTATGTCAGGTCTTCCGGCCACCAGATGTGAAGGCAAGAAGAGAATAGTGATTTTATCATTTCGTAATCATAAATAGAAAGCAATTAAGATGAATATTAATTTCACTCATGACACTTTGGGCATAAAAAAGAGGATTATGAGGTACTTTTCAATCAAAGCAAACTCAAGATAAAAGACAGAGGAGAATGAAGTCATCTCAATGGTTCTATGGTATATACCACAGAGGATACACACACACACACACACACACACACACACAAAACTGGGTCACTAGGCTGTTCAGCAGAAATTGACACATTATAAATCAACCATGCTTCATTTTTTTTTTAAATACAAAACAAAAAGAACAGCAAGATTTCAGATCACCCTCCAGTATCCATGATGTGTGTCAGGTTTGGCTGTTATCCTGAAATGTCTAAGGAGTATATTGACAACACTCAAGTTACATTCCCATGAGGCTTTAATTATAGTGACCATCCATGTTCACTTATAGGAATTCTATTTGGTCCTTTAAAATTTTTTCAAGTCTCTCATTTTCTTGTTTCTGTCAGCTTGCTCTGGTCACTCCAGTTCCTGGATCACTAATTGTTCTGTTTGCTGAAATTGCTGACTTCCTCATCTTGTCATTGACATTTTTAAACTCTGAGCTTGTTTTTGGTGGGGTATCCTCTTCTTTCCTATGGGGCTCTTGCATGATCTGCTCAGTGGAAAGACCCTCCAAAGAAGTGTCATGTTTTTCTACTTGTCCAGAAGGGTTTCTGGATAAGTCTTCAGGTTATGCTTTTCAGGTTGAGTTTCTGTACAATAGACAAACTATAAATTTCGGTGCTTCCCTTAAACAGGTCTGAGAAAATATTCCCCTTCCAAGGCCTAGAGTGGGCAAGCTACTCTGTGGATCCCAAACCAATAGTTAGGAGTTTCTAGCTCTTTCCATTGTTGGGGCTGCTCTTTCAGTCTCCAAGCATTGGGTAAGCACCCTGTTCGAGCTTCCTACTCACCCAGCCTAAAATCTTGTCCTCCTCTCTATGTGGATGTCTGAATCTGTTTGGGCTGCTTCAACGAAGTACCCCATACTGAGTAACAGATGAACAATAGGAATTTTTGGAGGCTGGAAGTCTGAGATCAGGGTGCCAGCAGGTCTGAAATGTGGTGAGCATCCTCTTCTTGGCAGCCGGCAAACTCCCTGCTGGGTCCTTACAGAGCAGGAGGGGTGAGGGATCTCTTTGGGGCTTCATTTACAAGGGCACTAATCCTATTCATGAGGGCCCCAACCCCCTGACTGATTCAATTCCCAAAGGCCCTTTCTACATACATCCCATTGGGGATTAGTTTTCAACATTTGAATTTGCAGGGTGGGGAGTGGGGGTGAAGCAAAATATTCAGTCTGGTAGTGGGCCTTTAGAATTTGGTCCTCCTTTCTCTTGGAATATATCTGGATCTTAAAGCCTTGAGTTTAAGTTGCATCAGCTTTGATTTCTCCACTGCTAGTACCCAAAGATGTCCCTCTCTTTCCTTGGAGAGAAGCTAAGTATTGTATTTTTCTGGTCATATTTTACTGAATATTTCTAGGCATTTCCAAGACACAGGATGAAGGCCAGCCACCATCCACTGGGTCAGCCATGCTGGTGGAAGTCGGATAAATCAATACTGAGGAAGTCACACTGAACCCAGAACCCTCTTTATTCACTTTCAGCATGGAAAGGTATAAAGCTGCTGCATTTATTGGAAGTACAGGGCACAAAACCTGAATTCATCATCAGAGCAGTTAGTCAGTCAACTGACACTGCTTGTTACAAACAAAAATTATCACATCACAGCAGCGGACAAGACAGCTTCCTAAGCATTGTCCAGTTGAGACCAGAAACCCCACAGCCACAATTTAAAGCCAATTGCTTGAAAAATTCTGCACCTCTGTAAATTTCCACTAGGGACTTTCTCATCCAATTTTTTTTTTTTTCCGTAGTGAGTAAAATGCTTAATTAGACCATTTTCCTTTTTTTTTGTAAACTTTTCCCACATTCCACTTTCAACTTGAAAACCATCATTGTAGACAACATCACCTTTCACCACCTCACCCCATTTAATCAGGGATTAAGTGCTATTAATTCCAGTGCTTCCTGCCTCCTATTTCCCTGGTTCAGGTATTCAGCCTTGTCTCTTCTGGCTTTTTTTTTTTTCCTATATATCTGTTATTTTATTTTATTTTTTAATTTTTTTTAAATTTTCCCAATACATTATTTGGTGACCCAGTTACACATACATGTATACATTCTTTTTTTCTTACATTACCATGCTCCATCATAAGTGACTAGACATAGTGCCCAGAGCTACACAGCAGGATCTCATTGCTAATCCATTACAAAGGCAATAGTCTGCATCTATTCACCCCAAGCTCCCCATCCACCCCACTCCCCCCCAACACCCTTCTGGCTTCTTAAAGTCCCTACCTGTACTCTTTTGTGCACAAGCCTTCAATGGGTCTCCTAAAATTTGTATTTTTCCACTCAATCCTTCAGAGGCTCCCAAAGATAGTCAAAATATCTTCCAAATTGCTTCAGACAGCATAAAATAATTCTGTTACCCACTCTGCTCTTGCCCCCACTTATTTCTGTTGGACTATATATTTTAGAATAATTTTAGCTTTCAAAAAAATTGAGAAATTGAGAAAATAGTACGGAGTCCTCATATACCCCATATTCATTTTTCCTCCCATTATTAACACTTATATTGTGTGGCATATTTGTCAAAATTATTAAACCAATGTTGGTACATTATCATTAACTTTAAATGTCCATAGTTTATTCAGATTTCCTCTTTAGTTGCTTTTTGTTTTGTTTTGTCTTTTGTTTGTCTTTTTAGGGCTGCACCTGCAGCATATGGAGGTTCCCACGCTAGGGGTCAAAGCAGAGCTGTAGCTGCCAGCCTACTCCACAGCCATAGCAATGCCAGATCCAAGCCATGTCTGCGACCTACACCATGGCTCACGGCAATGCCAGATACTTAACTCACTGAGCAAGGCCAAGGATGGAACTCTCATCCTCATGGATACTAGTCGGGTTCACTAACCACTGAGCCATGGCAGGAACTCCTCTTTAGTTTTTATCTAATGCCTTTTTTTCTGTCCCAGGAACCCATCCACCAGGATTAGACCTTGCATTTGGTCATCATGATTCCTTAGGCTCCTCCTGGCTGAGACAGTTTCTCAGACTTTCTTATTTTTGATGATTTTGACAATTTTAATGAGTGCTGGTCTGGTGTTTTGTAACATGTCCATTATTGGGACTGATCTTACTATTTTCTCATGGTAAGGTAAGATTGTAGGTTTAGGGGAGGAAGAGTCTAGCAGTGAAGGGACCACATCACCACATCAGAACAAGGGTACTCCCATTAACATGACTTATCACTGTTGTCATTGATCTTCGTCACTTGGCTAAGGTAGTATTTTTTTTTTTTAAGGTTTCTTCCCTTCTTTTCAGGATTCCTGGTGCATCCACTTGTCACTTACATCTTGGTCACATATTAGTTCATGGAACACACTTAAGAAGGCTTTTATGAGGTCCCTCTTTTGTTCAATTTTTATTATTTTTTCCTTCATCTTCTATCCCCACACCCCACCCTTGCCACACCTACACCAATATATCCTCTCTAACATTATTAAATATATAACCATCCTATTTATGTTCTCTCTTTTAGATAAAAGGTGTATTTCTACATGTATGATTTTAAAAACATGTATATGTTATCATACGTTTTTAAAGGAACTTTCTTCAAACAACATTTTGTTTGGAGGAACCATCCAGCTCATTACTTCTGACCACTCCTTATTGGCTCTTTGGGTACATCAACCACATTTTCTTTTGCCCATGACTCAAATGATGGAGACCAAAATACTTCCTGTTCCTGCATCCACACCAAATGCTTGAGTTATTTCCTGGGATGAGTCTCTTTATGGTCCTGTGGGAGGAGTTCTCCCCCATGCCGATCCAGAGGTAGAAAACGCTGGGTGCTGAGGCTCTCTGCAATCTGGCACCAAGGTGACTGTACGTCTTTCTATGGCTTGTGAGTGCCCCTTTTCCTACATCCTCACCAGGATTTAACGTTATGTGACTTTCAAGTATTCCCCACATTGATGGGTAGAAAGCAGTATATCCTGTTGCTTCCATCTATAATTTTGATCACTAGTGTATTAGTCAGGGTTCTCCCATAAACAGTCAGGTTGACACATAAAATTAACCATCATAATGAGTAAGGTCTAACTTAGTTGTACAAGTCTTCGTTTTCCTCCTTTGAATTGCCTGATCACATATTTTGTCAATTTTTATTTTGTATTTTGTGTTTTTTGCCCTTCTAGTGGATGTATAAATCTCTCCTGTCTATTCTAGATATGAATCTTCCATTAGTTTTATGTGCTGCAATTACCTTGCATCTTTGCTTCTGATGTCCTGACTCAAAGAAGTGATCTTTTATTTTGTTGTAGTAAAATACATCAAATTGTCGACTTCTGATTTTGGCCTTTGTGTATCTCATTTAAGAAATACTTACCTTTCTCATGGTTGTCAATATACCACTCTAGGTCATGAATTTATATGATTTGATATTGAGATAAGACTAATTTCTCTCCATTTAGTGAGCAATTTTCAACATCAGGCACTGAACATCACCTTTAGCTTGTGACTTATGATGCCATGATCACCAAATACAAAATTCCCTTAAGTACCCAGGTCTAATACTAGATTCCAGTTTGCTGGGTTATTTGTCTATTAACTCATTAATATTCATCATATTCAGTTTTAATAAAAAACCATAATTATATAAGTCATACTGAAATGAGCTTATGTTTTTCTCATCCCTATATCTATACTTGTCCTTCAAAATCCAACCTTCTCTGTGGAGTCTTCTTAAATACCCATTTAAATTTAGTTGTTTAATTCACTGCATGTCCAAGCACTTTATCTCCTCTGCTAACATAAAACCCAAAAGAGGTAGCAAAACAGAGAGAAAAGAGTAAGGATTTTGATCTCAGATACCTGGGCTAAATCTTTGCCACTTAGTAGCTGCATGACCACTGGCCATTTACGCAGGCCATTAGAACCACTGCTTTCTCTTCTTAGGGAAAAAATAAAACAACAGGACTAATGAACATTTGCTGCATGTCTTACTGCAGAGCCCTAGGAAGTAGCAAAGGCTACTGCCATCATTTTATAGACAAAAAATTGAAGCTTGTCCAAACTTACACAGCTTATAAGCAACTGCTAGGGTAAGGATTTGAGCTCAGGATGTTTAAAGATAAAAATTTATGTTTCCACTTTTATGCTATACCCTCTTTATGCCACATCCCCTTATTTGGACCCTGGAGAGAGTTGTCTGCTTCAATTATCAGTGATTATTATTTGCCCAACTCCTGAACTATAGGATAGAACAGAACCTCTCACAATTTCAGCTTACCCTAGTGGCTTTACGACAGTTAACATAGAAGGAACACTGCCATGGGACACAGAAAATTCATTGTCTTTATCTGAACAAAAGCATACAAATAATAACAGTTCCCAGCTAGTGTGGGTCAACATTTTTTGCAAGGCCCAATGCCAAGTACTTGAATTCTTTAGCTCATTTAATGCTCACATTGTTCTAATATGGTAGATATTTATACTCTCAATAACTGAGATCTGGTTGGATCAAAGAACTTCCCCAAATTACTAGAATGGGCAGACCTGGGCTTTATCCCAGATTTGTCAGTCACTAAATCCTTCTATTTGAACTATTTGGTACAAAAGCAATAATTTTAATGCATTTTAAAGCTATTAATTTAATTTCCTATCCCTCTCAATTTTTATGTCTTTTTAGGGCCACAACCTGCAGCATACGGAAGTTCCCAGACTAGGGGCTGAATCAGAGCCGCAGTTGGTGGCCTACACCACAATCAAGGCAGCACTGGATTCAAGCTGCATCTGCAATCTACACCGCAGTTTGTAGCAATGCTGGGTCCTTAATCCACTGTGCAGGGCCAGGGATTAAATCTGTATCCTCATGGACACTATGTCAGGTTTTTAACCCACTGAGCCACAACAAGAACCCCTAACCCCTCTATTTCCCTTTTATACAATTAAATACATATTTTGTAGTACAAGAAATAAAAGTAAAGCTGTTTGGATGCTTTTTGACCAAAATAAAGTTTCTTCCATTTTTTCTTTTAACAAGGAGAAACAAGGACAGACTATACTCAGAATCCATTGTTTCCTACTGTCTTTAAAGCACAGTTAGTGATTTTATTAATGTCTATAAACAAATTCCAGGAAGAGAATATTGCTTTGATAAAGGTATTTACTGACAGTAAGTGCTAAACAAATTGGGGGACTGCGCTCCTAATTAGTGCTCCCTCTCTATCTGGCAGACACATATTGACTATGGCTTCTACCAGCTCAGACAGTTCACTCTGTGAGGGCCAAAAACAGATCCATTAAATACCCTGCCAAAATTATTCTGAGAAAAATTGATATAGGAACTTCCTGTCATTGCGAAAACTTAATTTCCAAGTAT
The DNA here is from genome assembly GCF_016906955.1 of Phacochoerus africanus. NCBI lineage: Eukaryota > Metazoa > Chordata > Mammalia > Artiodactyla > Suidae > Phacochoerus > Phacochoerus africanus. The sequence goes on along the minus strand of NC_062544.1, from coordinate 79,245,687 downwards.
GAGGCACTCACGGCAAAGAGAATAACTACAACTGTCGAGATGGATAGGAATTAGGTTTATTACAACATTAGTTCCCAAAGTAAAGGTGCAAAGTACTTGAATGTGGTACTATCTAAATATTACAATTGCTAATGCAAAGAAAAAAATATATGCCTGGTTCCATTTTGTCTATAATACAGCTGCAAAACCACTTGTTCTTCCCAATACCATGTGTAAAACACTTTATTTTCAGGAGCAAACATTTCAATATCTAAAGATATCCCTGTTTAATGTAAAATTAAATACTGAAGAATAAAATCTATCACTGTCTGAGGCTCTCCCCTGATATGAGTCCTTGCTTATCCTGGGCTTTTTTAGGGTAGATTTTCATTTAATCTTTAGGATTGTTGAAAAACACTGAACTTCACAGAACTCTAATGTATTGATTCTCACTTTACAGCTGATGGAGAATCTGCGATATCTTTCAGCAGAATTTGTTCCTGCTTCGCCACAGCTTTGTATTAAATGCCAGGCACCAGCACCATCCAGGTCTAATTATTTTAGGTTTTTGCTTCACAACTGAAGGTACGTTTCACCTCTTAGTGTGTTTTTCCCATGTTTTTTAGCTTCATCTGTTGATTTTTTTTCAAATAAACTTTAGATTGATTTTTATTTCCTACATTTTGCCTCATCCTTAATGAATTGTTTTTCAATTGGAATTGTATTGAATTCATATATGTCTCAGGGAAGAAGTGACACCTTTTCAAATGTGCAGTATTTACACAAAGTCCCTCCATAGATTACACTTTTATCACTTCTTTAAGTTTCCGCATTTAGATTTCAAGCAGTTTTGGTTGAAATAATTTCCAAGAATGTTACAGTTTCTCAGCTGCTGAGTTTGAGATCTTGTACTGTTAAATTTCCTAACAGGTTCTTGCAGTCAGTTAGAGCTACTATTGATTTTTATATTATAGTATATTTTCTGATTTGGAAAGATGTACTGCATGAAAGTGTTAGACTGACCAGCAACTATGTGACATCAACTTCAGTACAGAGAGTGAAATGGATAAAATGGAAATGTTTCCTCGTCTCATTTAAGATAAGAGACCTTTACTGATTAAATTTTACCAGTGTCACCTGTACTCAGAATTTAGTGGCAGGTCAAAATCTTCAGCAGAAATTACAAAATGGATGGCTAGACCTCAAGAGCTAAAGTAATGGGATTCATTTATAGCCAGATCCTTTGAGCACAGGAGTTAAGGAGAATAGATGACAATTACATTCTCAAAGGTTTTATGGCACACAACAGAGGCATGCCAGTAGCAGGAAAGGGGGAGGAGAGAAAATGCACAATCAATAAGAAGCAATTGTGACTTGTAGCATCTTCTAACCCATTCCTGGCATTGAACGTCTACATAGTTTATTATAAGTAATAAGCTTTCTCTAGACCAAGTAATAAAGACATGAGCAAAACCTGACATCCCAAGGGCATCTGCTCAACTGAGAAGGGGATACTGAGTTCTGCATGAGGCAGAATTGACAGTGGCTTCCAGAGCAAAGGAGGGAACCCATGCAGTTTGATTCTTACTACAGCTGAAGGAAATTCACAGGCAGAGTCCCCAACAGGAGAGGAAGTGGCTGAATCACTTCTCCTAGGAAAGATGTTCATATCTGGGGACAGTTACAAACCTCTCCTACTTCACAATGAAGAGGAAACGGCGTAGGAGCATAGTCGAGATGCCATGAGAAGAACAACAGCTGAGTTAGGGAATGCAGAGCATGTTAACAAGGACAATCGTGAATAGCACAACAAGGTCTGAGGTCGGACCTTCTTAGGAGAGTCTTTGTAGTATCTACTGCTTTTCCAAAGAGGATGCTGGGCTTAGCCCTCAGGGTGCAAAGGAGTTATACCCATCCTTGAAACCATGGTGACAAGTTTGAGCATGTCCCTTAGCCCTCTTATAATTTTAATTTCCTGTATAAGCATGTGACCTAGTCTGGCTAGAATTAAAGCACCCTCTCTTCCTTGGTAAGCAGGAAATGCAAGAACCTTAAGAAAAGCATCTATGCTGTTTAGAACTGAGGATGACACACAAACAAGAGGATATCTCTACATGCTCATTTGGTTTCCACTGTGATTTGTCTAGAGAAAAATCAAACCTTTGTAATTATAGATTTTTGCATTCTGTCTATGTGAAAATAGAAAAAAAAATCCAACATAGTTTGTATGGTTAAGGCTTTGATTCATTTGTATTTATATAATTATTTTTTACATATTCAATAATTAAATTCATATTAGCCCCTACTCTAAGCACTGGACAAGATATTGTGTTCTCTCTCCCTCTCCCTGAAATAAGCAAGACTTATCAAAGATGTTCCAATCTATCCAGGGGAAACATAAAAACACTTAGATATCATAATATAAAAAACCTTTTTTAGAGTTCCCATTGTGGCTTAGCAGGTTAAGAACCTGAATAGTATACATGAGGATGCAGGTTTGATCCCTGGCCTTGCTCAGTGCGTTAAGGATCCACCATTGCCTCAAGCAGCGGCACAGATTGTGACGCGGCTCAGAACTGGCATTGCTGTGGTTGTGGCGTAGGCCTGCAGCTGCAGCTCCGATTTGATCTCTAGCCTCGGAACTTCCATATGCTGAAGGTGTGGCAGGAAAAAAAAAATTAAGTAAGATTAAATATCCTGCTGTGTAGCACCGGGAACTATATCTAGTCACTTATGATGGACTAGGACTATGTCTAGTCACTTATGTAAGAAAATAGAACGTGCACATGTATGTGTAACTGGGTCACCATGCTGTACAGTAGAAAAAGAAATTGTATTGGGGAAATAACTATTAAAAAACAATAATAAAAAGACTAAATATATATATTCACATATACACACAGACACATACATATATGCACACACACATATATATATATTATAACAGGGAAGATCAAGCTTCAAAAATGATACCAGGAGAGCCCAGAAGAGAGAAAAGGAGTCGCTCTACTTTCCCTCCTCCCCCCGTGGTATTAGTCAGTAGAGTGATGAAGTCACGAGGGTGGATCCGTGCCTTTATAAGAGTTTTGAGACCATTTGCTTTCTCCCTCTGCTCTCTGCCATGTGTTGGAAGTTTGCCACCCTGAAGAGGACTCAGACTATCCTACACCCTGATCTTGGCCTTCCAGCCTCGGGAACTCTGAGAAGTAAATTTACGTTGTTTATAAATAAGTTATCCAGGCTATGGTACTTTTGTTATAGAAACACAAACAGACTAAGAACCTGAATCAAGGAGTAAGAATCAGGTTGGAAGAAGTAGTGTTTGACCTTGACCTTAGACATCGAGTAGCTTTCCAAAGAAAAGAGGTGGGGACTAGGGATTTTCTTGGAAAGAGAGTCAGAGAGAGGGCATCAAGACACTGGCATGCGTCTACTCAAAATCTCTGCTCAAAAACCATGGCTTGACTTGAAGCATCACTGTGAATACTGGACAGGAAAAAAAAAATTTTTTTTTATGAAGTAACTTTGAAGACCAGGATAACTGTAATTTCTCAGTCCTGATGTTATTATATGTATTCAAACTGAGCCCATTAGATGAATCCCATCAGCTCAGCAAGTTCCCTATGGTTGTTTCCCAGCTCTTATTCCCATTATATTACAAAATACCTTGCATGGTACCCTCCAGGTGTCCTCAGCACCTGCACTGTGTACACCTGCCCCTCCCTGGCTCTGAGCTTCTGCAGCATCTCCTTGTCACCCATCTGTATTTGCCCAGCAAAGTAGAGGTGTGATTATCAAAGCTGTGCTGCTCCCACAGGGATAATTTTCTGAGCCACTAATCAGACTTCTGTGAGCTGAAGTTTGGCATTTGCCTTTAGCCTCTACATGGATTAAAACATGAGCCACTGCAGGTGCTGACCCGCAACACCCCCTGAGCAGAGCTCAGGGTCAACACCAGGGGTGAGGGACTCTGTGCTCTGGGAAAACTGGAAAAACAGGGCTTCGGATAGTCAGATAGTTTTAGAGAAGATTTTATGTGCCCAATTCTTGCATCTCCTCATATCTAGAGAAACACTAAAATCCTTCCTGGTGATGTCTGGTCCTTGTGACTGGTAGTAACCTTCAGGAGATTAGCAACAAACTTTTGTAAAATGTGTGTGTGCTGCATGCCCCTCCCCCCGCCTTTATCATATCCTGATATTCCCCCTTTTCCTCCTTGGGTGGTATTTTATCCTGGTCTGTAGTTAAGGATAAAGCAAAGAAAGTCTCAATCATCTTTGAATGCAGTTACCTCCAAGGGTGAGAGCTGGTTAGTCCTGCAGGCTTTGAAAACTCAGGATACTGGCCCTGATAGTGGAGGTGCATATCAAAGGAATTATTTCAATGAGCCAATGCCTCTTTTGTTCCTGCTCCCTGCCCTTTGTTGCAAAAACTCCTATATATCCTAGCTCTTCCTTCACCACCTTAGAGCGTTTCTCAGGGCGACCTGGGATGCTGTCTCCTGGGATTAAGTCCTACTTTGCCCCAAATAAAACTTAACTTTCAGATTGTGCATTTTTTTAAGACACTTCTATGGAAAGTCTTTTTTTTTTTTTTTTGGTGCTTTTAGGGCCATACCTATAGCACATGGAAGTTCCCAGCACATGGAAGTTGAATCAGAGCTGCAGCTACAGGTTTGCACCACAGCCACAGCAATGCCAGATCCAAGCCATGTCTTTGACCTACACCGCAGCTCACAGCAACGCTAGACTCTCAACCCACTGAATGCGGCCAGGGATCGAACCAGCATCCTCATGGATACTGGTCTGGTTCATTACCACTGAGCTATAACGGGAACTCCTGGAAAGTCTTTAAGGTAGTGGTTATACATGAAGCAAGTCTCTCACATTTTACCACCACTCACTCTTCACACTGCAAACAAGACAATATGGTTCATAAGATTTATTTTGCATAGCCAGCCTGTGGGAACTCTATTGGATATTGGCAGAAAGTGGGACAATGTTGAATTGATGACAGTTTTTTGTTTTTTATTTGTTTTTTTGTTTATTTGGGGGGGTTGATTTTTGTCCAGTAAGACCAAGGACTTATCAAAGCTTACTCAAGAAGCCTTGGTGGCGGAAATTAATTTTAGGATTCCAGTTACTCAAGGAGCAGCGGATGACTAATTCTTACTGTCTTCTATCCACCCCAGAACTTAAAAGTGAACAACCAATGGTATAGAAATTTCCAGTACACCCTTTTGAATCAGTTTGGGTCCAAGAGCATTTATTAGTGCCAATTTGAGTGTGCAAAAGACTTGGCTAGACTCTTGCTCTCAAGGAATTTAAGGAAGACACACTTATAAAAAGTGACTTTTAATCAGGACAGAAGGAATGTCCCAACTTTGATGAACACAACTTTGATGTGTTAAGATTTCCCAAGCTACCAAGGTAAACTGAAAACCTGACTATTGTAATATATTGCAGTGTCAACAGATATTGAAGGGCAGAGGCTGAAGCAATTATACCTTTACAGTTTCCTACTTTCTATATTTAAATGCAGGGTTGCTTTGGGCATCTTATGTCCTGTATCCATACAAAGGAAAGAAATAGGTAACTTCATGTTGCTAAACTTGGATGGACTCAAATCAGAGAATTTGGGAAAGTAATTAACTTGGATTCTCCACTTAAGGACTTATAACTCTATCAATAGTTTTACGTTATTAATGACTTTCCAGAATATCAGAATGCCTTTAAATTCCCACTTGACTATTCTGTGCTTAGCTATAATTACCCATAAAATTAATACCTAGACTATTTACTAGATGCCAGACAACATGCTATGTGAGTTCCATGCACAATTTCACTAAAACTTCTCAATAATAATGCAAAACAAGTAAAGTTATTCATGTGAGGCAATGGAGGGCCCAGGTGGTGTACAGGGAAATTTCTAGCGGTCCTACTGCCATATGGAGGCAAAACCGAACATAATCCCAACTGATTCTGTACCATCTTCACATATTTACACCTCCACACACTCACACACCAACCACCTTAACTGTTAACAGCTTCCAATAAGATTATTTTTCCATAAATAATAACATCCATTTCCTATCCAGTATGGGGGCATGACCAGAGGCCATTATTTCTGAGTAGAGCAAGGGATTTAGACTGAACTCCCATGATCATTGTTAGAATTAAATTAGACAACAGCTCCAAACACTTAAAAATGTAGAGGGCTATATAAAGGTAAAATTTTGATACCCTTTATAATAAAAAATAATCATAAAGAATTTTATAATATTGACGTGACAGTTGTGTTATTAGAGAGATTTGTTTGTCTTTTCCTTCCAACTAAATTAGAACATTGAATGGAATGGAAAGGGCTTTAGATAACTTTGAATGACCTGAAATGAAACATCCCCCTTTTATAAAAGGGTCTCATTTTAACATAGAAAATCTGTGGATTCACATTTAAGAATCTTTGACTAAGGAAATAATTGGCCTTTTGCCATGTTTTCCTTGACTAGAATAATTTGAATGTTGGGAAGAATGAGACAGTGTTCAATGATTATTTGTGGATTCAGTCCTATGGTTTTCCAGGGGGAGCATTTACATCTCACTGTTTTTGTAGCAGATCATGATTTATAACTCAGTGTCTATGACAACTAAATCTCAACTCTAACAAGACATGTTCTTTGAAGAGCAAGTTATTTATTTTGGGGGCCTTTTTTTTTTTAGGGCTGCAACTGTGGCATATGGAGGTTCCCAGGCTAGGGGTCTGATCAGAGCTGTAGCTGCCGGCCTATACCACAGCTCATGGCAACGCCGGATCCTTAACCCATTGAGCAGGGACAGGGATCAAACCCGAAACCTCATGGTTCCTAGATGGATTCATTTCCACTGTGCCACAACAGGAACTCCCGAAAAGCAAGTTATTTTTGTTTTTGATTTTTAAAAGTGATATGAGGGTAATCTTAGACCAAGCAGACTTACACCTGTTAGGAAGGTAGATTCAATCCAAGGAAAAATGTTTATGATTTAGTACATTGATATGATCACAAAACCACCATTTATGTGTTTATCTTTCTGTGGTAATAATGGAATATGAAGAATTTCTTTTCTTTGGGTAATGCTTTTTACATTTCCTTGGAAAAGATGAGTGAAGGCTAAAAAAACAGTTATAAATGGTGAACCACTGCCAAATAACTCTTATCCTCTTGTGTTATCTATTTTTTAGGGATTTAGGATCAAGCAAATAAATGTGACTGATGTCTAACTATGAGACTGTGAAGGATACCTTAAATCATCTAGCTTTGGGGGAGTTTCTTTCTTTTTTTTTTTTTGGTTGCTTTTTAGGGCTGCACCCGTGGAATATGGAGGTTCCTAGGCTAGGGGTCCAATCAGAGCTGTAGCCGTTGGCCTACGCCAGAGCCACAGCAACTCCAGATCTGAGCCGTGTTTGCTACCTACACCACAGCTCACGGCAATGCTGGATCCTTAACCCACTGAGCGAGGCCAGGGATCAAACCCACAACCTCATGGTTCCTATTCAGATTTGTTTCCCCTGTGGCACGATGGGAACTCCTGGGTAAAAGTTTCATCTTAAATTAACTTACTTAAAATACAACGTTGGTAAAAAAAAAAAAAAAAGTTAACCTGTCCGCTGTTACAGAGTATACAGAGTCTATTAGAATGATTTTGCAATATCCACTTATACTAGACTTCACACTAGACTTTTGCTTTTGTACCTGGATGGATAGGTATGTGAATGTGTATGCACACATTTTTTCCCTCCTATTTCACAGAAGATTGCAATTTCTCTTAAATTTATCCCACCCTATTTAATCAATTTGTATCCATCCTATTGTGAGCCCACTGCCTTTGCCATGCTTGGGAGAGCTAGAATTTGATGTCTATTTTACCAAAGCAGTTTTTATAACATGGCTGATTGCATGTAAAATCCCACATTTTTACTCATGGCTCTGCAATTGCTCATGTCCCTTTGCACTTTCATAAACTGCTTTCATATCCTGCATGAGACCTGTGAAATCAGCAGCATGGCTCTTAGAAGATGGAAATTGCCGGAGCGGTAGCTTTTCAGCCTTTTAAGCACCACGTCTTTGGAGCACTTTGTCAAAACACATCAGACCAGCCACATCTGTTCATTTATCTAAACCAGAGAAAACAGCTTTTCTTTTAAGATCTTCTTAAATCATGCATATTGCTTGCTCTTGCTTGATGACTTCCCAAAGGTATATATCACTGTTCCCCTGGGCAGGATGAACTTCTCATTGGCCTGTTATAACTATGCATGTTACCCCACAGTCCTTTGTAAGCTGCACTGCTCCTTGAGGGTTCCAGCTTCCTGAAAGCAATGTTCCTTCTTCACTGCAATTAACAGTGAACTTGGAACTGTTTAATACAGTCGATCTGCTGAGCTTAAATCTGAACATAAACGTAAATACAATTAGGTCTAAGGTCAGGAGACATTAGATGGAAATGATCCTCTCTGACCACCTTGCTTAAAATCTCAGTCATTAGTAAAACAAGTTTAACAATGTTTTAAAAATACTGGAGGATATTCTATTGTACTAAACACCAGAAGGGGAAACAACCTTGGGCAGGGTAATCACCTCTATATAATTTACAAATTCCACCAGCAAAGCATAGCTTTTTAGGGATGCACCCAGAGCATATGGAGGTTCCCAGGCTAGGGGTCAAAAAGCTACAGCTGCTGCCCTGTGCCACAACCATAGCAACACAGGATCCGAGCCACCTCTGCAACCTATACCACAGCTCATGGCAACACCAGATCCTTAACCCAATGAGTGAGGCCAGGGATCGAACCTGCATCCTCATGGATACTAGTCAGTTCGTTAACCACTGAGCCACGATGCAAACTCCTGTGTTGCCTTTTTAAGTTGTTGGTTGTGAAACTTTTCCATCTGCTGCTCCCAGGCTTTAAGTTAGGTGTTTAGATGAACACTGAACATTCCCTATTGAGTCCCAGTGTATTATGTCTAATGCCAATTCAGTAATAGTTCGTTATTCTGATAAGACTACCTGGACATGTTTCTGTTAACCCCAAATAAAATGAGGCTTCTTTATGATTTAAAAATGTGTATATATGTGTGTTTACATGGACATATAATTTGATAGATTAATTATTTCAAAAGAGGCACTTGGAGAGAAGGAGAGACACAGAACCTCATGTAGGTAAGTGAGTTTCCAGGTGAGTGGGGTGGTGAACTGCCTAGGAGACACATAAACACACACACACACACACACACACCCCTGAATCATTCTGCTGTGCATCTGAAACATTGTAAACCAACTATACTTTAATTTAAAAAATAATACAACATTTAAAATGTCTCATTGAGAACTCACTGTGAAGGTGGCATTGGAACAGACTTGAGTCAGGTGAAGTGGTGAATGCAGAACTGGGAATAGAGGAAAGTTCTAGCAAATATGAAATGCCTGATGCTGGAGCTTGGCTGGATGACATTATTAGCAAGGAGGCTGAAGTATTACAACAAAAAGGGTTGAGTTGGTGAATGCAGACAGTGGGGGTGGGGCAGGAAGAGGGAGAAATCAGACTGCCTGTGGGGTCATTTAAGCCACTATCAGGACTTGAAATTTTCTCTGAGATGGGGAAGCGTAGAGAGGTAACCCTTGGAAGAGTGAAATGATCTGTCTTATGTTCACAGACACCCTCTGACTGCTATTGAAATGAGTTTGCTTGGGGACAAAGATGAAATGAGTTTGCTTAGGACAAAGGTGAAAACAGGTGGAGGACAGTGGTGGCTGGGACCAAGATGGCAGCAGAGGAGCAAAAAGAATTGTCTGAATTCTGGATAATTTTTGCAGTTAGAGCCAATGGCCTAATGAACTTAATACTTAATGTGGTAAAAAGTGAGAGTCAAAGATAACAGTGAGTTTGCATATCTGAGCAGCTGGAAATACAGGGTGGCTATTTTCTGACTTGGATAAGAAGGTGCAGAAAGCCTGGGTTTGAGATAGGTGACAGCAAAAGTTCCCTTTTCAGGCTGGGGAGTGCGAGGTGCCCATTAGACATCCAAGAGACCATGTGAACTGGCTGCAGTGAAGTTCATGGACTTTGTAGTTCGAGATAGAATTCTGAGCTGGAGATAGATTCTTGGCAGTTGGCAGAAAGCAGATGGCATTTAAGGTTGGAGTGGACCCAAATGGCAGGCTTGGTTCATTGTGCACTTCGTGTTTCAAAGGAGAATTTGTGTGCCTTTAGATGGAGCACATAACCCCTGATTTCCTGTGCTCCCATCACTCCCTCTTGCTTTATACCTGTCCTACTTTACCTGCATGGTGCCTGTGGCTCCTCTTGAATGAGTAGGGGTCTTGTTTTTATGGTTCAGCAATGCATGTTCTTGGCACTGAGTTGATTCTCAGTAAAAGTCTGGCAACAAGTGAATGATTTCCAGTACAGAATATTGAAAGTGTTCAGCAAAGTTTAGAGGAAAGTCAAGTCCTAGGAGTATATGAAAGATTAGAAGGTGAGGTAGGAAACAGACTCAGAAAAAGAAAAAAATGACCCAGAATGGAACTTTCACTGGCAGACAGACACAAGAGATGAAAAAACTGGATTATTAATACAAGTGAATCAAGAAAGAAGAACTGAGAAGGGCAATTAAAAGCAAGCCTAGAACTAGAGATCAGAATCAGTCTGGGTCAACGTGGTGGTACAGGCTTGTTAGCATCACAAACTGGCTCTAACTGGCCTGGTTTTCCAGTTGCATCTCATGCACACTGTCCATCTTCAAGTGGCCAAATTGAAGACACCTCCGGTATTATACCAACCTACCAAATTTAATCACACCTTTTTAAATAATGTATTTTATTGAAATATAGTTAATTTACAATGCCATGTTAAGTTCTGCTTACAGTAAAATGTGTGTGTGTGTGTGTGTGTGTGTGTCTAGATAGATAGATAGATAGATAGATAGATAGATAGATAGATAGATAGATTCTGTTTCATATTCTTTTCTATGACAGTTTATGGTTTATCACAGGATACTGAATACAATTCTCTGTGCTATACAGTAGGACCTTGTGGTTTATCCATCCTGTATATACTAGTTTGCATCTGCCAACCCCAAACTCCCTTATCCTTCTTTCCCCCAGTTCCCCCCTCCTTTGGAAACCACCAGCCTGTTTTCTATGTCTGTTCATACCTCCCTGAACATGTTCCTCTCCAGACCCTTCCTCTGCTGTGGACTCTCACTCCATATTCAAAGCTCTCACCGAGAGTTTTGCTTCTGAGGCAACATCTCCCATCATTACTTAATATAAACTTTTGGAATCTATACATGGTGTTGTGCAGAGTTGACTTCAGGTATAAACTGGTCATTTGGTTCAGGTACCCTAAAGTATGCATGATGTACTCTACAGGTAATAGCACAACACCTCTGGAAGAGCCAGTAAATGTGTGCTGCATATGTTGTAGTACAAAATCTAGAAACAGAGAGCTGACAAATGAAAAAGGGTCAGCCATTCATGGGAATGTGCTATATCCAAAGAGAACCAACATTTACTCAGTAGGAAAGGCAGCATCTATAGCCTATGGAGAGAGTAGACCATGGACCCCAAGTATGCTGAGATAAGTCACCCCAGACCAACTCTTTCCTGCCCCGATGTTTGATTTGGTTTTGTTTTTGAATTTCATGTTCACAAAGCAATCCTTTGCTTCTTAATTTAACTTTCCATACCTGACACTGTAAAATAATTACATTTTATGGAGGAAAAAGACTTAGTGACAAATATACTCTTCATTTCTAAAAGGTATTTAAGGCATTTTAGCTATGGCTTTAAAAATGAGCTTCCTGATTTTGGCTAATAGAGTTCATCAGAGTCTACCGGTATTTGGTGAATAAATAACACGCGCTGTACCAGCTAAATTAAGGCTCATAACATAAAAAAAAAAGAAGGGGAGTTCCCGTTGTGGCGCAGTGGTTAACGAATCCGACTAGGAACCATGAGGTTGCTGGTTTGGTCCCTGCCCTTGCTCAGTGGGTTAATGATCTGGCGTTGCCGTGAGTTGTGGTGTAGGTTGCAAACGCGGCTCGGATCCCGCGTTTCTGTGGCTCTGGCATAGGCCTGCAGCTACAGCTCTGATTTGACCCCTAGCCTGGGAACCTCCATATGCCGAGGGAGCGGCCCAAGAAATAGCAAAAAGACAAAAAGACAAAAAAAAAAAAAGAAGGGAGGAAAAAAAGAATAAGGAATTTCTGAAATTCACTTTATCAGAGAATATATTGTATGCCTCTTCTGAAGACTGTGCATTTCAGGGGACTCAGTATAAATATAGGTTGCTCAAGAATCTTAAAATTTAATTCAGAACATTAAAACTGATGGATACAGAACAGTAGGCCAGACTACTTATGTGTTGGGGGCGGGTATTACCAAAGAGACACATAATAGCAATTCAGAAATTAGATGTTACTGCTATCTGGACTTTAGACACACGAAATGGCCACTTGGAGAGATTAGATAAATTACACTAGGTCAAAATGGGAGTCAGGGGCAGACTTGGAATTTAAACCCAGATTTTCCTCTAAACTATATGCTCTTAAGCATTACCTTGCAGTTTACTGAGGAAATTCCATATTCCAGGCAATTCAGTTTTCTACATATTATGTTCTACATATTATGTTTCTACATATATGTTTCTACATATTATGTTCAGCTATTTTAACTATTCCAGAGCATAGGGAATGATAGAAACTATCTGTCTGTATTTAATATTTTTTTTTCTTTTTCTTTGTTTTTTTTTTCTCTTTAGTGCCACATTTGATGCATACGGAAGTTCCCAGGCTAGGGGTTGAACTGGAGCTACAGCTGCAGCCTATGCTACAGCCATAGCAATGCCAGATCTGAGACACATCTGCAACCTTTGTCTCAGCTTGTGGCAATGCCATATCTTTAACTCACTGATCAAGGCCAGGGATTGAGCCCGCATTCTCACAGGCACTATGTCAGGTTCTTAACCAAGAGCCAAGCCACAAGGGGAACTCCTCTGTCTATACTTATAAGGAGCAAGCATGGACTTATAAAACTCACAGAAATAAAGACTATCTTGCTTATGAAAAGGAAAGAAAGGATTCTAGTTAAAGTAGGAGCAAAGCAGATAGAGCAATTTTTAAAATGAGGAGCAAGTTGTATATACTAGAGGAATGGTCATCCAGTTGGTGATCTTCACCAAGGGTACCCACTTCTGTCCTTGAGCGCCTACCAACACTTTCCAAAAGAAGTATACTAGGAAGAAAAATACAAAATTCCCTACTTAGACTTGATTTTATCATATAGCTGAAAGGGTAAAAATAAAATCAACTGAAAAAATATCTTTAATTACCACCCCTCCAAAAAAAAAAAAAAATCAGTTTAATGGCAGGTTATAAACTGAAAACTCAGTAGTTTTTCTTTATGTTGCCAAAACCACAACATAATGCAAAATATTATTGGGGAAAAAATTCACCATAGGATCAAATTATAGACTATCCAAAAATACATTTAACAGAAAAGGTGAAAGGGATGTAAAAACAAAGTCATAAAAGTTCATTGAAGGAATAAAAACAAAATGAAAATATTTCATTCCATAACATTTATGGACTAACAGCATTTGCTAATAATAATATGTGCTGGGTCCTTGTTTCATGATATTGAAAATACATCTTAGCTAGACTCACATTTGAAACAAACAAAAAATCCAAAGAAAAAAATAATTATGAAAGTTTCTGAAAACATGAGGTAATTATTTTTATTTTATAATCTTATATTGAGGAAGATGCAAAAGTTATTAAGAAGAGTAAATCATATTAAAATTTCAGTAAGTCCAAGGATATCATAAATACTTAAAAGACAAAAGAAGACTGAAAAGTTTTTGTGAAGTACATAGACAGCTAATAAAAGACAGTATAAAAAGAAACCCAGTTAGTCAAGAAGAAAAAGACAAATGTCCAATAGAAAAATGATCGAAATATATAAGCAGGCAACTCATTTAAGGAGAAGAAACAAAAAATTGTTTACAGAGAGAAGAAAACACGCTTAATCTCCATAGTGATCAGAGGAATGCAAATTTATATAAGAATGATTAATCCTTGATCGATAATGTCAGGGTTCATATGCATGTCAGGAAGCAGGGTGATTGATAGACCCTTTCAGGAAATCAATTTTGTCAGCAACTACTGAAACATCAAGGGTGTCTTATTTTTTTGATCCTGAAATTCCTTGTGCAAGAAGGGTGGTAAGAAGGTACAAAGATGGAAGAAAAAGATAAAGGGAGGGAGCAGAGAGGAAGGAAGAGCAAAGCAGATGAGGAGGGGGTCAGAAAAGAAAGAGGATCTTAAGAAGAGACTAAGAAAAAAAGCAATTCAACAATGATCACCAGTGTATCTCCAGTGATACTAAATCTAAGTAGTCTTCATGGTATTATGACAATGTGAAACTACCTTTTGAATCTCTAACTTGAGAAAATCTTACCAAGGCTGTATATCAAATAATTTAAAATTTAATATAAAAACACACCTGTTGACTAGCTATATTTTTTCTTTCTTGCTGCTTAGGAATAATTCTAAATATGGTTTATAATACCCATGGTTTTTTTGGATGCAGTTGACATACATTCATAGCAATAATCCAAAGCTTTGGACAATATGTAAAACTGCTCAATTATTTTAATGCCCATAGTTATGTTCATATAAAAACAAGTCTTGGTTCAGTGAAAATATGAAACCAATTAAATATTTTTATTCACTCGTATGTTGATGTTAATGAGATTTTATCTTCCTTATTGAAACATCCATGAGTGAATATGGAATAGAGGATTTAAATGTTCACATCTGAGGATTTCCCATTGTGGCTTGGCAGTAACGAACCCCACTACACTTCAGTTTGATCCCTGGCCTCCTTGCTCAGTGGGTTAAAGGATTTGGTGTTGCTGCAAGCTGCAATGTAGGGTCACAGATGCGGCTTGGATCTGACCTTGCTGTGGCTGCAGTGTAGGCCAGCAGCCGCAGCTTTAATTTAACCCCTACCCTGGGAACTTCCATATGCTATGCATGCACACTTAAAAAACCAGACTAAATAAATAAATAAATGGTCATGTCAGAAATAAATTAAAATAAAATAAAACATTTCTTCTTACCTATGAGTTTTTATTTTGTAAAATGTGCAACTTGGTTTCTCTTGCCTATTCTCCATTTTAGAGTCTACCTCTATAAGACATGCACAGACAGACATATATTTTTAAACAATGGACATTCTTGGTATAATGTTTTCTTCCTTTTTCAAAAACAAACTACTGTTTGTACTGTAACTTAAAAATCTGACTATATGGCCATTTGCTTATAACCTTATTTTTCCTATTGAATATGATTTTAAAATCTCATTATCTCTGAAAATACTCACCTGCTCAGAATTTCTGAAATTTCGGTCAATTTTCTTGGCTATCTTGAATCACCCATTATGGTTATTTATATGATTTTTAAATTACTCTGCCATTTGTGTAGTGATTCTACTTTTAAGCAACATTATCCATGAAATTATGGGTATATGTTATTTGTGTTTTTAAGCACCCTCTGAAAGAAATACAGAATTGTTAAAATGAAAATGTTCAACCATGAGCCACCTGCACTCATCCCAGAGGGCACTACCTCACTCCCCTGACTTAGAACACACTGCCTGAGAGGCAGTTCCCAGTTCACGAAGTCGATAAAGAACATGCAAACCAAAAATATAATTTCAGTACATATTTTCAAGTTTTTGAAACTACCATTGATTTGACCTTTTTCCATGTGTGACTTTAGCTTAGGCAGCTTAACTAGAAATATGCTAACCTATGATTTTAAAAAATATTTTTAATGACCATACATTAGTTTTTTTTTTATTGTGGTGCATAGTTTTGTGAATTTCATCACGGAGATAGATTCATGTGACCAGGAGCATAATCAGAGTACAGAACCCTTCTATTACTCTAATCACTTCCTTCATGCAATCCCTTTAGACATTTCTTCCCCACCTACAGCCCCTGATGATTGCTGATGTACTTTCTATCTTTATGACTTTGTCTTTGGAGAACATCATGACTTTTCTCACTAATGCAAATGTCTTTGGAGTCGCTGAACTTGTTGCAGGTAGTAACAGTGCATTCCTTTTTACTGCCGAGTAGAATTCTGTGTATGGATATACCATATTTAGTTGCAGCAATCATCTGCTGAAAGACATTTGGGTTGTTTCCAGCTTCAACTGTTACAAATAAAGTTAATATGAACACTCATATATGGTGGTACAAACTTAAATTTTCATTTCTCTAGGATAAATACCCAAAGTTTGATTCTGGGGCAAATGATAAGTAGATCTTCAACCTGCTAAGAAACTACCAAGCACAATTTTCCAGAGTCTGTAGAATTTTGCATTCCTTCCAGCAAAGTGTAAGAGTTCCAGTTCCTCTTGTGCTCCTGGTATTGCCAAGGGGGGTTTGTTTTGTTTTGTTTTATAAAATGTGTTTGTTATTAAATTTTAGCCATTCTGATAAGTGTGCAATAATAATACCTCATTATGACTCTCATTTGCATTCTTGCCATGGTTAATGATGGTGAACACCTTTCCAAGGGATTCCTTGCCATTTTTCTACCCTCTCGATGAAGAGTCTGTCCAAGTCCTCTGCATACCCTTTCATTTTAAACTAGAAAGAAACTTCTTTGTCATCATAATTTTTCCAGATAAGATCTATAGGCTATGAAAATACGGCTGGATTAGGCAATCCTTTTGAATTTCTTCTGCTGTCAATTCATTTTGATTTTATAAATTCCATCAATGTGCTCTCAAAAATCACTGAATAGAAATAAACATGTGAATAGAGGAGCTTTTCAACACACAGTTTTACTTCCTTCAAGTGAAATGAAAACAGAATAGGCTGGGAGATGCATTCTGGATAGCTTAACCAAATATGCAAAGAAGAGCAGAGTTAATGAGTGATAATGCAGTGATTGGCACACAGCTGTCCTCAGAACTTTTGCATTCGCATACATTTATTCTGCTTGCTCACTGAGGTGTCCTAACAGACACTTGATTGTTACTCATTTTATTTGCAGGTTTCTTTCAAAACTAGCTGTGTTATCAGGAAAGCATTCTTATCATCTGCACGCAACAGCTGGGTGTGAAATGACAACTTGGGGAATGCACACGAGGCGGTCTCTGCAAATTTTGTTCCAGGTTTACCCTGTTTATTCCAATGCATCCTGGCTCCACCTGCTCCATAATGGCTCTGATGATGGATATTCTAGAAAGCACGTCCCAGACAGCCTAGCCTCAACCCCAGCCCACAGTGAAGGTATACAAAATTCCTGACTTGAATTCATAATGTGTAGTGATGCACACATACTTCAAAATCAAGCAGAACCCAAATCTCTACTTAAGCATCTCACTGTAGATTCACTGTGTTAATAGTTGATGTTTTACTACCCAGTGCTTGGTAACAGCATATGTTAAAACTCTGGTCTATGAGATTTTCAAAGTTTCCACATGAAAAAATAATGATGCATGAATTTTTGAATCCAGATAGTAAAAGGCAAAGAATGGGAAAATGGTTAACCATTGTGTTTTACCTATTAAAATGATAAGATATTTTGAGAAATATGTGGCATTTTATTCCTTATGTTCTACTTACAAAACATAAACATTGAAACAAAACACAGATTTGGTTTCCATAGCTTTCATAATTTCCTAGCTTTTGAAATTCAGCACATATTTATTACACATTTATTCTGGGGCAAAAAGGGGCAAGGCACTAATCAAGAGATCTAAAGGATCCACAAAATGCAGAGTCCCACTGTAGCTCAGCAGTTAATGAATCTGACTAGGAACCATGAGGTTGAAGGTTCGATCCCTGGCCTTGCTCAGTGGGTTAAGGATCCAGTGTTGCCAGGAGCTGTGGTGTAGGTCACAGAGGTGGCCCAGATCCTGCATTGCTGTGGCTGTGGCTGTAGCTCTGATTTGACCCCTAGCCTGGGAACCTCCATATGCCACGGGAGTGGCCTTAAAAAGCAATAAATAAATAAATAAATAATCCACAAATTGCCAGACAGATTTAATGAGGACTGTTTAAGTTATCTCTCAAGCCTTTTCATTTAACATTTTTATTCAAATTTTTGTGCTTGATAACTAGTATTGGCTTTATGAAACAAAACAGGATATATGTGTCCATATGAACACACATACACACAGTTTTAATTTTGTTTCCTCATTACTTAATCTGTATCCTCACATTTTAATGTTAATAAATATATGAGGATGCATGATCACAGTTCATAAGAAATCTTGAATAATTTCAAGTAAATGCTCTCCTTGAAATGTAATATTTGAAAGAATACACATTAAAATAAAAATGTGAGAGACTACTTATGATGGAAAATGTAACCAGTATTAAGAAATCAAAAAGTAAGATGAATGTGAGTATTAAGGTCCAGATTTTTGAAAAGGTAGAAAGAGTGCATTTTTAGAAGGCCCACAGCTTTTTAAATTCCATGGTCCTACACAATTATGTCAATGATTACTACCTAGGATCCACCTGTCCTGGTAATAGTCAACTTCCCCTAGTGATGCATGGCCACCTCCAGGCCCTTGGGGAGGTCTCCATTTGCATGTTAATGACAGGATTTGGAATGTGTAGGGGATGGATCACTTATTATAACAAGTGCAAACAGTTAAACAGCACTGACTGGGTGGGTACCAAGGCACTATTCTAAGGCCTGTCCACATATGATCTCAAACATCTTCTCAACCACACTAGGCAATTGAGACATTACTAATACCATCCTCAAGATGTGGAGGAGCAAACTAAGACATAGAGAAGTTCAAAAGATTTTGTTTTGGTTCTCAGAATTAAGAAGAGGCAGAGCTGGGGTTCCAACTCAAGCAGCTTGGTGTGTGGGGGATCTTCTTAAGTGTCCCCTGCCTCCTTGGAAGACAGAAACACTGACCATCCTCCCAAGAATACCAGACATTGCTTCCACAGCTGATGCTCTCCAAAGCCTCAAGGCTCAATTGACATGAAGGCCTTTTTCTTGGCAAGTGCGCTGCTTCCCTGTCAGAGCGGGGGACTCTTGTAGCATTGCTGGTGCCAAAATGGAAAGATGCTACAGTGACAAGTCTGATTTCCAAGCAGATACCCAGTCAGTGTTTTAAATAACATATTTTAGAAAGAATCTAGCAACTCAGCAACTACGTGTGACGCATTCTTTCTAATTACCATCGAACATTTGGTTCTCTGTAGACACTTTGCTGTCACCAAAATACTGCTCTTTCATGCATGAGAACTTACTTAGCAAAAATATTTTCGAAAAGAACAAGGACAGCTGTCAAAAGTGATCATAACCTTTGCAATGTGAGGAATCATGAAATAAGCTGTGGGATATCTTTATGTGTGAAATGGAAACCAGGCACAGCACTTGGATAGTTACCTCAAATCTCCCAACACATAATACTCTCTTGCACACATCCATATATTGCTTTGTTGTGTTAGCAAAACACACTTGCCTGTGTTATCTCGCAAGACCTCTACAACTGCCAGAAAGGGTAGGGAAGTAGGTATTTTTACTTGCTTTTTCTCAGAAAAGATCTTCAAGGCTTGAATAGATTTAAATAGAAATCATGTATAACTACCATGTGACAGACTAGCTTCTAGACTAGTATTCTTCCCTTCACAGTGTTGTCCAGTCTTCATTTCTTGATGTATCAGTGCTGGGAAAGTTTTAAATAGTGTGGGTGTGGCGTTCCCACTGCGGCTCAGTGGTAACAACCCCCAGTAGGATCCATAAGGATATGGGTTCAATCTCTGGCCTATTTGACCCCTAGCCTGGGAATTTCCATATGCCATGGGTGTGGCTCTAAAAAAAAAGCAAAAAATCCCCCCAAACTGTGGGTGTGACCTATACATATTGTAAGTATGTGTAAATATCAGAAAATGCATATACATATATACAGTATGCTTTTATATATATATATATATATATATATATATATATATATATATATATGCTTTCTGGGAATTGACTTTCTGCTATTTCTATATAGCTATACTTATATCCAGATCTAGATTTTCTCTCTTTCCTACCAGCCTTTTTTGTAAAAAAAAAAAAAAGGGGGGGGGGACTAATATAAAAATGTAAAATATAGGAAAATAAAAAGATACATGTTTTGATTCACACAATTATTCTTAAAATTACTGGGTTTCAATTATGGACCTCCATGGCTTTGAACCAGTTGCTTAGGTAGTTGAATCCTGACTGGCCATTTGGAAAACAAAGGGATAGGGATTAGGCTAAGGCCTTGGAGGACATCTGTCTCAAATCTCCAGGTGTCTGGTGTGCAGGGGGAGGAGGTGAGATGCTAGGCTTCACACCCATCAAACGACTTAAAACTCCTCTTCTCTGGGCTAGTTATAGATTGGACTTCTGAGGAAGATTTCACCAGAAATTCAAGATCAAAACCTATGTGAAAATCTCTGATCTTGAAGGCCACTTATAGCATTTTTTGTCATTTAATTCTCTAAAGAGACACACTGATATTAATATTTACTGTGATCTTACATAGAATAGCATCTTCATTATGCAGAGAAATATGTGCAAAATACAGACAGAATAATATTGCTGCTGTAATGGAGCTGACAATCTAATTATCTGAAGTCACTGTAATCTATCTATAATGTATCTATAAAAACAAGATCCTAACATGAGCTGTTGCCTTACTTAGTTTAATTTAGGTTAACTATAAGCACTCAACAGCAATGAAATTTCACTTAACAAAATACTAATCTTCAGAGTTTATTTTATATGAGTCAATAAAGTTTTACATAATGGACTATTTCCAAAGAGCAAACTACTATCTTAAGAAAAATGTTGAATTTGGCCTTCCTTATTTTCACTATAGGTCTTCAGCATATGAAAAATCTTAAGGATCTCAAAAACATTAATCCAGGATACATGTAGATTTGTAGTTGAGATCATTTCAACTGATGAATGAATTATTTTTTAAAAATTTTAAATATATAACATTAAAGGTGTGCCAAATATCACAGTGATTTAAAACATTTTTATTAAAAACATGGTAGAATTTGTGCTTAAGGAGAAAATTTTTGATTTAAAGCATTGTTGATTCAATGTCCATTCCTCAGAAATAAAAGATCTATTTGTGGTTTGTAAGAATACATTAGTTTTCTTGATATTCTGACAAGTAAGATTTTAAGTCTTCCCATTGAGAATTAATAGTCATTGCTAATGAATAAATGACTCCATGAATATTTTCTGACTCTGAAGAAGATGTAGGTTTTCTACTATATTATCAAATATGACGACCATTTGGCTAAAGAGAAGGAAAAATCTTCATTAGAAGTAAACATTTTTTGAAATTCCGTTTTATCAGTAAGTATTACTGCATTCATGTCATGTGCAAAGGAAGGGAGCTTTCTGACCTAAATGCTTATTATAACTTGTCTCAACTATGTAGGGGTGGTATCTGAAAAAGAAATGTAGACATGAAATAAACATAAATAATTCTCAAAGAGATGCTGCCACCTTTTGGTTGCTCTTTCATGAAGCATATACCACTCCTAAAGCTTGCAAAGTCAGGAGAAATGTAGAATGAAATGATGGAACATTTCAGAATCATAAGCAATTTCATGATGCCCGTATTTCTTATTTCAATGGCTCCCACTCTTTTTGATAGGCTTCAGAAATACACACTGATAGGAATTAATTTTTCCAAATGTTAATACAGCAGAAGAAAAGATCCATTTTAGAAATGGAGAAATGTTCCATGTTTTATTGAGGTCAGACATATTAATGCTATGCCTATCCTACCAATCGAGACAATAAAAAGTAATTTTTATTCTAATGAACAAAAGACTAGGAAAGATCACTTTGTATTCAACATTCCATTTTTGACTTCATGTCTCATTTCATCATTGATTATTTCTCATATTTGTAAGTATTTTTTTTACTAATCCTACTATTTTTTTATTTTACTAATCCTACTATTTTATTTTTTTTTTACTAAGTATTTTTTTTTACTAATCCCCTAGAGTAGGGGTCAAATTTCCCTTTCCTTATCTTGAGAATTTCTTTCATTCCTAAGGAGTTAATTTGCTTCTAAGGTTGAAGAAATAGATACTCCTAAAGAAATAATTTACCTACCATAGTCTTATCAATAGTTATAAGAATAGGCCCCATGATTTTTTAATGACTTCATTTAACTGACCCTGACAAAATCCGAAACATGTTTTTAGTCAAATGGTTATATCTATTATTTATCAAAATATCTTAAATTGAAATATTAACCATGGTATGCTAAATGTCAATTATTTCACTTTGAAAACTGAACAGCTGTCTGAAGGAAAATTCAGTAGCAATGCTGATATTTGCATTATTTCTTTGATTCCTTTAAAATAGTTATTTATTCAAATCAAGGACTTCAAATGCCAAAGATTCGGAGGATTACTAAAATGCACCTGCAGCCTAAGGGAATAGTGTCCAACCATGTAAACCATGGACTAATTTCAAAGGACTCAAGGAAACTGAGACTTAATCCAGTCATTTTAATACCAGCATTGACCTTGAACCACCCTTTAGTGTACAGCCCAGATTTAAGCTGAGACCATCCATCACTAGTCCTTGAGGTCTGTAACACATGCTTCGGATCCATTAACTAAACAGTGGTGGGTGGATCCCCAGGTCCTCATTAGATATTGCACAGTCCAGGAGTCGTGGCAGAGCTTGTGTCTCTGGCTCTTGGACTTCTGAGTTCCTACTGCTACCTCCCTCCTGACCCTTGCAGACCAAGTCATGAAGTTCAGTCCTAAAGTGACTTTCATAACAGAAACTCACCCAAGTTCTGTCTACCTCCAGCCTCCCTTACAGTGGCCTGAAGAGGGTGGAGACAAACAGAGCTCACCCTACAGCTCCTTCTCTGCCCCTCACCCCCTGCACATCTATTCCAACGCCCCTCAACACTATGATCCCAAAGATGCTTCTCCCTCAAGATGAGCCATGAGGCCAAAGGTGTCTTAAATCATTTCCTATGACTTTATTACAATTTCTCTCCTCTCCTCGCCCCATATCCTGCCTCACGGCCCTTCCTTATTAATTCACTCACTCTGAATCCTTTATCACGATAATTCTGAACTGAGAACACTACCTTAAACAATTCTTGCAGTTCTCCTGTGGCACAGTAGGTTAAGGATCCAGCATTGTCATGCAGCAGCTGGGGTTGCTGCTGCAGTGCAGTTAGATCCCTGGCCCAGGAACTTCCACATGCAAAAAAAAAAAAACAAACAACCAAGAAAGTAATCCCTAAGATGTCTCCCTGTTTGTCTCTATTTACCTGGATAAAATAGCTCCGTGGCTATTCTGCCAAGGCTAATTTTTAAAGCTTATCTATTGTGGTTGTTGTAAAGCATGAAAAAGTAGTGAGGACCCTGAAAGTCTGTGTTAATCTCAGGACCACAGGGAACAAATAGATTTCAAACAGCCACGTCAGGTTCAGCTGTCTTTTTTCTCTATCAGGGAAAGAAGAGAGACTCGTGCACCTGGGTTATCACAGGTCAGGTCAGAACTGCCATGTTGAAAGCATGTTTGGTTTTCATCTGAGCACTGACTCAGGTCATCAGTGTTTTACTGTCAGACCTCCTCATGGGGCTAGTACTATCAGAGCTGTTCTTTAGGCCCATGATGCATGAAATAGGGAAGTTGTGTAGATGCAGCGGCTGGCCATGCTGCATCCAACAGAGTCCCCCACCCCACTCCCTAAGATAGGAATTTGGATGAAATACTACACATCTCCATGATAAGCTTAAGAGAGGTCTATGCTATTGGCGGGGGGGGGGGGGGGGGGGAGGGCATAGAATTTCATTGTAAAATAAGTTTTTTGATAAAACTTTGTAAAATTTACTCTTTATATTTGATGTTACACGCTTGAGGGGTTTTGCGATATAAAGGATCCTTATGTAACTGGCATAAACCCCATTGTTTGAGCTCTCTCTCCTTTTATTTTTTTGTCTTTTGTCTTTTTAGGGCAGCACCTGAAGCACATGGAGGTTCCAAGGCTAGGGGTCAAACTGAAGCCACAGCTAATGGCCTACATCACAGTAACACGGGATCTGAACTGCATCTGCGACCTACACCACAGCTCACGGCAACGCTGGATGCTTAACCCACTGAGCAAGGCCAGGGATTGAACCCGCATCCTCATGGATACTAGATGGGTTCATTAACCACTGGGCCATGAAGGGAACTCCAATTTGAGCTCTCTTAATTGCTTTTGTTATTTCATTTCTGTGTGTGTGTGATTTCTCTTTTTTTCATTTTTAAAGTTTTATTGAAATATGGTTGATTTACAAGGTTGTAATCATTTTTGCTATACAACAAACTGATTCTATTATACATATACACAAATCCACCCTCTTTCATATCCTTTTCCCACATAGATTATCACAGAATTTTGGGTAGAGTTCTCTGTGCTAGCCAGCGGGTCCCCATTTGGCCAGTCATTCCACATACCTCAGTGTACATACGCCAATCCCAAACCCTCAGTCCATCCCTCCCCACCACCTGTCGCCTTTGGTAACCATAGGTTTGTTTTTAAAATCTGTGAATCGGCTTCTGTTCTGCAAATAAGTTCATGTGTACTCTTTTTTTTTTTTTTTAGATTCCACATATAAGTGCTATCACATGATTTCTTTTCTTTCATTATTTCCAGTAAAGGGAACTCTGCACAGAGAGAAGCCTCTATTTGGTTACCATATTCCAACAGCCCTTTTAGGTAGGTGCTTCGGATCCTGAATTCATTTTCCCATGAAACTGTTATACATGATCATGAGTTCCACGTCCCACTCATAATATTACTGGGCTCAGAGTCTAAGCACATGAATTTGACTACATACTAAGCAGAGAGTGAGACTATACGAAGTAGAAAGGGATCTAAAATGCTGGCCAGACCTTGAGAATGGGACAGGCTCTCAAGAAGCCCTGGCCTGGATTCCTCAGTCTGACTGCCTCTAGCACTGGGCCTAAACCTTTGTATCCACTGTCTCATTACTTCTCAAACCTAAGATCAGAGTGCACAAGTCCAGAAAGAGTGAACCCAGAACAGAAAAGTCAAGTCACTTGAGGAAGGATGAAGGCCCAGTGAACCCCTAGAGCTCAAACACGCACTAGTCTGTCTGTGTGTCTCCAAACTTGTACACCCATGACATATGGAAAGAGATAATTCCCACTCCAGGTTCCAAATGATTTCACTCATTCATTAGAAAACTATTTTTGGGAGGTACTCAAAAAGATAGTTTGGGGATATGAAATAAGTAGGCAGGTGCTCTGAGCTTAATAAGGATGATATCAGATTAGATGGCCAGTGAAGACAGCTTTGGGAGTAACATTTAAGCTGAGACAGAAGGGATACGTAGACATCTAGGAAGCAAATAATTATGGGTAGAGTGGAAGGGGTTGTGTGTGCAAAGGCCCTGAGGCACAAAGGAGCTTAGTGCCTTCTAGGAAACTGAAAGACCTGCTGGAGGTAGAGAGTGGGGGAAGAGTGGCAAGGGGAAAGTATGTAAAGATAGGCAAGGTGAGATAAGGAGTATCTTGAAAGGGCAGAAGAATTTCATATTCGAAAATAAGGAGTTCCCCCTATGACACAGTGAATTAAGAATCTGACTGCAGCAGTGCAGGTTACTGTGGAGGTGTGGGTTCAATCCCCTGCCCAGTGTAGTGGGTTAAAGGATCCTGCATTGCTGCAGCTTCAGCTCAGATTCAATCCCTGGACAGGGAACTTCCAAATGCCACAAGTGTGGCCACTTAAGAAAAAAAAAGATAAGGGACCTATGTTAGATTACTAGATTCAGGGAGCTATAGATCTTAGACAATAATTTGTATTTGTGAATCACCCATAAATCAAGTATTTTTATGTCAGATACTACCCATAAATTGAGCAAGAAAAATTAATGACAGACTTGTGTAATATTGTAAGGAAATGATTTTATGATAAATTAGATTATCTTTCAGCAAGTTTGAATCCCCACTCCCACCCCAGTGAGGTGGAGAACGCTTCTCTGTGCCCCACTGACTTTGAGCTTGGCCAGGTGACTTGATTTAGCCAAGAAGACTGGAGAGGATGGGGTATGAGCACCAGGGGGTAGTGACCCACCAAGAGAAGGATATGCCCCTTCATTGCAGGCCTGGAATGACCACACATCAAACTGACCTGCACCTGCCTTCAGCCAGGAGGCAAGCGCAGCCAGCAGACTGTACAAATTAAGGAGGTCCAGCCAGGAACTGCCAAACTCTGGTTCACGAGTCATGTGCACAAGTGTGATAGTGCAAATAAATGCTTGGCATTATAATTTACTGAGTTCTGGGGTGATTTATTATGCAGCTGTGTTATAGCCATAGCTAAGGTCAAGCTGTAACATTAAAAATTGCCCTCTTTATGCTCCCAAACACACATGCACATATGCACCTGCAAACACACACAGATACACATTTACACAGATGCACACATATTTGCTCTACTCTGGACAACAGATGAAGAAGGAGAAATAATGTCTAGGAGCCCAAGAAGCATGTAAAGTACAGTCCTTGACTCTAATGATGGCTAATTAGACCTTGACTTTGTAATTGAATTAAACCAGGTTACTATTACTGACTGCACTGCTCTGGGCTCCCTTATTAATCCATTATATAGGATATTTCAGATTTTCTGCAAAATTATTCACTCAACAAAAGGAAGGAGATGAGTAAAATGCCATGCAAAATAGAACTGCTTTGAGAGCAGACACAATCTCAAATTTACAGCTTGGGAAAATCTCCATATTTTTTTTTAAGAGTCACATCTGTGGCATATGGAAGTTCCCTGGGCTAGGGGTTGAATCAAATCTGAGCTGCAGCTGCTGGCTTACGCCACAGGCTCATCAATGCCAGATCCAAGCTGCATCTGCAACCTACGCTGCAGCTTGAGGTTAAAGGGATCTTTTAACTTACTGAATGAGGCCAGGGATCTAACCCATATCCTCCCAGATACTAGTTGGATTCTTAACCCACTGAGACACAACAGGAACCCCTCCATCTTTTCTAGCCCATGTCTTCAGGGCCAATCAGATGCTGGCACTTAGAGCTCTTCCATGGGTCCCTTGTGTACAGCCGGGGGATTTTTATGTTGCTATAATGCTTTCCACTTCTTAAGGGCTTTTTTGAAGTAAATCTTTTAACAGCGAGGTTTTACTACATAGACTCCAGGACACTGAAAGGCACCTACAGGAGAGAAAATTGCATTGATGTATGTAACCATTGAACTGGGCTAAGATCTAGATGTGATTTTCTAAAAAAAAAAAAAAAAAAACTAACTGATGGCTCTTAAACATTCTTATTCCCTAAAAATTTAAATACATTAAAATACAGAATTCATGAAATCTAGAGTCACTTCCACTGCACAGGGAGTTCTTAAAATAGGACAATTAAATTTCTTGTTCTCAGAGATAAGAGTTTACAGAATTGTAGAGTTGAAATAGGCTTCAGAGCTCCTGCAACCTAGTGTATCTCAAATTTTATGGGTTATGAATGCCTTTGAGGATCTAATGAAACCTATGAAATGCCTGCCCAGAAAAAATTTCAAATCAAAATTTAGTACATACTTACAGGGAGTTCAGACCATTCTGAAAATGCTTTCATGAGTTCATGAAAGCATGAGCTGTGATCTTGACCACGTTCTGGATAAGAACCATTCTTCCTGTCCTATCCGTGTAACTCCCCATTGACCTGCAGGCTCAGTGGCAGCTGAAAGCATGGAGAGAGACCAGACCACTCCAAGGTTCCTGATCGTCAGCTTGCTTCTGGTTTATTTCAAACACTCATAAGTATTTAGAGAGAAATCGACTATTCTGTGGTGTATCAGTCACCCAGCTTTCAATAATAGTCAACTTCTGGCTAGCTTGTTACATCTATCCCCCTGACCCTCACTTTTTTGGCTGAAGTGATTTAAAACAAACTCATGGCATCCTCCTGTCTTATCCACGAAATCTGCAATGCACATCTCTAGACGGTAAGGACAGACCACTATCCCAATGAGGAGACATTCCTGGGACAAAGAAGAGAAATCCCTCTTATCATCTAATTCCAAATTCATATTAAAATGTTTCTTCTTAAAGATTTTTTTTTAAACAGTTGGCTGGTTCAAATCAGGATCCAAAAATTTTGCATACTTAACTTGCTTGTTATATCTCTTAACTCTCTTCTATTTAATAGTCACTTCCTGAATTCTCTTGTCATGGATTTTTTTTTTTTGTAAGAATTCTTAACTTTTTTTCTTGAAGAATCACCTGCATTCTGGGTTTGGCCAATAATGTACTCTCCCTAAATTTCTTGATCTCTTACTGAATTTCTTCTTCCATCCTAGGAGGCCCTAAAATTTGGGAATTAGAGACAGGTGATCTTTATTTTGTGCTTTATTCTGTTTAATCTAAACAGGAGCTAAAATTTATGAGAATCCCTTCACACCATGGAGAATGGGATCATTGAAAGAGATGTTTTTATCTTTCAATCTGAACTTCTCTCTTGTCCTTTATATTTTAAGTGTTTCATTATTTCATTGATTCATTACTCTTCTAAGGAACAGACCTTTCCTGATAAAGTGACTCTCTTTGTCCTGCATACACTCTGTTTGAAGAACAGGTGGGCTATAATAAAGTGTATTCCAAATCTCACACAGAGACAATATGCATGGAAATGTCTGGCACAGTCCCCAACAAAGAGCCAGGTCTTAAATGCTGGCTGAAGCTGAACTGAAAGAAACCCCAATGATCAGGCCAAATAACTGTATACCAGGTATTCAAATAAATAATCCATTTCCGGATTAAGGAAAACAACTCATTACAATATACATAGCAAGATAGTCTTTGTGTTGACAATAGAATAAGCTTCATCTCTTCCCATTGTCGGTCAGAGACAATGTCAACTTCTCCAGAACTCTGTGCTTATCTGGTACCAAAAACTAATAATCAAACCAAACAAACAGCAATCAAAAAAATTTCCCAGTGAAAATGCTGAGGACTCAGAGGACAACTCAGGAAGGCAAAAATGTATCTTAGTTCTTTCACATCTTCTGGTTGCAGAAAAAAATGAATATTCCACATACTGATCACCCATCTGTCACTGCCCATGTCAGCCCAGATTATTCCTCCAATAGCTACATATGCAAACATAAATATGGAACACCAGGCTGTGAAGTATGCAGTGTTAAATGCATCTCAAGGTTGATTATGATCTTAGCTGGAGAACATAAACAGAAATGATTTTTTTTGTACTCTCTCAGGTTAACTTAAAATCTGCCACTCAGGAAACTAAGGATTATTATTATCACTTATATAGACAAAACCTAGTGAACTCTGATGTGAGGACTGCATTTGGCAGAACATAAGTATATCAGCTGTCAGTACCTCTTATTTTGCAATTAATCAACAACCCGCTTGTAAGAGTTCTTTTATTGAATTTTCTTGTTGTTTAACTTTTTGTGCTTCCCAAGTATATTTCCAAACTCCCTCAGAGCAGAGTCAGTGAAAGAAGAGGGGTTCTCCGAACTTTCATTCTTTCATTAGACGAACTGTTAAAACACTATGGAAGTTCTCTTGTGACACAGCAGATTAAGGACCTGGCATTGTCACTGCAGCGGCATCAGTCACTGCTGTGGTGTGTATTCAATCCCTGGCCTGGAAACTTCCGCATGCCCTAGGCAAGGCCATATAGAGCCCCACTATGTGTGGGACTTCAAGCCCCTTCAAGGAGATAGAACTCAAAGCCCCTGGCCAAGACAAGAATTGCCAGACTCTTGTCATCACCCCACCGTTCTGTCTGTAATGTCCCTTCCTCCACCTTGAGCAAACTGACCTACTCTTCCCTGTCCCCTACTAGGAAAGGTATGTGATCCACTCCTCAACCCAAGGGCCTTATAAACCTCCAACCAACCACTAAGTGTATCCTAAGACCTCTTCTCTCCCTATAAAAATAGACATGACCATGTGCTCATCATCAGCTCTCTCTGTTCATCAGGAAGTCGTCCCACTGTGCCTACAGTGCCTCTTATCTCAATAAACTCTTCTTTCTCTTCACCTGGCTATGCTGGAAAATTCCTTTTCTGACCCTCGTGCATGGACCATGACATGAAAACAGGAGACCAAGCTTAGCAAACAGGAGAGAACAGCATAAAAAGCCACAATTCTTGTCCTCCACAGACTTACTTCTTTGAATCCCTCTTTGGCTCATTCCTGGGAACTAAGGAGAAGCTCCAGAGCTTCCTGTGCTCCAAGAACAAGGCAGGAGCCCCCAAGATGAACTCTTTCCAGAAAGACCTCTACCACCTCCAGAGGGGAAGGTAGCTCTAGAATCTGTGCTCCAGGGAAGAACCCTTACTCCTTGCAATACACAGCGATTGTCAGGCCATCTACGCCTGCCCAAAGCAGAAACCACACAAGCCCTGTCCCTGGACACCAAGAGGGCCTAATGACACAATTTGAAAATCACCATTACATGCATAGGTCCAATGATTCAAGAACTACTATGTGCCAGACACTTTTTAGATGTTGGCCATACAGTGCTGAACAAACAGATACCTTTCTTCAAAGAAACTAAACTCAAGGATTCTTGTAGGGGGAACCAAATCTTACACAACCCACAATACACAACTAGTTCTATCTGTTGGCTGTTCTAAATTGGGAGATGGAAGACTGGTCAAGGGATTTAATATCTGCTGTGCTGTGGCTAAGCTATTTACTAGCTACTGTAGGAAGTGGTTGAGACCATGCAAGACTGTGAATTGCTTATAAATCAAAACTGCATGATATATAAATAAACAACATGGGTATAATGATACTATTTTAAAATGTTTTATTTTTACTTATTTATTTTTTTATTCGTCCTTTGTCTTTTTAGGGCCGCATCTGTGGCATATGGAGGTTCCTGGGCTAAGGGTCAAATCTGAGCTGTAGTTCCCAGCCTATGCCAAAGCCACAGCAACACGGAATCTGAGCCATGTCCACAACCTACACATCAGAGTGCAGCAAAGCTGGATACTTAACCCATTGAGTAAGGCCAGGAATTGAACCTGAGTGCTCAAGGATGCTAGTCAGATCTGTTTCTGCTTAGCCACAATGGGAACTCCTATTTTTAGTTTTTATTTTATTTTTTTATCACTTTATCATTGATTTACAATGTTGTGATTAAAATACAGAACGCTTCATAAATTTTCATGTCATTCTCATGCAGGGGCTATGCTAATCTCTGTATCGTTCCAATTTTTAATAAATGTGTTGCCAAAGTGAGCACAAAGGTGAGTATTTTTTCAAATCTTGAAAGAGAGGAACTTGAAATATCGATAGAAATTTTATAGTCAGAAATTGAGGCAAAGCGTATTTCACACAAAGGAAATACAATGAGTCAAGTACTGGAAGTGCAAAGGCATGTATAAGTGAATGAGTTGTATTTTAACATCAAATATGAGCTCTCATGAAAGTTTTAATAATGTTCATGGCTTTTTAAAAGTAATTGCCCATCAAGATCATTGTATTCACATTAGAAACAGTATCTACGAATGAAACAGTATATGGCAAGAGAAACAAGCCTAACAATCTCAGCAGGGGAGTAGTGATGACTTCATCGGGTCAGCTTGCATCTTCAGACTGCCAGCTGTCCCCTCAGCAATCAACGTGACCTCAGCAGCCTGCAAATGCACATGCCACCCAGGGAGAACGCAGCTTAGTACTGCTGCTGTGCTATCAAGTGTCTGAACAAGGTAAGGGTATATTTTCATGCTCCACAAGAGTTGCAAGTCTTCGTTTCTTTGCATGCCCCACTCTGACAATAAAAAAAGCTGTGACTTTCAGCTACTTCTCTGGGCTACTACATTTAATTTGGGAATATCTGCCCTCAATTGAGAGATCAATTGCCTAGGTGACTCCCCAAATGTTACAGGTGACTTCTTAAGGATTTTCATATTATCACTTTCAGTTTTTGCTTTCCAGCTTTTCTTCTGGATGAATTTCATAAGCTGTCAACCTTGTGGTAATATGATTTCAAAAACAAGCAAATAATAAATGTATCTTTGTTAGAAACCGAAATGGCATAAGGACCCTATAACACTGCTTGTGTTCAAAAGCAACAGATCCAGGCAGGTTTATTAACCTCACACAAAGACATCTTTAGTATGAGGGTGAAAACACAAAGCCAGAGAGAGCTGAAGCACTCGATGTATTTTGCAATTAGACTCGGCATTATTTTTCTTTTTGTAAGCTGACTTAAATGTGCCTGCATACCTTCACGATGCCTTGACCACACATCATGACTATTATTTATGGAACAAATAAGGATGCTATAATGAATAGGAGGTGGAAAATAATCTAAGTCTATGTATGTTCTCTTTAAACCTCCTTTTTCCAATCTCCAACCTGGGGTATGGGGACCATTCAGAGAGTAGCACAACCTGGAAATCCCTCACAGAGGAAAAACTTGCCGGAATTTTATCAAATCAGTGTTTCTATGTAAATGATGTTACTATCACCTCATCCAGAAAGATCATTGTCAAGGCACAAAGGATATGAATGAGGGTGCAAGAGAAGCATTACATTTATGATCCACATTCTCTGGAAGGTAAATTTTTAGTCACTGTAAATTTTGCATGTGAATAGGATAACTACAGAGAATACAAATAGAGCCTCTGATTTTCCCATCAAAACTCCCATCCTCTCTGTGGGGCCACTTCCACTCTGGATAAAATCATAGCCCTTCCCTCCTCCTCCTCTTCCTTCTCATCATTATTCCTATTTTTTTTTCTTTTTTTTCAGTGCTGCATCCAAGGCATATAGAAGTTCCCGGACTAGAGGTCAAATCAGAGCTACAGCTGCCGCCCTACACCACAGCCACAGTAACTCAGGATCGGAGCCACGTCTGTGACCTACACCACAGCTCACCATAATGCCGGATCCTTACTCGCTGAGTGAGGCCAGGGATCAAACTTGATACTAGTCAGGTTCGTTACCGCTAAGCCACAACGTGAACTCCCCTTATTCCTAGTCTTATTATCTTCTCTTGATGACTCAGATCATAATTTTAGAAGTCCTTCGGCCACTATGAATCATTAAAACAAGATAACTTCAGTATAGTGTCCAGTCTCTCATAAGGGTTAAAATTCCAAAATACATATACAACTTCATCAAGGGTCTCCCAATTTGGGACCTGCCTCATTGGGAAGCCTCTACACTACAATGGAGGGGTGTTCGACTGCTCCTCCATTCCTTTGCCTTGCCTTTCTCTTCCTGATACAGGCACCCAAGCTTGCTGGCTGGGGCTTCCCACTCCTTCAAGGGCCAGCGTGGGTGGGGGCGAATGTAGAAGATGGGAGAGTCTGGCTGAGGAGCAAGGTCATGGCCTGGCCCTGATGCTCTCTGCTTTGGATGACTGTTGGCAGCTACTACATTCCCCTGAAGGAAAGATGTTCAACAGGGAACATGTGGAGGCCACCACCTGGGCACTGAATGTGGACAACCCTCTCCATGACTCCTCTACTAAGATCCACCTCAAGCCTGATGTTAGCACTTGAGAGGCACCTGCAGCCTTATCTGCTGAAGCTTCCTGCTCCTGACACTCACTTGAGTGGGCTTCCTTCCCAACTGACCCAGCAAGGCTCCCACCCCAGGGTCCACATCCAGCCTTCTCTTTGCCCTACAGTCTGAAGGGCCATTTTCTCCCCACCCCCAGTGGCCTTCACTGCTGTCACAGGCAATTCCAGCCAGTGTCCCACTTGGAGACAGGGTAGGCTTGAGTCAGAGAAAAATCAGATGCAATATTTCTATAAAAGAGAATTGATACTTCTTTTCTTATTCCTCCTTTTTCTTTTTTCTTTTTTTTTTTTTTGGTCTTTTTAGGGCCTCACCTCGGGCATATAGATGTTCCCAAGCTCAAATCAGAGCTTCAGCTGCAAGCCGATACCACAGCCACAGCAACATGGGATCTGAGCTGCGTCTGCGACCTATACCACAGCTCACGGCAACATCACTTAATCCACTGAGTGAGGCCAGAGACTGATCCTGTATCCTCATGGATACTAGTCAGGTTTGTTTCTGCTGAGCCACAATGGGAACTCTTATCTTCTAGATTTTGTTGAGAGTTTTTCAGATTCCCAAGTTAGAAAATTTGGGATTAGAATTCTCCTGGTCATGGACTTGCCAGTAAAGATAAGTCCTTAGAAAGTAGGGACAGTCCCCAGCTATGTACTGAGAGTTCAGATAATCCCAAGAGACACCACAGAGCCTGGCTTCTCTCTTTCAGAAATAGTCTATCAATTCTGTCAGGAAAGACATAGATGGCACAACTAGACAGTACAGGGGATCCTGAAAAATGTTACACAAGCTCTCTTACACTGGGTTGAATGTATGTTCTAGAACAACGCTATACAAAAGAGAAAGGATGCAAACCTAACATTGAGTTTAAAATTTCCTAGAACAAGTAACAGGATCTGAGCCATGTCTGTGACCAATACCACTGGTCACGGTAATGCCAGATTCTTAACCCACTGAGCAAGGCCATCCATGAGGATGGAACCTGCATCCTCATGGATACTAGTCAGGTTCGTTACCACCGAGCCATTATGGGAAATCCAAGAGAGTTGATATTTCTAACAAAACTAGGTTAAATGCTTTGGAAAGCCATTATCCAATATTATGGAATAATGTGAGAAAAAAATGGCAAAAGAGAGAAAGAATCACAATTTTTTTTAAATCAGTCAACGTCTCTATATTCAAGTTGCTTTGAAAGTAGCTAACATTAAATCTGATTCTCTTCAAAAATAGCAGAACTGGAAAGGGCAGGGCTCTATGAGGGGCAGACTGCACAGAAAGGACAGGGAGGTGACACATTAAGCAGGCCTGCATGCAAGGAAAAGGCCCAGCTCGTCAGCACAAAGCTAGCAGAGAAATCAACATTTTATTCAGTGTATCTTAAAAAATGCCTTATGTAGGCATGTATCAACAGTCACGATTTTCTCTTTGAACTGGGTTTCTCAACTATCCAGCCCTCTCCCCACCATCTCTGACTTTGTGAGAAGAGCGAACTGCCATTCTGCCCTAGCCTTTCCTCAGGTTGTGGAGTCAGAAGACAAAAGGAAAAGCCAAAAAATCTGAGGCAGAAAACAAAAACAAAACCTCCTCTCATGTTGGCTTTTCCCTTAAGCCATCCTCCTGTATCTGTCTTTTCATTCAGGCCCCCAGTGCTTATTAGCATCTCAGTCTACTTATCTCTCCCTATTTGCACTTCATAATCCCTCCAAAAGTCACACAGGCTGGTTTCCATGAAGGGAATTCATGATCCCCCATATTAAGCCCCACAGTCTCCATCCATTGAGTTATTTTCTAAAGCAGGGACACAGAGCCACACTGGTTCCTATACTCTCGGGCTGGGTTTTCTTCCTATTTCTCTGACTACTTATTTTCCCCCTTTTTCAGTGGCACCTTTGCCTTCTTGGGCAGAACTCAAGGTCTTCAACTTCAGTTTGTTCTCTGCTCCTTGCTCACAACTCTTTTTTTTTTTTGCCTTTTTTAGGGCTGCACCTGCAGCATATGCAAGTTTCCAGGCCAGGGGTCAATTCAGAGCTGCAAATTGCCAGTCGACAGAGCCACAGCCACAGCGATTCAGGATCTGAGCCACATCTGAGACCTACGCCACAGCTCACAGCAACACCAAATACATAACCCCCTGAGCAAGGCAAGGATGGAACCTGCATCCTCATGGATACTAGTCAGGTTCTTAACCCACTGAGCTACAGTGGCAACTCCCATCACAACTCCTTAGTCAACTCCTTGATCACCTCAGACCTCTAGAGTGTTGCTAAGGGTATCTGGGTGCCCCCAGCTCAAGACATGCACTTTGCCACTGGCAGGGGCTGAATAAAAGCTGTAAACAAATGATTAACTGCCACTATCAACCTTGACTTCTCCCAGGCTCCTAATCTACATACTTGTGGGCCATTGCTGGGGTGGTGGCCAAAAGAGACAGTTAATTAATTCTCTTTTCCTTTATCAAGGATACAGAAGTGACCATGAAATATCAGTGATGATAATAAAACCATAAACATTATATGATAAACCATATAAGGCATGACTTACATAATACTGGGAGCACAGCAAGCCCTCCCTAAATGGTAGCTTTGTTTAAATGTGTTTTGGATGTCACCTCAGGGATGTCACCTCAAATTTGTCCAAACTTTAATCCATTTCCTTAGACTCAAATAGTGTTTCTCTTCCTGCGGCCCCTGCTTCAGGAACTAAATTATTCACCGAGACTAGTAATCAATTTCTGAGTCATTTTCTACTTCCTTCACAACCCTCATGTCCCATAAATTACCAAATCCTGCCCATTCCCCCCAAATCTACAATCGAAATCTTAAAGCAGAGCTGTATCCCGGTTCATGTTCCCACAGTTGCCGACCTATTTTGAATCCTGCAGTAGGCCCCTCACTGGGCTATTGTATGTGGATTGTTGTAGAGTCACTCCCCCTCGCTTCTAAAGCACCCTTATGTGGTAGCCAGTTATGTTTCTACGTAATAATGTCTTTAAAGGGCTCAGAAATCGCCAATGGCTCTTTTCTACTGAAGAACCAATCCAGGCTTCTAAGCAAATGAATGGTTTCACCTCAACCCACCTCTGCAATCTCCCCTCCCAGGTGCAGGCACTTTCTCAGATTTCCACTCCTCCAGTCATTGTACAGCCCCTTGGGTCCATTTCAGACCATAAAATCCCACCTGTATTCCAAAGCCTATTATCACTTTCCAGGTGTTCTCCTGAAGATACTTTCTTTGGAACTCAGAGATTTCTTCTCCAACTTTCTGCATTATTTCCTCAAAACTGTCATAAACCATGTATTTTTCCCATGTTTAGTAACAATTTTTTTTTTTTTTTTGGTCTTTCTAGGGCTGCACCCATGGCATATGGAGGTTCCCAGGCTAGGGGTCTAATCGGAGCTTTAGCTGCTGGCCTATGCCAGAGCCACAGCAACGCCAGACCCAAGCTGCGTCTGTGACCTACACCACAGCTCACGGCAATGCCAGATCCTTAACCCACTGAGCAAGGCCAGGGGTCGCAACCACATGGTTCCTAGTCAGGTTCGTTTCCGCTGCACCACAAAGGGAACTCCAGGTTTAATAACAATTTATACACACGCGTACATTATATACAAATATGTTTGGACATATACACGTATGTTACAGACTAACAGACTGTAGGCTCATTGAGGGTTTTACTTACCTTAATTTTCCTTAACACAGGACAGATGTGTTCAGAAAATGCATAAATAAGTGTTTGTAAAGCTAACTGTGCGTAAAGGCATTTTGAAATGTGCTATAAAATATGTGGCAGAAAACACATATTTTTCCCCAAATTATAGAAAATAAATCCCCAAAGTTGTTAGTTAACATGGGTTTATATGTTATCTATTATAAATTTATTAAATCAAAAAAAACTTTGTGGTCGAACAATCAAGATCAGACTTCAAATCCATTTGTGTTCGGCTCACTTTGTGCTACATAATTCACTATTCCTGTTACAGGAGCTGAAATCCTATAAATCATCCTGCAGCCAACTAGATCCTTCCATCTCTCTACTTTGAGCTTCCACTGTCTTGGGACTTTCACTCCAACTGGGTTTCTTTTCTTTCTTCTTTCTTTCTTTCTTTTCTTTCTTTCTTTCTTTCTTTCTTTCTTTCTTTCTTTCTTTCTTTTCTTTTCGGGTCTTTCTAGGGCCATATCTGAGGCATATGGAGGTTCCCGGGCTAGGGGTCGAATCAGAGGTACAGCTGCCAGCCTACACCACAGCCACAGCAACTCGGGATCCCCACCCACTGAATAAGGCCAGGGATTGAACCCACATCCTCATGGATACCAGTCAGATTCGTTTCGGCTATACCACGACAGCATCGGAACTCCCCCTATTGGGTTTCTGATAGTTTCTTCATCTTGGAATAAGCCCTTCCGGGACATAGTCTGGGGATGACTTACTGGGGGATGACATTATTATCTTTTCCTTTAGATCTATCTGTCCCCTTGCCTCTACATGCTGCACTCCTAGGACCAGCAAACACCCAGAGACCAAACTCTCCCTCAGAACTTGATATCCTTGCCATACCCAGTGCCTGGAGTCTCTTAATCTGATAGAAATCCCTGGTGAAAGACTCAATACTCCAGTGTTAGGGAATGGTCTCCCCTTTGCATATAAAAGGTACAATTAGATAGAAAAAAATAGACAATGTTTAGATTACTCGCTTACCAAAAGCCATGAAGAAAAAAGACATCAGAAGTCTTACTGAAAAAGAGATCCCTGCAGAAAAATATAACTAATGTGTGTTTGTGGTTCAGTAAACAGTCAATACCTTATTCAATTACAGGGATATGTACAATGTTTAAAGTCTCCATTTGTACCCATTCTCTTTATTCTCTTATTGCATCATGGAGTCAGCTTGGGGCCACCAAGAAAAAGTCCACCTTTCAACATTCGCAAGGCCATTTCCAACCTACTTTTTAATCCTCTCACTGTGCTTTACTTCACACCTTTATTTTAACACTTATCACCTCATTATGCATGAATCATCTGACTCCCTCCACCACTAAGACCCTTGAGTGTTTCAAGGATAGAAACTACTTAAATTTTCATTGTATGCCTTCTACTTCTTAAATGTTTGTGGAATGAACAGACCTAAAAAGAATCAAGGGTTTGATTCCACCTAAATGACAACCCTCCAAGTTGGAAAGTAACTGCTTATTCTTTATCCCGACAATTTTTCCAGAACCCCCAAGTGGCTGATTCCTATTTGGAGAACATGTTAGATGCCTCTAGAAAATGCAGTCATCCTCCTCCAGTCTAATATTCTGAGCTAAGGATGATGTCCTGGTTCCATCATGGTGGGGGTTCTGCTAGAGAAAAGGATCTTAGAGTTAAGGTGATGCTGAAATGGTGCTATTTCAAGAACTGCAGGTCCTATATTTGGTGATGACAAATGGAACTGAACTTCCCAGTCCACTGCCCTCTTTGCGTGGGCTATCACTTTTAAGAAGCCTTCCCATCACGCAGATGGTAGGCAAGTATGAACCTGGAACGTGCCTCAGCCCGGGGCTTCAAGTGTTACCTGGATTATGTCCACAAAGAGGAGGAAAGTACTCCATGCCTGAGTTTGAGACATGTCCATGATCACTCCACACAGTTCTCAGAAAATCTGGGGTTGGGGGTGGGGAGTGGGTATCAAGATGGTCTAATCCTCAAACACTCATTAAAGAAAAACCTGTGACTAGAAATTGAACTGACTTTGGCCCCATACAACTTGGATCATGTGGACAAAGAATGCTAGTAAATAAAGGCTGTTGTGGTCCTCAACTGCTGTAGCCACTCCCCAGTGGTGCACCCTGAGGGAAATTCAGGATAGAAAATATATAAGATACAGGGTCCAGACAGTTAAGGTGCATATCATAGGAATGATTTCTAGGACTCTGGACTCTTGCATCTTCCCATACACATAAAAGCACTGAAATCATTAACCAAAAAATCTGGGTTTTGTGATTAGCAGTACTTTTTTGATGTTTGACTACATTTTTGTTTGTTGGTTGGTTTTCACCAGAAAAAATTTCTGTATGTTCTGGCTCTTCCCTTCCCTCTTTGGAAGAGTTCCTCGGATCCGAGAGGCTTTTCCAGGCTATAGCCTTCAGTCACACCACTGAACAAAACTTAATTCTCAGCTTGTAGGTTGTGGAATTAAATTGTTGGAGCTCATGTGGTTAAGATGAGGACAGTCCAAAGGGAAAGTACAGCTGTGTATTATGATGGTCTCTGCAATGGACTGTGTCACCCCTACCCCCACCCCTCTCTAATTGATATATTGAAGTCTTAACCCTCCAGTGTGACGGTATCAGGAAGGGGGCCTATGGGAGATAGCCAGGTCTTGAGGGTAAAGCCCCCATGATGGGGTCAGTCCCTTTTAGGGACTCCAGGGAGCTCTCTCACCCTCTTTCCACCACGGAAGGATGCAATGAAAAATGGCTTTGCCACCAAGAAGGAAGCTCTCACCAGAATGCAACCATGTAGGCATCTTTCAGTCTCTGGAACTATGAGAAATGAAATGTTGCTTTTTTATTTATTTATTTATTTAATTTAATTTTATTTTAGGGCCGCATCCACAGCATATGGAAGTTCCCAGGCTAGGGATTAAATTGGAGCTGTAGCTGCTGGCCTACACCAGAGCTCACAGCAAGGCCAGATCCTTAACCCACTGAGTGAGGCCAGGGATTGAACCTGTATCCTTGTGGATGCTAGTCAGATTTGTTAACAACTGAGCCACAATGGGAACTAGTGCTGCTTTTTAACAGCTACTAAGTCTGTGAAACTCTGTTACAGCCATATGGATGGACTAATAAGGCTTATCCAGGCTTCAGGGCCCAGGGTGTACTTTGCAGAGGGGGGGCAAGAGCTTGTACTCAGAGAAGTGAATGCCTATGCGCCATCATCCAGAGGCAGAAAAGGAGCTAAGCTTCTGACTGGGGAAGGGATTCCTCTTCCTCAGTGGCACAAGGACACATGGGTGCAGTCAGGAGGTAAATGGCATCCTCAGGACCCATCCCACCTGGGGATGTTGTGGTCCTCAACTGCTGTATCCCAACACAAGGCTATGGAGAACTGGTCTGGGACCCACGAATGGCTAGCAGTCAGCTTTGAGAGCAGCTGTACACCCCGTCCTCATGGAGTTTTCCAAGTCTAAACAATGATCAACGCTATGGTAACAGAAGGTGGGGTCCTGTCTACTACCTGGAGTGGCCCAGATCACAAATGATGCTGGGCATATCATCATCAACAGAGACCTGGGGACCAGAGGAGTCTAAGGGCAAGTGATGGAGGACGCACTGTATGGCCCATATCCAACTCTCCATAACGCACAGACTAACCCTGAGTGGACTGACCTCCAACAGATAAGAAGAGGGAAGTCTTCTGCTGGGATGCGCTGAACATAGAAAGCAGCAGAATTTGAGCTACTGGTGAAGGTGACAGTATTACCTGTATCTCTCTATCTTCAGGCTTGAAGACAAAGACTTTTACATTACGGCTGCTGGGATTTAGAATTATTTTAAGTATATGAAATAATAGTCTATTATCTCTGAGGAGTTATTCTAAGGAAATAATTCAGCTCCTGGAAATTGCTAGGCTCTCCTCAGCCCAGAAAAAAATTTGCTTACAAACATTTTCTTTTCTTAGGGACAAAACTATTTGTAGCCAAGGTTCTCTCTTATACATAAGCATTTAAATACAAAGTTTTAGGTTAAAGTGGATCCTGACTATTTTCCTTGTGCTTATGTTGATAGTGGGCTAAGCAAACAATTACTGCATTGCTCAGTCTTCAGGTTGAAACAAGAGATGTAACACTGGAAAGGAAGAGATTCCCTTCAGCTTCTGATATAATAATGCAAGGTAGAAAATTGCTTTTCTTTAATGTAGCCCCAAATACTATATATCAACATATTATGAAGTGAAAGAATCTTTTATGTTGCACTTTGAGAAATTTTTAATATGCATGCAGAAATAAAAAATGCTTAGAGTTAGAAAAAAATAGATGTAACATAAAAAATTTCTCCAGGATGCAGCACAGTTTCCAAGTGTCATTAAAATGACAAAACAGGTAATACTGATCTTAGAATTGAAGAGAAGTAACAGAAATATCATGGTTAGAGGGAGTGACGTTAACATGATATTAACACCATTTTGCCTTTAAGGCAGGTAACTTACTGATTATCTCTAGATTTTTTTTTTTAAAGACAAAACCAATCAACTGCTTCAAAACACAAAAGAGCACTATGAAGATCCAACAACTAAATGTTAATAAAAAAGACGACATTTCCCCTAACTCTAAAGTCTGGCATTCTGTTGGTTTCCCTAAGGCACTGCATCAGTGAACAGATTTGAGTTTTATTGGCTAAAGGGAACTATTCTTTGTAAATACAGGCATTTAAACTTATAAAAGGTACTTAGAAAACAGAGAAAGGATGCCCCAAATTACAAGCATTGTGGAACTATTAAAAAAAAAAAAAACTATTGCAAAAGCTATCCTGTAGCTTATAAATGTTCTATGACATTTATCTAGTTGGAAACAGCTTCACATTTCCCCTGATTCTCTCATTTAATTGCGGACTTGGCGGGTGGGGAGAAAGTAAATAATGGGGAAAAGTAATTAAAGTACAGGGGATAAAGAGTGAAGCATGTAAGAGCAGCTTGAAAGCAGGAGACTATTTATAATTACAGGGTAGAGACAATGACCAGTAGAGAAGGGGGGGAAAGCACAAAAAATTTCAAAGTAAAATGAAAGGTAAATAAATAAGAAATGACTGGTTTATTTTTTTATTTTATTTTATCTATCTTATCTTATCTTATCTTATCTTATCTTATCTTATTTTATTTTATTTTATTTTACTTTTGTCTCTCAGGCTAGGAGTCAAATTGGAGCTGTAGCTGCTGACCTGCACCACAGCCACAGCAATGCCAGATCTGAGCCATGTCTGCGACCTACACTACAACTCATGGCAACACCAGATCCTTAACCCTCTGAAGGCCAGGGATAGAACCTGCATCCTCATGGATACTAGTTGAATTTGTTACCACTGAACCACAACAGGAACTCCTGTTTATTTTTTAAAAAGGACAACACACAAAATCTCTAAGGTGGGAAAAATCTTGAAAGTTGATGCAGCAGTCCCTATGCTCTTTAAGTAAAAATGCATTTAAATTTTGGCACAGCTACAGCTGTTCCAAAGAGGCTTGACTGGGGAGTCT
Organism: Phacochoerus africanus; assembly: GCF_016906955.1. Lineage (NCBI taxonomy): Eukaryota > Metazoa > Chordata > Mammalia > Artiodactyla > Suidae > Phacochoerus > Phacochoerus africanus. Next base: position 79,202,816 of record NC_062544.1, on the reverse strand, counting down.
AAGTTTCTCACCTTCTTGAGAGAGGGTTCCCCCTCATGACAAGGTTGAAATGCTTGCTACAACTTTCAGAAACAGAATCAAATCCTCACAAGGTACAAAGAAAAATTTTTTTAAAAAGTCCTGCATTGGAGTTCCCGTAGTGGCACAGTGGTTAACGAATCCGACTAGGAACCATGAGGGTGCGGGTTCAATCCCTGGCCTTGCTCAGTGGGTTAAGGATCCGGTGTTGCTGTGACCTGTGGTCTAGGTCGCAGACGAGGCTCAGATCCCGCGTTTCTGTGGCTCTGGCATAGGCTGGTGGCTACAGCTCCGAATAGACCCCTAGCCTGGGAACCTCCATATGCCACCGGAGCAGCCCTAAAAAAGGCAAAAAGACAAAAAAATTAAAAATAAATAAATAAATAAATAGTCCTGCATTTTTCACTAAGACCAAAATCCTTGCTACTTATGTGTGGTCTTTGACCCTGGCAAATTGGGAATCACCTAAGAGCTTGTTTAAAATGAATCATCTCAGGCCCTAAACTCCCGAGTCTGAATCTGCATTTACCAAGATGCTGGGTTCCTATGATCCTTAGTTTAAGACACACCAGTCTAAGTAACTGTTATACGAGATAAACTGAGTTTCTTTAGGTATCATTTATGACAACTTTCCCTTGTGGTTTGTATAACTGAATGACTTTAATTTCCACTTTTATTAAGTATTACTAATTACTATAATTGTACATGTTTGTCACTGGCATTAAAAATTATGGAAGAAACAGAATTCAAAGTTAAGAAAAAGTAAACAGACTCCTCTTAAAGTGCATTTGCGTAGAAACTATCTCTGGCTTTCATCAGCTCTGAATGAAAGAGAAACATGTAGCAGAGTTTCTTCAAGACAAAACAGGAGGCTCTGATAATGCTGGTACTGTGTCCTAGAATTTGAACTTTATGATAATAAGGCCTTGCACAGGAAAAGCCCTGTGGCATTTCACGTTGCTGAGTGCTGATTGGAGTTATTCTTTCAAGGAATCGTTACTCTCAGTATTTCTATTATGTTTTCTCAGAAAATGTTAACAGTCATTTCACTTTCCTACAGAAAAAATATCCCACCATTTAATGAGTCAGGGACATATCATTCAGTTTGGTTTCTGTCTGGAGGAGGCAAAGATTAAAACCAAAGTTTTAACCCAGGATGTGTTGGGGAGTAGAGGAATTGATCCGGAGCCATGGCTGTGGGGAAGATGAGCATTGGCAGGAATCCTACGTTAGTACCGAGATGCTTTCAAGGAGGAAGGCAAATGATGGAGCTCAGGTTAGTGACTGTGGAGCCAAGAGAGAAACCCAGGAGCCCTAACTTCAAGGATTCCCAATTTCATTTGGTTTTCCCCAAACCAAATTTAGAGGGTGATGAACAGGCCTTGAGGACATTTGAAATTAGATGGATGGATCATCTAACTTCAAGAAATGTAGCGAAAGCTTCCATCTTGTCTCAAATAAGTATTTCATCTCGCATTTTTCTCCTGCCCATTAATTTCTCCTTTACAACATGCCAAGCATGAAGTTTGAGGCTAAAACATGGAGGAAAAAAAAAAAGACATCCTAAGAAGCCTCACGCCTTTTAAATCCTGGTCCCACAGACTTTTGCTCTTGGTGTCCTTTTATTCCTATTCAGTTTACTTTTTCTGATAGTACCACACACCAGCTCCTAACACTCAGCTCTTTATTCCAGACATCACCTCTCTTCTGAGCTCCAGGCTCCTATTTCTGATTGTCCTTGGATGTTACCAAAGTTTTTTACTTTTTTAATCAGCTCAAAATCATCAGGACAAATCTAGATTCTCATGAAGCAGATTTTCTTTCTGAATTCAGTTCTTGTTTAAGGGGACAGTGGTATTTTCACCCTTTCAAACATGAACACAGAGGTATCCGAGATTTATTCCGCCTCTCATGTATTCCCCATTCAAGGCCAGCTGTATGGGCACAGGAGCTGGGGAGTCAAACAAGAACTGAGCTCAGAGAATGCTCTGCTTGGTTTAATACTCTGCTGTTGCAGTCTCAAAATTCTTAATAATTTTTGAACAGCAGGGCCCATGTTTTCATTGTGCATTAGGCCCTGTGAAGTATATCACTGGCTGTATCCCTGGATCCTATAAATTGTGTCCTTAGCCCTGTCTCTATCATCTCTTCCTACACATTGCTGTTGGAATTATCTTCATAAATCAAATCTAGGCAGTTAGCACCTTCATTATTTTTGTTTTTAAAGACTAAAATTCTGTTATCAGTTTCCCAAAGAGAAATGTTGGGACAGTGTCTTGAAGCTGGTGCAATTAATCCGCCAGCATAAATTCCCATGCATCTTTACCTCTACCTCCTAGCAGAAGCCATCCCATCCTTGCCTTCATATGCTTGTGTCAAGACCACGTGGACTTGACATTACTTCCTCCTTTTTGTATTTGACAACTCTACCCATCCTTCCAGATTCTGTTTGACTAGTGTGATAGATGGCTCTTCATCGCTTTTCACCACCCTTCTGGGTAGGCCCTATAGGCTGGGCCAGCTGATTTCCCTAGGCTCCAGGGAAATGAGGAATGATGCTCTTCCAGATCCCGGTTTCTTCCAGCAGTGTGGTTGATGACAAGAAGAGGTGAGAAAACTTGGACATGTAATTAATGACACTGGCTTTGACTAAAGTTGGAGGGAGAAAAAAAACATATGCTCCCAAGTCAAATCTTCTTTCCAGGGTGTCAATTCAAGCTAATCTTTTCATACAAATCCCAAATCCTTCCTTTCTTGATTTATTCCTTCTTCACCGTATCAAACTCTCCCATGCTTCTTTCCATATCTTCCTGAAGGTGGCACTAACTCATCTGCTTCTAACCATGGCCTACTTCATCTTCATGGCTTTTTTTCTAGCTCTTTCATGACTTGACCGCATCCCTTCCACGAGCTGCAGGACCATCAGCCGTCCCCAAATCCTCATCCTTCTTTTCCACTTCTCTTTGGATATTAGACCTGAACTCATGCCCCTTATTCATGACCTAATACCATGCATATTCTACAAACGTGTCCCAAATCATAACAAAGAGTGAAATCCTTTTGAGCGAGGGCCAGGACTATTATTTCTGAATCTTCTCACATCTATTTTATAAGACAGGCTGTAAAATGTGTGTTCCGTGGGATGGAGAGAGGATTAGTATTCACTTTTATTCTTATGTTCCTATCCTTACTTCACTCACCTTTTCTGCATCTTACCATTTCACTTTAAAAATTATAATTTTCAGGAGTTACTGTCGTGGTGCAGTGGAAGTGAACCTGACTAGGAACCATGAAGTTGCGGATTCGAGCCCTGGCCTCACTCAGGGGGTTAAGGACCCAGCGTTGCCGTGAGCAGCGGTGTAGGTTGCAGATGTGGCTTGGAACTGGACTTGCTGTGGCTGTGATGCAGGCTGGCAGCAACAGCTCTGATTAGACCCCTAGCTTGGGAACCTCCATATGCTGCAGGCGTGGTCCTAGAAGGACAAAAGACAAAAAAAAATTTATAATTTTTCACTATTACATTAAAACCCACCTCTATTAGAGAAAAAAAATAGAAGATGGGTGAAAATGTGTAGCTGAAGATCACCAAAAACGTGAATAATTTAAATGCCTTTTGCTAATTAAGTTCTATGCTTTTTATTGTTTATTTATTTATTTATTTTTGGCCACACCTGTGGCATGTGGGAGTTCCCAAGCCAGGAATCCAACTGGAGTTCTATAGTTCTTAAAATCTCTTCAAGTATGTCTTGACTTCCAAATTATGATAACTATAAATTGGACCATTTATTTAAAAGACATTTACTTAGTACGTACTATCTGCTGTGCTTAGTCCAGAAATATATAACTCAATTATCTAAAATGAGATATTAATAGATCCATTGTATAACAGAAAATGTATAAATATAAAATGTCCTAAAGACAAACAAGACGTTGACCTAATAATTCCATTTTCATGTACTTATTTATAATAAAGAAATAATTTAAGAAGTGAACCAGTATTCAGCTGTAATTGTCTTGATGTGATGTATATTAAAAGATTTGAGATAAACCCTACTTGCTGGCACTATATGCAAGATAACCCAGCCTTTAAAATGATGTTGTATAAATCTGTCTTGCTTTGGAAAGGAGTTAGTTATGTTCTTTTCTGATGGCTGACTATATTTACATGATGAATACTGAGATACTAATATGTTTAAGAGTATAAATATAACACATGTATTTAAAACTCGTGTTCTCTCTAAATAACTGCACAACACATTTCAAGGATGATCAACTTCAAGCTTATTTTACTGTGTCCTTTAAACTGTCCACAAAATAAAATTTTTCTTGTCTTTAAATGTCAGAGCGTGACCTCAAAAAGCAATGCTGCATGAATGTGCAGTGATAGTTACACATAGGAGTTGGCATTTTAAGCATATGCACAGGAAATATTAAACAAACCTCTAAAGTGCCCATTTGTTTAGACTCTGACCTCACTTGTGCATGAGATGCAAACACATATGTGCACATGCACAGACACACTTCAAACGATCATATGAAGTGATATTTCTATAGAATTCACTCAAATACCCTTTGCATTGCAGTAACAAAAAGAATGTATTCTAATGTTTGAATCACATCATAAGAATGTGACAAGAAATCAATCAAGTTTCCTTAAAACAGGGCAAACACACAAACAAAAACCATGCATCCCATTAATTCACACCAACAAAATCAATTCCTTAAGGAAAAAAGGATACTTTTCTTTGCTGGAACATCATGGTCACTGCACTTGGATAGTGTATTTTCTCAGCATAGGGAATTCTGCAGTGCTTTCCTCAAATATTAGTCCATTTATTTTCCTCATATAATCAAAGTGACACTGGAAGGTTAATGATGTGAAACCCTGCAGACAAAATGAAGCTACTATCCTCTTTCTGCTGACAAGACCATAGTAATGCAATGTGAAAAATTAGGAAAGAGAGGGAAGAGTCTCCAATGGAAATTCAGTTTATGATGTATTTTAACGAGCAGGCTCTCTACTTTATTACATAACACATAGAGGTATGTATAGTTATTTCATTTATGTTAAGAGGATTCAAGATGTTATAATCAAGGGGAAACTAGGCCAAGTTCCACCATATTCTATACCATAATGTATCTTTGAATTCCTTTGTATTTGATAGCCCTAGACATCAAACACAAATATGAGATTATATAATCTTCAAAACACAAAGTATGTCTTTTTATGTATAGCACCACATTAGGCTGTAAGATAACACTCAAGTTTGAATTTCAGTAGAAGTGCATGTATTAATTACGCAGAAAATCTAAATATTCAAAGATACAACTTTCTGCTAAAAAGTTCTAAAATAGTTACAGGGTCAATAATAAAATCTTTCAGTATAGTTAATAGAGAACTTGTTATTAGTTTGATCAGATCAAAAATATTTACTTATTAACTACAATATTTTCATTATTATTGAACATTATAACTAAACAAGAAAGCGAGAAAGAATATATAAATTTTCAGAGTCATCACCAATATATCTCATTACAAGTTACATCTTTTTTTTTTTTGTCTTTTTGCCTTTTCTAGGGCTGCTCCCACAGCATATGGAGGTTCCCAGACTAGGGGTCTAATCGGAGCTATAGCCTCCAGCCTACACCAGAGCCACTGCAACGTGGGATCCGAGCCGTGTCTGCAACCTACACCACAGCTCACAGCAACGCCAGATCCTTAACCCACTGAGCAAGGGTAGGGATCGAACCCTCAACCTCATGGTTCCTAGTTGGATTCGTTAACCACTGCGCCATGACAGGAACTCCCAAGTTACATCTTAAAACAAATCATAATCCCTAAAACCAGGAACAAGGTAAGTATGCTCACTATTGCCCCTTCTACTCAACATGCTCATAGAAGTCCTGGCCAAGGTAAAATAGTCAAGAAAAATAAATAGGAGGCACTTAGATTGAAAGGAAGAAACAAGCTTATCTCTGTTCATAGATGATAAGATCTTGCCTAAAGAAAATCCTAAGAAATCGGAAAGATACTTTTAGAATTGATATTAAAGTTCAGCAAGGTTGTAGGACATAAGAAAATACACAAAAATCATTTGCATTTCTACACTTTAGCAACAGATGATCGGAAGATGAAATTAACAAGATTTAACTTACTGTAGCATCAAAAATAAAATATTTAGGAAATTTAGCAAAAAAATGCAAAACTTATAGTGTGAACTTTTGTTTTCTTTTTAGGGCTGCGCTTGCAGCATATTTAAGCTTCTAGGCTGAAATCGGAGTTGCAGCTGATGCCCTACACCACAGCAACTCCAAATCTCAGCTGGGTCTGCGGCCTACACCACAGCTCATGGCAATACCAGATCCTTAACCCACTGAGCAAGGCCAGGGATTGAACTGGCATCCTCATGGATATTAGTCAGGTTTTTTACCGCTAAGCCACAATGGGAATTCCCAACATTTATTTTTAAAGGTAGATAAAAATCACATAAAATCTAAATAAATGTAAAGACATTTCATGTTTATAGATTGGAAATTTTAATATTGTTAAAAATGCCAATATTCTCCAAATTAATCTACAGATTCAACCAAATCACTATCAAAATCTCAGCTGTTATTTTTTTTTTCTCTCACATAAATTAACAAGCTGATCCTAAAATTCATATGAAAATGCAAGGACATGGAATAGTCAAACAAACTTAAAAAACAAATATGGAGAACTCCTGTTTCCCCATTTCAATTTACTGAGAGGCTGCAGTAATCATGACAGTGACATGCTGACATAATGGAAGATGTGTAAATCAATGGAATAGAATTGAGAATCAAGAAATAAATCCTTAGATTTACACTCAACTGATTTCTTCAATGGTGATAAGACAATTTAATGGAAAAATGATAGTCCTTTCAAAACATAGATAGCCATATGTGAAAAAATGAAATTGGATCTCTAACCTCATACTGTAAACAAAAACTAAAATAGATCATAGACCTATGTAGAAAAGCTAAAACTATAAAACTCTTAGAGGAAAATGCAGAAATGAATCTTCCTGATCTTGGGGTAGGCAATGGTTTCTCAGACATAACAGGAAAAAACACAAGCAACAAAAAAATACAACTAGATAAATTGGACTTCATCAAAATTAAAAATATTTGTGCTTCAAAGAATACATTAAGAATGCGTAATTACAAACCATAGAATCGTAGGAAACACTTGCAACACAATATGAAGACAAACCAATTAAAAAGGGGGCATAGGAGTTCCCCTCATGGTGCAGTGGAAACGAATCTGGCCCTGACTAGGAACCATAAGGTTGCGGGTTTGATCCCTGGCCTTGCTCAGTGGGTTAAGGATTCGGCGTTGCCATGAGCTGTGGTGTAGGTCACAGATGAGGCTCAAATCTGGCGTTGCTGTGGCTCTGGTGTAGGCCAGTGGCTGCAGCTCCGAATAGACCCCTAGCCTGGGAACCTCCATATGCCACTGGTTCAGCCCTAGAAAAGACAAAAAAGGCGGGGGGGCATAGGACCCAAGCAGGCATTTCCACAAGGAAGATATAAAAATGGTCAATAAGCGAATGAAAAGTTCCTCAATAGTACTAGTCATTTGAGAAAATACAAATCAAAACCACAGTGAGATACCACTTCATACTTACTAGGATGCTAAAATAAAATAAAAAGATAGATGCTAATAAGTGTTGGTAAGAATGTTGAGAAATATGAACCCTCATTCATTTGTTGTTGGGAATGTAAAACAGCACTATCGTTTTGGAAAACAGTCTGTTAGTTCCTCCAATACAGAAAGTAAAAAGGTAGATTCATGGCTAAAAGGGATAGAGGGAGAGAAGAATGAGGTGTGATAGGAAATAAGTACAAGACTTCTTAAGGGGTTAATGAAAATGTTCTAATATTAGACTGTGGTAATAATTGCACAACTGGGTGAATATACTAAAAACTCACTGACGTGTACATTTTAAAGTATGGATTTCATGGCATATAAACTTAATCCCAGCATAGCTGTTGTTAAAAACCATCTTTGCAAAAAACAGAACCACTGCATTGGCATGGAGAACATGAAACAATAGCTAAAATATTCATTTTCTGTTCATTGAAGAGATGTACAAATCGAGCCACTGATGTTTTGGCTGCCATTAGAAAGTATTCCGAATGAAGAATGCAATGGTGTGGGTTGTGTCTGACATGTTCTTGTTTGCATCATATCAACCTAATTACACTGATGCTTCACTAGATAAGAAAGCACCATGCTGAGCATCAGTAATCCTTTCTTCGAATAATGTCTGCTATAAAATGATCAAATCAAATAACTTAAGCCTTTTGTACGGTTTGCAAAGTGGGGATTTTCTTTACCATCCCTACATCCATAAGTTGTTATAAATTTAAAACAAGATCTTAGAGGCATTTCACTCTTACATAAATATAGCAACTATAGTTATTAATGTTAGTAACTGTTACAGTGGTTGATGTTTATATTGTCAGCTACCTTTTACAATGAATCTTACATATGAAATACACATTTCTTGGGCAGGTATATTATAATAATTACTTCAATATCAAAAGGAATTTCAATATTCCAGATATCAGAAAGTTGTAGTTTCTGAATACGTAACACTTGACAGTTGTGTGTAAGTTCCATATAAGATCTGTGAGGTACACACTATTGGTACCCAGGCCAAAATAAACCTCTATCATGTGATTATTTTCTTTTCCCTTGAATCATCAGCTTAATTTGTGCTTCCATAATTTTATCTCTACTTTAACTACTCTACCACTAACAAATCTATCAAGAACAAAAAAGGCTTTACATTTATACCCACCAAAACTAGATTACTTTCATACAAAATCAAGTTAAACCGAATATGTCTAAAATCCTTAATTTTATTTTATTTTATTTTTTTGTCTTTTTGCCTTTTCTAGGGCCGCTCTCATAGCATATGGAGGTTCCCAGGCTAGGGGTCGAATTGGAGCTGTAGCTGCCAGCCTACACCACAGCCACAGGAATGCGGGATCCAAGCCATGTCTGCAACCTACACCTCAGTTCACGGTAACGCCAGATCCTTAACCCACTGAGCGAGGCGAGGGATTGATCCAGCAACCTCATGGTTCCTAGTTGGATTCATTAACCACCGAGCCATGACGGGAACTCCTAAAATCCTGAATTTTAGATAGGAGAACACTAATTTAAATGATTATATTACTTAAGAAATGTTAAGATAATATAATTTTACCCCCAAAACATCACTGCTTCTTCTTTTTTTTTCCTCTATGTCCTCTTCCCACCTCCAAATACATATACAGATGTAAGTACACTGAAATAACAAAAGAAACTATTTAGCTCAGTGTGACCTTCTTTAATAAGCATTATTAAAATCATTATATCCCTGAAGTAACTAAAGCTCATGAAGGCTAAGCAATCAGTCCATTGTAATACAGCTCACAAACAGTGGTGCCAGAACTCAGCTCAGTCTAATTTTATAGACCACACACCTAATCATTACATTATTTTAATTTTTTGGCCATGCCAATGCATGTGGAAGTTCCCAAGCCAGGGACTGAATGCATATCACAGCAGCAACTCCAGCCACAGAAGCACCAAACTTAATTCTTAATCTGCTGAGCCAAACACAGGAATACTGATCATTAAGTTCTTAACAGCCACCATTTACTGCTTCTTTTTACAGCAAAACTTTTCAAAAGCTTCCACTTCTTTGGGTACTATTCACTGACTAAGAACCATCATGCCAGAGTTACCTGGTGGTAAAGCAGGTTAAGGACCATCATTGTCACTGCTGTGGCACATGTTTGATCCCAGCTGGGCCCAGGAACTTTTGCAAACCTCAGGCATAGCCAAAAAATAAATAAAAAAGGAACCATCATGCCTACCATTTTGCTGAAACTGATCTTGCAGGGTCACCCAGGGCTTCCATGTTCACACTGCCAACAGTTCCTGGTCTTGACTCATCTTCCATCTCTTCTAAAATCCTCTCCTCTTGGCAGCTATGACTGGAAGGGACTTATGCTTTGCTTTTCATTTTCTTTTGTGGGATCTTTCCCTATGCTTAATTGCTAAATATTAATGTGGTACAGTCCTAGACCACTGACATCTTGGCTACTGCATCTGCACTTTCACAGATGGACATAAGGTACCACTTGAAATTTTCCAGATTTTATTTCCTCATTTACTAGGTTTATTGTCTCCCCACACTAGTACATAAGTCTGTGAGTTGTGACATGTAAGAAGTATTTTTTTACTGAGTGTTTTCTGGGTCAAAAGATGCATGGATGGATGGATGGATGGATGGATGCATGGATGCATGGATGGATGGAAGGATGGAAGGAAGGAAGAGAGTGTGGAGTGGGTATAAACTTCTATCTCTTCCTTCTGGAACAACTGTGATCCGACCTGGTAGGGAGTGACTACAGAGTATCTCCACTTTAGGGCTCTCTTTTCTGACAAAGCTTGGGTGGGCTTTGCTCACTTTCCCCTTCCTTGAACAATTTTCATCAGAATAGTTGATTCCAAGTATTAGCCTGGCCATAACTCTATTGAACCCTAAGATTAACTTAGGTTAAAGACAAGTACTGGGTCAGTTTGTGACATAGGCTGTGATTATAAATTCTCTAGAAGGAAACTGTCATGCCGGATTTCACAACCTTCTCATCAAGTAGAGATGCTCCAAATCACAAAAACAGAGTGAAGTGTGTACTAGGCCTAAAGTGAGTAAGCTCATAGTAACAGAATCCTTTTTACAGGTGTTTCTGAGAAGCCTATAGTGCTAAGGCATCAGGTCTTGATTTCAGTCAGAGACTTGTCACACATAGGACTCTCCAAGGCTTTATTTAATTAATCCTGTCTGAGGCTGTCTAGATTGACCTCAGAAGCATGGCCCTTCCAGTTTTGATGGGCTTCATCCAGCACCAACTCATCAACCATTATGCTTCTGCCTTCCCCAGTCAGATGCATAGCCCAGATCTCCAGCTGATCCTTGGGAGCTGTGGTGGGGAAACTGTTATTTCACCTACCATATGCCAGAGCTCAGCACCTAGCAGTCTGTTATAAACAGACTTAATACAGTCAGGGTTTCTGTTTAGGGGAGATGCTAATGATGATAGCGATTGACATTTCTCAATGGAACAATGAGATTCCATGAACCTGAAGAAGCAAATGAAAAGAAACTTGTACCTGGTGCTATTTGATTAGTGTTTACTTACAATTTTCATCATCTTCCTATTTTATATATTTCCTACTTCATGGAGAAGTAGAGGAGCAATCTGAATGCTCAAGCAGGTGATGTACTTATTACCACTTAGAAATACAATAAATATTCGTATCAAAGGAAAAACCACATACCAAAGGCTCTTTTCAAAATTAAGATAGTCATACATTTTAAAAGCTATTTACCTTTCAATAGCATTTTTAATTTTGCCCCCTCCCCCAGTAACCTCATGTCAAACAAATCCTATCTTATCATCTAGGCACATATTAGAGGACTCTTCTTCCTCAGTGAGCCATCCTTGATAATTCTCAAGCAATTTATTGAATCTACCTAAGCCTCTACTTCCTCATCATCATTCTACCAAAGGATAATAGCTCCTACCTTAAAGAGTTGTTCTGAAGATTGAATGAAAAACTCAGGTATAGTATTTACTACATGCTTGGTTCAGAGTAAATGCTCAACGCACATTTGTCACCGTCCTTACCACCATCACCACTCAAAAGACACAGTCAACACCTACTTTGAATTTCCCTTAGCATCCTTCAAAGTACTCTGCCGCACATTATTAGTATTCTGGTCCTAACAGAGTATCTGGCAGAAATCAAGCATTTAATAAAGGTATGTTGAATGTTGGTCATGTATTTATCCTCTTCTATAGTTCCACTGAGATGAAGATCACACTGCATCCTTTCTGAGACTGGATTAAGTGTTAGGAACAGTAAACCCAACAGATGCTCCCTGACTAAAGAAGACACAGCCAGTGTTAAACATCCATTAGAAAATGATGCAGCGAGCTCCATATTCCATTACAATGGCAACTGATACCAGACCCACTCCCAACAAGCATAATTTATAAACTCTTTTCTTGCCCTTTACTGATTAATGATTACATGTATAAAGAACACTGCTGTTACCTACAGAATCTATGCAGCTGAGATCAGCCTCATGCGGCAGTGTTAACGCACAGAGAAAGAGATTCATCTCAAATTAAGCCAGTATACTGTGTGGCAATTGGCTATTAATTCTGGCATCAAAGGGTATGAGAATTTAAAACATTGAACACGTAGGTAAATGTTAGAGAGTCATCCATTTAATACTGTCATTTAAATGGGATACTTGAGTGTGTGTGTGTGTTGGAATCAAGATTATAAATTTTGCATGGCAGGCATAATAGAGGAACGTTTTGTTACTCAGCCACTGTACTGGGTGGTTTAGTGGAAAGGGTCCTAAACAGGAAGTCACAGGAATCCAGCCATCCAGTCTCAACTTCATGATTTTGGACAAGTCACTTTCCCTCCAGGACTTAGTTTTCATCTGAAACCTGTCCATTTCCTTCCAGTTGTAGAACTCTTACATTTTAAATAATAAGCCCATTATCACAAACTGACGTTTTGTTAGTATCTGCCTCTGGAAGCATTACCACAGATGAAAATCAACTCTATTCTTCATGTTAGAACTCAACATTCTATCCTGGCTCTATGTACAGGGAGACAGTATCAAATCAGGGCTCACAATGAGGATTTGCTGCAGCTAGCCAACTATTTCTCCACGTGAATGAGCATCTAACAGGATCCAAAGATATTATAAAACTGTGCTTTCCATGCATTCTGGTCAACGCCTACTCATGACAAGATGGCAGACAGAGCCATAGATGGAAACAGATTAAATTATTCAGGATTAATTAAATCCCACCATTCCCTATAAACACAGCCTCCATTCTGGGATAATCAGGGAGCAGAAAGAAATTTCTAGACATTAGAAAAATTTGATAAGATAAACACTGACTCTATAAGCTTATATGCTCACATATACTTTGTACATAAATTTTAATTACTTTGGAGATCAAGTTTCTATGGGAAAACAAGGATACTTTCGATATATATTGTCTAATATTTCTTTTTTTTTTCCTTTTTTGTGACTGCATCTACAGCATATGTCAATCCCAGGCCAGGGGCTTAATAGAGCTGTAGCTGCAGGCCTACACCACAGTCACAGTAATGCCAGATCCAAGCCCCATCTGTGACCTACATAGAAGCTTGCAGCAACATGGGATCGTTAGCCCACCGAACAAGGCCAAGGATCAAACCCATATCTTCATGGACACTATGTTCAGTTCTTAACCCGCTGAGCCACAATGGGAACGCCTATCTATATTTCTGACATCAAAGAATTCCTGTGGTGGCTCAGCAGTAACAAACCTGACTAGGATCCATGAGGACACAGGTTCAATCCCTGGCCTTGCTCAGTGGGTTAAGGATCCTGCATTGCCATGAGCTATGGTGTAGGTCACAGACACGCCTTGGCTCTTGTGTTGCTGTAGCTATGGCACAGGGCAACAGCTGCAACTCTGATTCAACCCCTAGCCTGGAAATTTCTGTATGTCACAGATGTGGCCCTAAAAAGCAAAGAGAAAAAAAAAAAAAGAACGAAAGAAATTATAGCAGATTTACGTGGCACAATTATATGCAATGAGCTGACTTCCTATGTCATTGCTACTGAATATGCAGATTTAAAAAGAAAATTCCATGGTATTAATTTCACACATAATCCACAAATATTGGCCATGTTCAAAGCTTAATATAGAACACAGTTATGAAGGATGACAATTAGGTTTTCTCCAAGGCTTGTTTCTGCTCTAAAGCAAATCATTTTACAATATCTGCAGTAAAATGTGGATGTGTAACAGTGCTATTTTTAAATCATGTAAGATTATTTTTATATGGTTTCTATTTTGGAGTTGCTTTTATGCCTTTGAAAAATAATTTCCCAGTAGACATAAATGCATAGCATATATGCATTGAGGCATAACTGCATAACCACCAATCCCTCAGCAATTAATGATCCAAACTTTAGCACCCAGAGCTAAGAACAATCCTCCTTGCTGTGAGTGGGGGTGGGGAACAGATGGCCTGCATCTCCCATTTTCCTTTCCTTTTTTTAGGGCCCACTGCATCTTCGGCATATGGAAGTTCCCAGGCTAGGGGCTGAATTGGAGCTGCAGCTGCTGGCCAACACCACAGCCACAGCAATGCCAGATCCAAGCCTCATCTGTGACCTACACCACAGCTCACAGTAATGCCAGATCCTTAACCCACTGAAGGCTAAGAATCTAACCTGCATCCTCATGGATATGAGTCAGGTTCGTAATCCACTGAGTGACAATGGGAAGTTCTCCATATTCCTATCCACCATGCACGCACTGTGTGGTCTCCACGCCTCCACCCACAGCCCCAGGTCCTGGTGCTTTATCTAGGTTATTGTCACAGTGATTCTTCAGCTAATTAATCCCCTGGTTTTACAAGTTCAGCCATGTTTAAAAAGAGATCCTCATAAATCATGATGAGCAGAAATGCTTGTTCGGAAAAAAAAAAAAAAAATCCCTTCAGGGCCAGCTCCTTTTAGCAGCATCTCTGTTGAAGGGATGATGACAGACAGAAGGAGCCGCAAAGCCCCTGCTAGAATCTCTAATCCCTTTGACGCCCTGGCCTCCCACCTCTGGTGTACCCCACCCTGGATCTCCACCTTCCCATGCCCCTCCTACCTGCCCCCCTCCCAATATCAGGCTCTCAGGCATAACGTGTGTCCGTCCACCCCCTAACATAACAGGGTCTTTTTAATGGTTTTCTTGACTTATTACATCCCAACTTGAACACAATCACACCGAAGCATTAAACCCAAAGTATTCTTGCTGTAAGTTGCAGAATGAAAAGCTTTTCTTCTTTGGTAACAGAATTTCAAGCATCAGCAAACAGAGTAGTTTTATTGTTGTTTGGGGTCTAGAAGGACCACTGAAAGGACACTCCAGTCCTTGCTGCTTTCACAGTGGGGAGGGCGGTGACAGTGACATGGCCTGCAAGAAGAACCCTGTGTTCACAGTTTCTTTTCCCAACAAAGCCCTCTCCAGAAGGATTTTAGGTAATTGGGGGGAGAGTAGCTTCTGTCTGTTCTTTAACCAACTCCTCTCTTGAAAAAAGGCCATCTTTTCTATTTTCAACAAAGCACCTACACGCTTTCAGAAAATTATTCCCCAGAGCAAAATAAAGGCAGTACAACTGTTCTCTGGTAGCAACATACACACTAGCTTGCATCATACATCAAATTACGTATGTATAATCAACTCATTTTGCAAAGCTCATCTTTGTTTCCCATTAGGTGAAGGAAGCAAACATTAAAAAAAAAAAAGACTAAAATGGTGTCCTTTTACTCGAATCTTTAACTTGCATCCTTTACATGCTGTGTTCACTGATCCATAGCTTACTCCAAATTCTTTGTATGATATGACTTGATGCTGGCATTTAAACAGAATATTTAAGTAATTCTGTCTAATTTAGAAAAGCAGGTTGTCTAAAGCAGCTGAAAGTGCTTTTGTGTTTATTATAGATGGTCCCTCCCAAGAAATTGATAAACACATCCAAGATACTAACTTCCTCATGAGAAATGCACCAGTGAGGGCTTCAGTGCTTTATGTGTGTGTGTGGTGTCTGTGTGTGTGTGTGTTTTTAGGGCCACACCCACAGCATACAGAAGTTCCCAGGCTAAGGGTCAAATCAGAGCTGCAGGTGCCAGGTCTACACCACAGCCACAGCAATGCCAGATCTCAGCCACGTCTGTGACCTACACCACAGCTCATGGCAATGCCAGATCCTTAACCCACTGAGCGAGGCCAGGGATTGAACCCACATCCTCATGGATACTAGTCGGGTTCATTACCACTGAGCCACAACAAAAACTCCTTCAATGCTTTTAAATATGGTCAAACACCCACACAGGAGTTATGTATCTGAGGGGACTGTTCACCCTCAGCCCAACTCACAGCACTTTGAGCATCATTATCAACAAGAAATTTTACCAAAATTAGTTATCAATAATTGTTAAATTATCCACAGGAAACCGCCTCTCCAGATACTCCCGCCCCCACCAGGAGGCGCTCATCAACACATGCAATGTTTCATAGTTAAACTTAACAGATGGACCACAAAGAGATACACTGTTTTTTCTATATTACTAATAAAATGTTCAGAATAAAAACACATAATCATATTTGACCTTATCAAAGGATTTATAGGAAGAGGTTTGATTTAAACATTTTGATTTAAGATCTCAGGTAAGCTAGGTAAGAATAACCAGTTTTCCATCACTACCTGTGGGACATCAGGAACAGTGGAAGCCGGAGGAAGAGCGGTGCTGTGCTAAGGATGCAAAGTTAAACAAAGAAATACCATGTGAACAAGTAATTTCTACTTCCAGATATATTTTAAAAAAAATTGAAAGGAGGGATCCAAATCAATACTTATACACCGTGCTCAGAGCAGCATGAACTACAGTAGTCAAAAGGTGGAAATAAATAGCCCAGGTTGCCATCAGCAGACAGAGGGATAAACAAAGTGTGGGCTATCAATACAATGGAATATCACTCAGCCTTGTAAAGAAATGATATTCTGAGCTACAACATGGTTGAAAGTTTTGGGGTTTTTTTTCATCTTTCACCATTATATCCTAAACCTGGTCCTGTGATTACCAGCTATCAAAATTACACAACCTCACAAGGAAATTACTGAGATCTAGGAAATGTATATAGCAATCTAGGCGATAACAGTAAGAACACCATACAGGTAGACTACACATTTTCAAGCCAACAATCAGGATGAAACTTGAAGACATTATGCTACGTGAAATAAGGCAGACCCAGAAGAACAAATATTGTATCACAAATATTATGATTGCATTTATATGAGGCCCCTACAGGAATCAAGTTCAAAGAGACAGAAAGTAGAACTGAGGTTACTAGAGGCTGGGGAGAGGAAGAATGCAGAGTTATTATTTAATGGACACAGAGCTTCAGTTTTAGATGATCAAAAATTCTAGAAATGGAGACTGGTGATGGTGGCACAGTGTTGTGAATGTACTTAATGACACTGAATTGCACATTTAAAATAGTTGAGATGATTGGGGGTGGGGAATGCACCGAGGGTTTGGGATGGAAATGCTATAAAATTTGGTTGTGATGACTGTTGTACAACTATAAATGTAATAAAATTCATTGAGTAACAAAAAAATAAAATAATTGAGATGACAAATTTTATGTTATTTATGTTTTACCACAATAAATGAAAAGAAAAAAATAAAGTACAAAGAAGTGAAAAGTCATGCTCTGAATCCTGGAGCCTAGAAATGGCAGAGGCCACAACTTAGCTACGTGCCTGCAGGACTCAGGCACCTGCACCCATGTCCACCTTCAGTGCCAGTGGTGAGAATGCTCAGAGATGCTCGTGCATAGGGCACAGGCTGGCGGGCTACAAGTCACACTGGCACATCTGCCAAGCCTTGACTAGACCCCGACAAGGCTGATTGCAGGCCACCTGCCCCTGGCTCCCACCCTCCTGCCCTCACACCTTTTACCCACACTCCATATCTCCCATCACTCTCCCTACCTCATTTAATCTCCCATATCCCCTTCCCTTTGTCTCCAGGTTCTCGAGATCACCTTTCCTATCACCTGCATGTTTCACTTTGGATTGGCAGAAGCACAGAGGGGCCCTTTTCCATGAGCCATCAATGTCTATTCCACCAACATCTCCTTCTGCAACATCCCAGGATGCATCTCTTGGATTTTTTCTTTTTTATTTTTTTGTCCTTTTTTTAGGGCCGCATCTGTGGCATATGGAGGTTCCCAGGCTAGGGTCTAATCATAGCTACAGCTGCCGGCCTACACTAGAGCCACAGCAACACCAGATCTGAGCCACGTCTGCGACCTGCACCACGGCTCACGTCAACACTGGATCTTTAACCTACTGAGCAAGGCCAGGGATCGAACCCGCAACCTCATGGTTCCTAGTCGGATTCGTTAACCACTGAGCCATGACGGGAACTCCAGGGACTTTTTAAATTCATCACTCCAGTAATAGTTTCTCACCAAGAATTCTGTGACCGGATAGTATTCTTCTAAGCTATATTTATTTCCTATAAACCTGTCTTCTAAACCTTACTGTGTCCTCTTAAACAAGAGTGGATGATCTTATGCTTTATTTTTCCCTGGGCACTTAACAGAGAACAGAGGACATAGGGATGCACAATAAACATTTGCCTAACGAATGTCTTCCTAACAGACCCCAAGGGTGTCATCTAGATAATGGCAACGGTTTGTGACTTGGATCCTGAGATGCATTACAGGTTGAGAGCATTTTTTTCTAAACAGAATTAAACAGATTTCTCAAGAAAAGTAAATACACTTAGAATACTATCATAACAACATAATATTAACAGGTTCAGTTACAAAAAGAAAAGAAAAGAAACCAGGCAGCCTGTGCATCTGTAGAAAGAGAGGCACATGCAAAAACTCCCAGGGGACATATCAATCAATGTCATTTTCACAGTCAGTCTCAGACAGGGTTAAGAAAGAATGAACATATTGTTACTTCTGCAATGGTACTTGGTGTCAAATGACAACATCATCTATCAAGGAGGCACTGGGATAAATTTAAGTGAAGCCTGCCTTGGGCTGTATGCACAGAGGCTTCTTGGAACATGGATTATTCTCAGGGCTTCAAAGCCATGCTCTTAAGGAACAAATGGCCAGCTTTTCATTTGCATGCTGACTTTGGGTTCATTGAGTAAAACAAAGCACGTATGAAACAGAGTGTTTATTCCCAACTATTCACTTAAAAATGTTACTTCTTATTAAATATATTTAGGAGTAACTCCTCCATCTCACTGGAGGTTTATAAAGTCAAAGTAGACAAAACGTTATCAGAGTGCTTGGCATAGCTCTGAGTAGAATGGGAATCAAGTTTCCTTGGAAACCACCAAATGGGAGGTGTGTGATCTGGGGCTGGTTCCAGACTTGTGAGCAGGGCCCAGGTCCTCCCACCACATTGTCCCAAATGGCCAAATACACACTGGTGTCAAATCCTACCCAACTCAGCCAGACCCTACATCCAGAAAGATGACCATTCCCAGCCGGACATCTGGGGTAGGGTCTGGACCAAGATACACAGAATGTGAGCATAAGATATACTTGCTGAATGGAAGAAGGCCCTCAGACATTTCTTTGAATTAATCCCCATCTACCCTGATTTTAGTTGGAACATCAAACTGCTTATCATCAGCATGGAGGTGGCCCCAGTGGCTGCTGGGACCCAGCAGAGCTGCCTGGGGTCAGCAGTTTATGTCATGGGCTTTGGGAGAAACACCTGAGTGATCCTCTACCAGAAGACAGGAGGCCTGCAGGGACATCAGCCAAGGCTCATACTGTGCTAACCTTGGCACATGAACACAGAGTGAATGGCCATGAGCAGAGTTAAGAAGCTTGGACACATCTGCCTTCACATGCTGTGAGATCTAGAGAAGGTTCCTTATTCCTGCCAAAAGGGGATGAAATCAAGGCTTGACCCAAGGAGGATGGTTTCTATCCTACTAAGCCGTCTTCCCAAATCAAAGTGGGAAATGCTATTTATGTACTCATGGCCAAATGAGGGAACTATGATTAGCTTGAATATTCTATTAGGTGTGTTAAAAACAGGGTTTTTTCCTTTCCTTTTCATTTTTTTTTTTTTTTTTTGGCTATGCCCATGACAGGTGGAAATTCCCAGGCCGGGGATCCAACCCAAGCCATAGTGGTAACCCAAGCCACTGCAGTGACAACACCAGATCCCCAACCCACTGAGCCACCAGGGAATTCCAAAACAGGTTTTAAAAAAACAGACATCATTATGTTTGTGAATGCTAATAAACTGATTATCTAACTTCTGTTAAAAAAAATCAAATGCTCTGTAAAGCCAAAGTCTTCTTTCAATGAAGTATACTTTATTTGTAGATATTCAGAAAAGGCAGCAAAATAAGAAAGAAAAGAAATTCTTCTACAGTTCTTAAATAAGAAATACACACTATGGTTCTACATAACTTCAGACATCTCTGATCTATTTTTAACTCTGCTTTGGTGCTCAAGAGAAGCTCATAGCAGAGAAAAAAAATGATTCAATAAAAAGCAATATCCTCCTGGGAGCATAATCAAATAAAGCTTAGTTTGGAAATGGGTTTTGTAGTCTCCTAAACACAAAGCATGCAATGGATTTACTAGATCTTTAGCAAAACCATGAATATGAATGGGGACTTCCAAGTAACCCAAGATTATGCAGATAGCTTAAGCTTTATTCTGAGCAAAATTTCAAATAGATTTAGAAATATTTTCATAAAAAAGGACTGTAAAGAGATTAACTGTATTTCAAACAATCTGAAATCATGGATTTGAAAGATCTGGCTTTGGTCTATTGTCTTTAAAAATGACTCAGAACAGTACACACTTAGGTATCTAGAAGAGAATTATCAAAATCCTTTTGTAATGATAACTCCATCCTTCCTACATTATTTAGAAATAGTCATTTTTCTTGAAAATTACATACAATATAGGCTATAAGATTCCTTTTGAAGCTGTAATCTTTCCTGAGCTTTAAACTAACCCTGAATGTAGTTTAGTTTCAGATGCCAAAGTTGTTTCTATAAAATGGGCATCCTACATTCTCCTTGAGTACAATACTTTCTTTGGTTTTCACTCCCTAAGTGTCCACCTCAAACTTCTCATTATCAAAGAAGTAGTTACACTTGTTGCTGGGAAGCAAGTATGTGGTGAGGATTCCGGTATGGCTTGTAAGAGCTATACACATAATGAAAATACCAATGGAAAGATTCTTTGGGTAAATTTGTCAGTAGAAATGGGTAGGAGAAGAATAATCCTGTCCCAACTACATGGGGTTTTAGACCCAGTTTCAGACCCATTTTGGCATTATTGCCTTGTAGACACAAAAGGCACATGGCCTTGTGGTCTCCAAGATGGACACAGCAGCATTTCTGTGGCAGGAACAGCCAATCTCCAATCAGTCCAGGAGACCAAGCCCTCTGGAGCTGGGGAGATATGAAAACTTCAGGCCCCAAGTCCTGAGGAGTGCACTCAAAGATTCAGAGAGCAGGATTTTCCAGTATCTGACACTCTGTCACACAGGGTGTTAGGGCCTTTCCAACATTTCTAAAGATATATATATATATATATAGAGAGAGAGAGAGAGAGAGAGAGAGAGAGAGAGAGACTGCTCATCTTATCCATGAGGACATATTTCTAACACCCCTTCTGCATTGTCAACCCACTGGTATAACTCTTGGTATCCATTTTTGAAGGGCCCAGTGACCATTCCTAAATTATGGACTTTTGAGGAGGATTCCTTTTTTTTTCTTTTTACAGCCACACATGTAGCATATGGAAATTCCCAGGCTAGGGGTCAAATCAGAGCTGCAGTTGCAGCCTAAGCCACAGCCACGGCAATGCTGGATCCAAGCCACATCCGCAACCTATGCTGCTAGAGCTGACGGCAATGCTGGATCCTTAACTCACTGAGCAAGGCCAAGTCTTGAACTTGCATCCTCATGGACACTACGTCGGGTCCTTAACCCTCTGAGCCACAAGGAGAATTCCTGATAAGGATTCTTAATTGCTAATCACCCATGCTAAGTGTGACAAATAACGTTAAATTGCACACACATACACACTTTACACTGTATTTATACTGTTTTACACTGAAGTATCTTTAAAAGAAATTGTTCTATGGACATTATAGCACATCCTGCAGACATAACCATCATTACAGGCTTATTCCACTGTTGGACAAGAAGTGATGGAAAATGTCGATACCTTATTAGAACTGCTTAGTTGGAATTTACAAAAAGGGCCTAATCCAGTGTGGCCAGGCTATAGCACATAATACAATTGTTTCCCAAAGAGCAAAGCTGGCCCAAGAAATAGGGGTCAAGACACCACGTCAAGTATAGGACCAAAAGCAAACAAGGGGGGAATAAATCAACAAATCAAACCCAGGTAGATGAGGGATGAGGAAGTGAAGGATTGCCAGAGACCTTGGCCCATAGGGTGAACTACAAAAGTGAGAATAAGCCACTGCCATGAGGGATTTTTACATAAGGTAGTTAAGTATTCATGATTAAAGAAGGAGATGTCAGAAGAGAATAAAGAACAAGATAAAAAGCACCCAAAGATAACACTCATCCTTTTGTCTTATGATTTTTCAGGTGTCTTTTCTATGAATACGTTTCCACAGTTGAAATACAGCACATAGGAACTGACATGCTGCTGGTCTCACCAAAGATTACAATTAATGTCATTTAACAATGATTTTGATCATTGATCTGCTTGTCCGCTAAATAAAGCCCAGTAACATTATTATAAGACATATAAATGGGGTGGGTACTGTAATGCTCTGCCCAGATCCCTCTCAGGAAGGAAAGATCTATTCTCCCAGCTGCCAGAAAACCCTCAGAAGTCAGCCCCCTGAGGGAGCAGCTAGGGCGTGTCTCAGAGAGAGAATCGGGTTCCATTCCTTCACCCCCCACTTCCTGAGCACTCTCTCCCTGGAACAGCCTACAACCCTTGATGGGGTGACCTTGAGGATATATAGTAGGCCTGGCCTCCTTTCCCTAAAGCTCTTCCATAGGTGGGCTGGACTTTTGCTGTGACTGCACCATAGCCCAAATTCTCCCTCTGTCCCCAAGTCCAGTGTTCTGTTCTCTTCATTTCCCTTGCGCAAAGTTGAACCTGAAACCAAGCAGGGCCCCCTATAGGGATCCTAGCCACACAATTTCTTGTTTTGGGGGAGTGGGCTTCAGCCTCCAAGACATTCCCAAAAAGCAGGTTCAAACAGTTGTTATTCAGGGAAGGGAGGGGATGCAGAGACCAGGGAGGAGCAGTCTAGAGACCATAGTGCAGCCTTGGGGCAGGGTCCTGGTTTCTTTTCAAGGAATAACAATGTCTTTGAGTTCTTCCA
Organism: Phacochoerus africanus; assembly: GCF_016906955.1. Classification (NCBI taxonomy): domain Eukaryota; kingdom Metazoa; phylum Chordata; class Mammalia; order Artiodactyla; family Suidae; genus Phacochoerus; species Phacochoerus africanus. The sequence continues at coordinate 79,179,748 of NC_062544.1, read as the reverse complement.
CAGCACCAAAACCCCAACAAATGGAAGATGGTGATGAAGCATTCTTCATTCCAAAAGAAGGATCATTAGAACCAACCCTGGGATCATCTAAACACCAGCTTTCTGAAAAACAATGTAAGCTCCCATCTACCCCCAACCTGATCAATGTCCCTATTTTTCACTCCCAAACTATAAAACCACCTCCCAATCTCTCCCGAGGGGGGCAAAGTCCTTAAGGCATTAGCCTGCTGTGGCCCCCTTTTGCCTTGCAAAGCGATAAAGCTATCTTTTTTTCTTTCAGCCTCAACTTCATCTCCGTCTTTGTATTTGGCAATGGCAGACACAGTATTTCTGTAACAACCCCAAAAAGTACCCCAATAAGCCTCCTGTATGCTACTCTTCATATCAGAGTCAGCATCCTATAGAACTTAGCCTAAAAGATGAGCATTTATTAGAAACATACAATGTATATAAAATCTCTCTGAAACAGCATTCTATGAGACATTTTCAACTCTAAAATGTAAAAGACTCAGCTAGTTAAAAGGATACTTAATACCTTTGAACTATAAAGTATATTTTATTGAGCTATGGAGCATCTAACGCAGGGCACCCACCTTGCCAGGGGCTGAAGACAGCAAAATAGGTATAGTCCTTAATCTGTAGATTCTATGGACCATAGATTACTGGTGTGTGTGTATGTGTGTGAATACGGGTGAAGAGTCTAGATAGAAAAGAACTATTGAAAATATGGTATGAAATTGATGAAATTAGCAGGAAATGAGAAAACCACCATGTATAAAAGTATTTTGTTCAGTCATTTCAAATTATTTCTATATGCTCAAAATAGCAAAAAAGAAAGAAAGAAAAAAGAAAGAAAGAAAGAAAGAAAGAAAGAAAGAAAGAAAGAAAGAAAGAAAGAAAGAAAGAAAGAAAGAAGAAAGGGAAAAAAAAAGCATGCCAGCTCAGGAAATAAACTTTATGCAATATTTCACAGAATAAATGTTGACTTTATCAGGAAGAGTTGGATGCTGACTTCCCAAGGTTTGATGTTCTCTACCGAAAGGGAAAAAAAAAGGGAGAGAAGGATGGAAAAGCATTTGAAGTAGTCATTTTGCATAAAAGGAGTGTGCAATTCAGAGAAAAGGGGGAAATTATGTGAGCAATTAATGCCTCTTTATGAAATGATAAGGCAATTAGTTGAAACTTTAACACCAGCCACCAGTGTTCCCTGGAAGTGCAACCCCAGGGGGCTGAGGAGGGGAAAGGCGGAAATGCAGGTTCACAAAGACACTCTGGGCTAAGTAGTCAAGGAGAGCTTGAAACACATGAATAACATTCACCTGCCTCAAAGTCACCCTCTTTGCTAAAAATATTGAATTTATATTAATTCTTGCATCCGATGTAAGACTTCTCATGCCTAAATGGATAAGTATTGTATTTTTTTCTTTCTTTTCTTTTCTTTTTTAATTGTTATTTCCCCAATACAATTTTTTTTTCCTACTGTACAGCATGGTGACTCAGTTACACATACATGTACACATTCTATCTTCTCACATTATCATGCTCCATCATAAGTGACTAGACATAGTTCCCAGTGCTACACTGCAGGATCTCACTGCTAATCCATTCCAAAGGCAATAGTCCACATCTATGAACCCCAAGCTCCCCAACCACCCCACTCCCTCCGCCTCCCCCTTAGCAACCACAAGTCTATTCTCCAAGTCCATGATTTTCTTTTCTGTGTAAAGGTTCATTTGCACCTTATATTAGATTCCAGATGTAAGTGATGTCATATGGTATTAGTCTTTCTCTTTCTGGCTTACTTCAGATAAGTATTTTAATAGGAAATAACACAACTGACCATTGGCTCTGCTTACATATCTGAGTCATCAGTGAATGAATGGTCCTGAACAAGCCTGTGAAATCACATTCAGAAACAGTCCCTGAAGCCCTAATGGGACTTGACCTCAGGACTCCTCCACCTGGGATGGGACTTGGTGGTCCACAGCTGCCTGGGGAGAATGGGTTTCTAGCTGATCCACTGAGAACCATAGTAAAAGCTAGTGAAGCCTCAGGCAGCCAGCACCCTTTGGCCTTGACCACACACAGAGGTTCATCTGGAGCCAGGTGGCACAATCTCAGTGGAGCCCTGACTTCCAGAACAACTTGGCCTCTCCCAGTGGCCCAGGAAGCTTTCTTTCCTCTTCCCAAGATCAGCATCCTCAGCTAAGGCAACTGCACCTCATACTTCCTGGAGACACCCACTAGTGCTACAATCAGTGGGCCATTCAGGGCAGCTGCTCTGAAACCCTCATGTATACTGAAATCATTTCAGAGGCTTGAGATTCTGTGAGTCTAACAAGCTCCCCTGGGATGACGGTCCTGAGCTGGAGCCTCACTTCCTAATCTAGACTGTAGCGGGAGGGGAAGCTTTCCCATCCTTCCCCAGAGCTTTCTGCAGCCACACTGCTTGCAGGAATGAATGCATTCGCTAAACACCAGCTTCTGACCAGCAAGCAATTTTACTGGATCATTTCATCAAACAGTTCTTCCCCTAGTGCCCCTTGCCCTGTGATCATCCATACTTTTTTTCCTTGAACGGCAAGGAAAAAAGACAAAAGCAGACTTTCCACCTCCACTTTTACACTGTTTCTATTTCATAAACCATTTGACCTTCCTAATTACTTTGATGAGCAGGGACATCTTGGGGAAAAAATGGAAAACCCCAGGGTTGTGGCAAATAACTGCAACTCTACAGTTTCCCAGTTTGGGAAGCATTAGAATCCCATTTTTTTTTTGCAGGGGGTTGGGAAAAGCAGCTCATAGGGGCAGGCGGCCAAGATCCTAGTGCTGATTCTCTGCCATGGGTCCCAGCAACATGCATTTATGTATCTATGTATGTATGTATTTTCTTTTTAATTTTTTAAATTAAAGTATAGTTGATTTACAATGTTATGTCAATTTCTGCTGTAGAGCAAAGTGAGCCAGTCATATGTGTGTGTGTGTGTGTGTGTGTGTGTGTATACACATTCTTTTTAAATTACGGTTTTATTTAAAGATGCTGTGTTTTCTAAAAATTTTTATTGAAATACAGTTGATTTCCAATGTTGTGTTGGTTTCAGGAACATAACAAAGTGATTTGTTTTTATGTGTGCGTGTGTATATATATTTATACGTGTGTATATATTTATACATATATTTTTATGTGTGTATGTGTGTGTGTGTGTGTGTGTATTCTCTTTTAGATTCTTTTCCATTACAGGTTATTACAATATATTGAACATAGTTCCTTGTGTTACACAATAGGTCCTTGTTGGTTTCTATTTTATAAATAGTTGTATATCCATTTTAATCCTAAACTCCTAATTTACCCCTTCCTCCCCCTTTCCCCTTTGGTAACCATATGTTTGTTTTCTGTGTCTGTGGATCTATTTTTGTTTTATAGATAAGTTCATTTGTATCATTTTTTAGATTCCACATGTAAGCGATATCATATGATACTTGTCTTTGTCTGACTTACTTCACTTAGTATGTTCACCTCTAGGTCCGTCCTTGTTGCTGTGGATGGCATTATTTGTCTTTGTCTGACTTACTTCACTTAGTATGTTCACCTCTAGGTCCGTCCTTGTTGCTGTGGATGGCATTATTTCATTGCTTTTTGTGGCTGAGGAATATTCTATTGTGTATATATACCACATAGACAAATGAATGGCAACATGCATTTAATAAGAGTCGCAGGCTCCTTGTCTGAAATAGGAATGGTGCCTCCCTCTTAAGTAGACTGTTAACAGAGTAAACTGAATTAAAGTATCAGGATCTGTTTCTAAGAAACACATAGGCTATCTTTTCCTCAAAAACATTTCTGATAACCTACTCTCTTTGCTCTAACTTTTGTTCTTAAACATTTAAAATAGTAAAAACAACTACATGTACTTCTCTTAGTACATTAATCTGCACTAATTTAAAATGCAAAAGGAGGAGTTCCCATTGTGGCTCAGGGGAAACAAATCCAACTAATATCCATGAGGATGTGGGTTTGATTCCTGGCCTTGCTCAGTGGGTTAGGGATCCTGAGTCGCTGTGAGCTGTGGTGTAGGTTGCAGAAGCTCCTCATATCCCCAGGTGCTATGGCTATGGTGTAGGCCGGCATCTGCAGCTCTCATTTGACCCCTAGCTTGGGAATTTCCGTATCCTGCAGGTATGGCCCTAAAAAGAAAAAAAAAAAAAAGAATTTAAAAAATATAAAGGGAATTCTGATCAAATTATACAATTTATCACTCTACTCAACTATACCGCTTTATCAAAAAAACAGCCTGCAATGTGATATAAAATATGCTTCAAAATACCCCCAAATAATGTACAACACTCTCTTGTGTGTGTTAGCATTATGGAATTTTCTTCTCAAATTTGTTGGTTTCCTATACATAACTTTTCCCCATAGGTAGTGTCGTGCTGAGTGTGATATTTTTGGCCCTGCTTTCATCCCTCTCCATTACAACATGAGCATTTTTTATAAGTGTAATCTTGTAGGAGGAAGATTTTTTTCTTTGCTTATTTCTTGAGTATTTATAGATTGAAGGGAAACAAAAACATTATTGCATCTGTGATCTCACAGAATCTGATAAAAAATATGTTATTTCCATTCCTGACACATCTTCGGGAAAAAAATGTAATTGGTTGGATATGAAAACTGTGTGCAGTGGGAAAATTCAGCAATTAGTAAAATATATGAAAGGGTTGACCTACAAAGATCATTTTCTCCTGGTGTTACAAGCATGAACTCAGGACCTTCATTCCTGGGCTCAAATCCCAGATCTATCATTTACTGGTTAGGTAGCTTAGAAAGTATCCTGAACTGTATGACCCTCTATTTCCCCATCTATAAAACAGGACTAGAACCTCCCTCATGGGCTCAATGTAAGAATTAAATGCAATTCAATATGCAAAAGGCTTATTAGAGCCCTTGATTCATAGTAAGCAAGATACATAAGTAAGTACTCAATAAAATAGGACTTGTTATTTTAAAATACAAGGCCCATGTTGGTTTGTACCAAATAGCAAAATAGTCATGTGCCCATAAGCCAATTCCTTTCTTGAGACTGGAAGATTGACCATAGCCTCAAATTCCACAATAATTAGATAAACTCAGGTGACAAATACAATGAAAGAGTTTAGAAGTCAGGATTTCCATCTTACAGAAGTGTGAGGGAAAGGAAGAAAAATGCAAGGATCTTTGCAAGACACCCAGCCAAGCATACACATCTATGCTGATTGTGTAATAATTTTCCATCACCAAGCAATGCTCATCCAGAAGAAGCACAGCTATAACTTAAACTCATTTCAACGCTTTTATCAACCTAAATGCTTGTTCATTTTAAGCAATGACCACTGCCTTTAATGGTATTCTTAGCATATCAAAGGAAAGAATGCTGCATAAATAGGGCAGAGAGATTTATTACAATAATTTTTTCCCGATCTTAATTTCAAAGATTAATTGCTACTGCTACTGCTGCTGCTTTTGCTGTTTTCCTAACTCCTTCTGGATGCTAAGAATTCTAGGAACTTGGCAGTTGAGCAACTTTATTCTATATAGGCCATCATTTCTCGATGGCATTCTACTTCAGATATAGATGCTTAATGAAGAGAAACGAAGTTATTTCCTGATGTCCCGTTAGTTATTTTTTGTGAAGAGCTCTTTTTTTAATCAGACTGACTGGGAACACTTAGGCCAATGCATTCTGTTTTGTAGAGCTCTCTAAGAATTCACAAGATTTTTTTTTTTTTCCTCGGGAGGAGGAGGAGGGAGTGGGAGGGATTGGGAGCTTGGGGTTAAGGGATGCAAACTATTGCTTTTGACATGGATTAACAATGAGATCCTGCTGTGTAGCGCTGAGAACTATGTCTAGATACTTACAATGGAGCACGACAAAGGGAGAAAAAATTATGTTATGTATACATGTATGTGTAACTGGATCCCCATGCTGTACAGTGGGAAAGAAAAAGTGTATTGGGGGAAAAAACAATTAAAAAAAAAGATGTTATTTTTAATGACAAAGTTCTCAAAACAATTCTCAATAGTTTTCCCAGAGACTAGTAAGATTTTTCACCTCTGACAAAACAGTTAAATGGAATCAACAAAAACACACGCATTTCTTATAAAAATGGTGCATAGCTTGTGCACTTAATTTCTTAAAAATCACTATGTTATTTTTATTAAGATCAACTAAAATTATTCCTTATAACATTAATTGTTACAATTAATGGTTATAACCCATGCAATCATAATGCCCACGTTTAAATCCCACATAAGTCTTTCCTCCTGATTTCCCTCTACTGAAAATGGAAATAATGATAATTTATACTTACCAATGAGAATGAAATAAATTTGTGAATTAAAGAAGTCAACTTAGGGAGTTCCATTTGTGGCTCAGTGGTAACAAACCTGACTAGTATCCATGAGGACACAGGTTTGATCCCTGACCTAGCTCAGCAGGTTTTAAGTGTCCAGCACTGCCGTGAGCTGCGGTGTAGATTGCAGATGTGGCTCTAATTTGGTGTTCCTGTGGCTATGGTGTAGGATAGCAGCTATAGCTCTGATTCTACCCCAAGCCTGGGAACTTCTATATGCTGTGGGTGTGGCCCTAAAAAGACTAAAAATAAAAGAAGTCACCTTATCCAAAAAATGCTTAGGATGAGCAATGAGATCCTGCTGTATAGCACTGGGAACAATATCTAGCCACTTGTGATGGAGCATGATGGAGGATGATGTGAGAAAAAGAATATATATTTGTATGTGTGACTGGGTCACTTTGCTGTACAGCAGAATATCAACAGAACACTATTAATCAATTATAATGGAAAAATAAAAATCATTTTAAAAAATGCTTAGAGTAGGCAAGGACTGAATGGATATCAGCTATTATTATCATTTTCAAAATGACAAATTCTGCAAACCATACTCCTGTAGATGGAGGGCTACTAAAGGATAGACTGCAATTTAAAAAGCCTTTGGTGTGAGTCAAAGTCCAGTGTGCATAGCAGTTGATGTCATCAATGAAGAATGATGGCTGTTTAGAGCACAGAGCAGAGGTCCACGACCCTGTCTGTTCATGGTGCTCACCTGGGGCACCCTGAAAGCCATGGATTTCTAGGCTCTTCCACAGACTAGGGAGATTAGTCTCCCTGAGGTTGGGGACCAAGAATCTGTGTTTTTAAAAGCTTTCCAAGTAACTCTCACAGCACAGCCAGGCTTGAAAATGCTAATGTCAAATACTCTTGCACCACATTTAATCATTACCTGTTTGGTATTAGTTTGGTACTGTTTGGTACTAGTTCCATGGACTACAGTAAATAACCATAAAGAAAAGTCATTCAAAGTCAAAGTTCTCTTCCAAGGTTATCACACCCCAATTAGGAAAGTATTACCATTTCTGTTCCTTTTATTTCCTCCATCCGTGGCCGCCACAATAAAAGGACATCAGAGAATAGAACACATTTCCCAAATTAAACTTAGTGACTGAAACTTAGTGACAAGAGTTTAGGGATCAGGGAAAAAGTGTAACTAAGCTTCTAGCTTCGGAATTATAAACATGCCTGCAATTTTCTATAAAAGGCTATAGATAAGGGACAGGAAATAGTTTTCTTATCTTTGATGAGGAGACATTTGGATATGACACCTAAACTAAAATGATTTTGTTATTTCACTACAATAAACTTTTTGCAGCATATATGAATCCCAATGCATATCAGGCCCTCGCAGTTGAGAATAATATGAGACAAATCACCAGATCCTCATCTGCCATATTTTTCTACTTAAAAAAATAGTATTCAGCCCCTAAGCAATCCTTTGAGACTTTTATGAAATCACCCCCACCCATGCAATTTTAACACCATAAATATACCAGATATGTGTTAATGTACTGTGGCCTTCAGAAGACCACAAACCACTATAGTATTCAAGAGTTTTTTCCCTCCCCAACAAAAGTCAAATTTGGTCCACTTGGGGACATCACTGCCCTCCTCCTGAGAATGCCGTTTTGTTTTGTTTTGTTTTGTCTTTTTATGGCTGCACCCACGGCTTATGGAAGTTCCCAGGCTAGGGTTCTAATGGGAGCTGCAGCTGCTGGCCTACCCCACAGCCACAGCAATGCAGGATCCAAGCTGCATCTGTGACCTACACCACAGCTCATGGCAATGCTGGATCCTTGACCCACTGAGCGAGGCCAGGGATCGAACCCATGTCCTCACAGATCCTAGTGGGGTTCTCAGGAACTCCTGAGAATGCTTTCTATAAGTTAAATGGTTGTAGTAGTCAAGAGCATGAGCTGAGAAGGGGTTGCTCAGACAAAACCCAAGAGGACACTGTCAAATCTTGGAATCAGTAAATTCGCAGAGTGGATAATAAACTGTGTCCAGTTCTAACCCCTCATCCATATTATGCTGCAGAGACCTACTCTCGTGAAAAAAACCTTATTTTAAGGGAAAGGTAAATCAATGGATAATTGTAAAATGAAGAATGATTCCACTTACCCATTGTCTCAAATGTCATTTTCACATTACAGATTTTTCTGCTCATTTTCTGAGTAAACTCTCGAAAGAGAATTCTGAGTATTCGCTTTGTTTAGTTTTCAAATAAACAATTTGATGGCTATGGCTGCCAACATAAGTTGGTGATGCAGAGCAGCTTGTAATGCAAAATATGTTATTACTATACATAACAATTTTCATTTACATCATATTTTACCATTTAAGAATACTTTTGCTATATTACCTTATTTAAGTAATGGAAAGGTGGTGAAATGTTTATGTATTTAAGAATAAACTTAAGGAGTTCCCTGGTGGCTCAGTGGACTGAGGTTCTGGCATTGTCACAGCAATGGCTCAGGTCACAGCTATGTCATGGGTTCAAGACCTGGCCTGGGAAATTTCGCATGTTATGGGGATGGCCAAAAAAAGAAAAAGAATAAACTTAAGAAGGGATATAACCCAGTCAAGTTATTATAATTACGCTTTGGAGTTTTTCTATATAATTCTTAGGCAATATCTCAATAAACTTACAAAAAAGAGTGACCTCCATTTTTACTCTTTGTGTGTGGATTGAAACTCATGCCTTTTCTGGGAAATGACAAAATCTTAAAAATGCATCACCCCAGCTCTGATTTATTTGAGTACTGCAAAACCCACAGCAAAAGGAAAGAGAGGTTAACTATTTGGGGTGCAAAACAGGATCGCCTGGGCTTTATTTGGGAAATCTAGTATACTCATCTATCAACACTGAATTTTCAATCAAGATCTCTGGATAGGCAAGAGATATAATCGTCTGGCCTCTGTAGGACTTGGACAAACATGTATACACCTCCTCTAATTGTGCTCAAGGGTTACAAAGAGGTATTGCAAGCACATGGAATCCACTTTTGCCTGTGAAGCTGGCAATCATCGGCAGTCACATCTCTGAATTCTTTTGGGGTCTGACTTTGAAAGCTACTCAGGGACAGCCAACGCAGGCAGGGGCCTCATATCATTTTCTATGTGGATTAAGTCTGCAAACATTCCAGGCTCATGCAAAAGCTTCTTTATGTTGAAATATAACAGAAATTAATCAGAAAGGTGATGATGTGTGCTCTCACTCAAGGCAAGAGCTCTCCACATCTAGAGGCTTTCTGTGATGTAAGGAAGATGCAGCAATACGATAGGGTTTAGAGCAGAAGATTCTTCTTTTCATTGAATACTTAAAATAAAAACAGTCCTATATTACTGAAATCAAGCAGAACCCTGCAGGGGCTCTCCCTGCTATAAAAGTCTTTCCTGTGTCCCCTGTTTCTCCTTTGTAGGAAAAAGGCCTGAGCCTCCCAGACCTTCCTGAGTTCCAAAGGGCAGATTCAAACAATCACTAATTAGGGAAACAAAGGAAAATCAGTCAAGAAATGATGGTGTGGCAGAGTCCTAGTTCTCTCTGAAGTGATACTCACAACAACCTGATACTGATCTCTGAACTCTTCTACAAGAACTAAGGCCTCCACCCTGGTGGAGGATGTAACTTTAGGATAAGCACAAGCATGTGGACCAGAAGGCTGATGGTTGAGCTTCCTGGAGCACTACCCTGGTACCTCTCCACCAACCAATTAGAAGAAAGTCACACATACACCTTGCAGCCCTCCCCTTAAATCTGTGTTTAAGAACTCTTCCCTGAAACCTATCAGGGAGTTCAGGTCTTTCGAGTATGAGCTGCTCAGCCTCCTCACTTGGCCCTTGCGATAAATCTTTCTCTGCTCTAAACTCTGACGTCTCAGTTTTCTAGCACATGAACTTAGGTTCAACAACATTACTTGTACAATTCATGCTGGCAACTCCTAGATAGTTTGAGGGCTTATTATTGCCCTGTCTTGCTTCATTTTTTTGTGTTTTATTTATTCATTGATAAAAAGATGGTCGTCAACAACTTCTGTTAAAGAGAAGTCGAAACAAGTATGAAGTGCATCTTTTATCAGCTCAGTCTAAACCGAGAAGAGAATCCTAGGCATTGCAACCCAGAAAAGTCATTGCTCATTTGTGTTCAATGCCATGTGCGTACTATTTGTGATGTCCTCTCCAAATTTCAGTAAGAATTACTTTAAAGTGGTTTTAAGTCACCAGGGCTTCTCCGTATTTGGCAGAAGACATGACACATCTTCCTTTGAAGACCACGCTTTAAACTCAGACCTTAAATAATCCCCACACATAAGCCCCTAAGAACATGAACCCTCAACCAAGGTCTCGAACATAAGAAAAAGTCCCTATGAGCAAGATTAGTTAAAAGCAATAAACAGAAGAATAAAATCCACAAAGATTGAAGACAGTGGAATTATCAGATTCAGATTATGAAAAAAATTTAATATGTTTAAAGATATAAAGGGGACTTTGAAATTAAAACTTAAAAGAGATCATCCAATTCCAAAGCAAATGTGAGTAAGAACAATTTGAACTTAGAGAAATGAAAAACATAACTTATTAGCATATTATAAAGAGCTAAATAGAAACTTATCATGCTGCTGATAGGATTAGAAATGGTACAACTACTTTGGGAAACAGTTTGGCATTCTCCTGAAAAGCTAAACATGCACCTGCTACATAATCCAGTCATTCTGCATGCAGATATTTACCCAAATGAAAAGAAAGTATATGTCATACAAAGACTTGTGTACAAGACTTGTTCCTAGCAGTTTCATTTGTAAATAGCAAAAACTATAAATAACCCAAATGTTCATCAACAGGTGAAAAAATATACAAATTGTACTACATTCCTACAATGGAATACTATTCAGCAACAAAAATGATTGCACTATTGCTACCAGTAAAACTTAAAACTTAACAATTCTTTACAATGAAACACTTGTCAAATCAGGAATTAAAAGGAATGACCCTTTAACTAGATCAAATGAGTCTATTAAAAAAACAAAACTGCATTTAACATAGCATGACCCAGTAATTGCACTGATAGCTATATGCTCAAAAGAAATGAAAATATATATGTGCATGAAAATATGTACATGAAATGTGCATAGTGGCACTATTTATAATATCCCAAAATTGGAAACAACCTAAATGTCCAACAAACAATTAATGGATAAAGTTTATTATATCCATACACTTGAACATCATTGGGCAATAAAAAGAAATGACACAGATACATAGTACTGTGTGAATAAACTTTGAAAATACTGAGTTAAGAAAAAGGCCAATCACAAAAGCCCTCATATTGCATGGTTCTGTTTATACACAATGTCTAGAAAAGGCAAATCTATAGGGCTAGGAAGCAGATGAGGCTTCTTTTTGGGGTGATGAAAATGTTCTGACATTGATAGTGTCAATGGTTGTAAAACCTAGAAATACACTAAAACCCATTACCTTTTCCATTTGAAATGAGTTACTTAAATGGAATATGAATAATATATCAATAAAATGGTTATGTAAAATATCGGCAGCAGTTCTTATAATGATAACAGAATCCCATTAAATAAAAAGTTGCCTAGTCTTTCCCATTTCTTACCTGCATGAAAACAACAGAATGAGATTTAAAAGATTTTAAAAGAAAATGCAATACAGTAACCTTCATAGATAACTCACATAAAAACCCTAAGGGAATCTTTAAATTAATTACAGAAGTAGTTAAAGAGTTAATGAACCTATCTACAGAAAAGAAATAAACCTATAGACATGAAGAACAGACTTGTGGTTCCCAAGAGGGAGGGGAAGGGAGAGGGAGAGTCTGGGAGATCGGGGTTAGTAGATGCAAACTATTGCATTTGGAATGAATAAGTAATGAGATTCTGCTATATAGTCCAGGAAACCATATTTGATCATTTGTGATGTAACATGATGGAGGATAGTATGAAAAAAAGAATGTGTGTGTGTGTGTGTGTGTGTGTGTGTGTGTAATTGGGTACTTTGCTGTGCAGCAGAAATTGACAGAACATTGTAAATTAAGTATAATAAAATTTAGAAATAAATTTTAAAAGTAAAAATAAAAACACAATCGGAATCAAAAAATAAAGAGTTTTTAGCAAGTTTGTTTGCTGTTAGATCAATACATAAAAATCAACTGCGTTTCGGAGTTCCTGTCTTGGCTCAGTGGTTAACGAATCTGACTAGGAACCATGAGGTTGTGGATTCGATCCCTGGCCTTGCTCAGTGGGTTAAGGATCTGGCGTTGTCCTGAGCTTTGGTGTAGGTCACAGACACAGCTCAGATCCCGCGTTACTGTGGCTGTGGCGCAGGCCGGCGGCTACAGCTCCGATTTGACTCCTAGCCTGGGAATCTCCATATGCCGCAGGAGTGGCCCAAGAAATGGAAAAAAGACAAAAAAAAAAAAAAAGAACAATTGTGTTTCTTTACAAAAAAGAAACTCTTGGAGCTCCCTGTGGCTCAGTGGGTTAGGTATTTGGCCTTATCAATGCAGTGGCTAGGGTCGCTGCTGTGGCACAGATTCTATCCCTGGCCTGGGAACTTTCACATGCTAAGGGTGAAGCCAAAAAAAATTTTTTTTTTTTTTTGCTATTTCTTTGGGCCACTCCTGCAGCATATGGAGGTTCCCAGGCTAGGGGTCGAATTGGAGCTGTAGCCACCAGCCTACGCCAGAGCCACAGCAACGCGGGATCCGAGCCGCATCTGCAACCTACACCACAGCTCACGGCAACGCCAGATTGTTAACCCACTGAGCAAGGGCAGGGACCGAACCCGCAACCTCATGGTTTCTAGTCGGATTCGTTAACCACTGCGCCACGACGGGAACTCCCAAAAATTTTTAAAAAAGAAACTCTTAGCAGATGCACCTTATAAAAAAGATAACATTTCCAAGAGCAACAAAAACCTTAAGGAGCCTAAGCATGAATGAAACAAAGAACAATGCTAAGCCTCTAAGAAGTAATGCATAAACTTCATTAAAAGACACTAAACAAAATGGACTGACACAGGTTCAGGAGTAGGCAGACACAAAATAATAAAGCTATGATTTCCTCCAATTTCCCAGAACTAGATCACATGTTTGTGAAAATCTGACACATGATAGAGATGCCATTGTAAATTTATGGAACAAAAGACAATCTACATGATAGCAGGTATTGGGACAATCAGTTATTTACATGGAAAATAAGTAAACTGAATCTCTACTTTTCCATGCAAAAAAAAAAAAAACCCAGAAAAGAAATAATTACAAATGAATTATGAATTAAAGACTTTAATGTGGAGTTCCCATTGTGGCTCAGTGGTTAACGAATCTGACTTGGAACCATGAGGTTGCCAGTTCAACCCCTGGCCTTGCTTAGTGGGTTGGGGATCTGGCATTGCCGTGAGCTGTGGTGTAGGTTGCAGACGTGGCTCGGATCCCACGTTGCTGTGGTTCTGGCATAGGTCAGCAGCTATAGCTCTGATTAGACCCCTAGCCTGGGAACCTCCATGTGCCCTGAGTGTGGCCATAGAAAAGACAAAAGACCAAAAAAAAAAAAAGACTTTAATGTAAAAAGTTATGATTTTACAATTATTAAAAAAAACAAGAAATTTTTTAAAACTTTTGTTTTAGTAGGTAAGATTTCTTAAACAAAATTACAAAAAGCATGAATCCTAAAGGAAACAGACTGATCATCTGAAGAAAACTACAATAAGCCCTTTGTTCATTAGAGGACACCCTAGGAAAGTGAGACACCTCACCCCAGAACACACTGGATAAGCATATTCAACTAACAGAAGATTCGCATCTGAATATATTCAGAATTAAAATTACTAAGAAAAAGGAAAACCACTCATAGAAAAATGTATAAAAGAGATAACTAGGTATTTTGTGGAAAAGTAAACATGAATATCTCATAAACCTATCAAAAGTTCTGTTCGTGCAGAAATTGGGGAGATGCAAACTTCAAAACCCACCAGATCTGCAACAACAGCACAAAAACAAAACCCAAAAAACAAAAAATAAAAACCTTGGTAAGTAGCAAGTTTGCTGAGTATACGGAGCAAAGAATTATTCACTACCAATGGGAATGTAAATTTGTACAGCTACTTTTGAAAGCTCTTTGGCATCAGAAAGGAATTTGAAGATGTTCAAATCCTACACGGCTGCCAGTGCGCCTGTGTGTGTGCCCAGGAGAAACACATGCACACCTACACCAGGAGTCCCACGTAACCACGTCCCAAGCCATCTGTTTCCAAAAGCAAAACCTGCAAACTCTGCAAAAGTTCTTCTCAGGAGAAAAGGATAAGTGTACTTTGACATAGTCACATGATGAACTGAGAGGCAGCAGTGAAAAAAAAAAAGCATCCCTATCAACACGAATAAATCTGAAAATATCTAGTTGAATAGGAAAAAAAAAAGCAAGTTGCGAACATGTAACATAATTATGTAAGAGTCAAAAAACAGGCCAACCAAGTAACATTTTGCATATGTGGATATTTACATGTGGGAGAATACAAAGAAATTCAAGGGAATGAATAAACGCAAAATTCAGTCAAATATTTATCTCTGAGATAATGAGGGAGGCAATTAAAGAAAGGCAGAGAAGCATTTCCAACGACCATAGGTCAAATTCGATTTCCTCAGCAGAGCTGTGACTTTTTTCTCTCTTTTTTTTTTTTGACCATACCAGCAGAATATGGAAGTTCTTGGGCCAGGGATCGAATCTGAGCCACAGCAGCGACCCAAGCTGCTGCAGTGACAATGCAGGATCACTAACCCACTGCACCACAAGAGAACTCCAAGCTGAGGCATTTTTGAAACCATCCATATAAACATACTACATATTTTCTATTGTATATATCATATTTCATTATACTATACATTCTACTATCTTAAAATATAAGATTTGTTTTTGAAAATTGTATAACATAATCTCAAAAAAATTCACTTCATAACTAAAGCCCTAAGAATAAATGATCACATTTTTAAAATATGCTGTCAGTCCATTTTAATAGAACACTTTTATTTGGAAGTATCTTATTTTAGCATTGTATTCAATTAGCATCTCAGAGTTCTATTTAGTTTTGTATTTTTCTGACTTAAAAATGAAAGAATTCTCCCTGGGAATAATGATGCAAGTTAAATCTTCTGTGAAAAATGATGAATTCAATCTCCTGGCAAAAACATTGCCAGTTCCTTTATATCTTATTTCCTAAAATTTCCTATTTTGAAGTTTTTAATATTTCTTTAAAAACTTTCAAATGTTCTACGGAGCTTTATTTCTTCATTCGTTTATTATTCCTTTGTTCTAACTCCATGAATTGCACAGGAATCTAAGTTCTGATTAATTTTCTCCCTTTGGAATGCTAGTTCATTAGCCAAATATAATAAGCGTTTGAAATGGTCAGGTTCAAGCTTAAAATATACCTCTGTATCCCCACCCCAAAGGGCAGTTTAAATAGAATCGAACTAATTTAATTCTCTCTCTTGAGTTTTGCTCTTGCATTTGCTGTGTTATCTTCATATTAAGTGGCTGATCACACGCATGAAGGTTAGCTTGATAGACATTTTATTACAGACACGAAAGAGAGCAGTTCTAACCAGAGAAAGAGCTTGTTCTTTTCCTTACTAAGTAAAATAATATCCTTAAGGGAACATGAAGTCTAGGTTCCTTGAGGGCAGGTGATCAGCTTTACTTATCCAGAGCTATACTCCCAGTGTCTGTTACATTGTGTGACACACAGTAGGGCCATGACTTTCTTTTATTTAAAAAAAAAATTTGGCCATGCCCATGGCATTGGCAGTTCCCAAGCCACAGATCAAACCTGCACTATGGCAGTAACCAGAGCCACAGCAGTGACAATGCTGGATCCTTAACTGCCAGGCCACCAGGGAACTCCAGAAGGGCCATGATTTGTATGTGTTGAAGGAAGGAATGAATGAATGGATGGATGATATCTTGTATGTGCTTCAGTCATAGAGGTCTTCACAAACCCATATTCCCATAGATTTGTCCTTGTTTTGCTGACCCTAGCAACCCACTCACATGGCCGTGAGCAACGTTCCTCTGAATTAGGAACCAGACAGGCAGACTCTGCTTTCAGATGGAAGTCCCAGAAGGATGCTATTAGCTTCCATAATCCTTCAAAGACCAAAAAGTTTTAAAAGAATGCTAACAATTCCAGTGTTTTGGTAACACTGAGGAACTTCTCTATTCCCACCTTCATCTCTTTGATAAAATTATTTTCTAGTATCAGGTTACAAAGGCATTAAATGAAACATTATTAATAATAGGACACAGACACTAAAGATTACAGTGACCTTGAGCAGTTGTGCGCCTGAGACAAATACAATTTCTATGGTGATGAGACTGTTTCAAACAGCTCGATGTTTCAGAGCATCACAGATACACCAAATACATACTACGCACATATTAATTTAAGGACATCACCATACTGTGTGTCCCAAGCAGAGAATAGTGACAATTATAATACTCTGCCTTCAGTTAATTTGATATCAGTACAACCTCCCACTAAATGAAGTTAAAAAAAGGAAAGTGTGTGGCACAATGGGATCGAGGGGTGTCTTGGAAGCACTGGGACACAGGTTCAATCCCTGGCCAGGCACAGTGGGTTAGGGATCCAGTGTCGCCGCAGCTGCTTGGTTGCAACTGTGGCTGGGATCTGATCCCTGGCTCAGGAACTCCATATGCCATGGGGTGGCTAAAAAAAAAAAAGAAGAAAAGGTATAAATATATAATATTGCTCTATGAAGATGAGGGCATTTCCTATCACTCATGCATGTGACAAGTGAGTTATAATAGTTATAAAAATAATTAAGAAGAGGTTCAGCCCATATATATACTGAATATTTTCTCATTGACAAACACTATGTTATTTATTTTAAGTACTTTCTCATATTTAATTCTTAAAACAAACAGCCCAGATTAGAATTATTCTCCCTGATTTATAGATAAAGAGATGACCTACAAGATGAGCACCTTTCCAAATGTCACACAGTTAGCAATATGATGAGATTCAAATCTAAAATTACTGATCCCACATTCTATTGTCTTTTTTTTGGTTGCGGGGGGAGGGAGGTACCAGGGCATGCAGAAGTTCTCAGGCCAGGGAATGAACCTGTGCTGCAGCAGGTGACAATGCCGGCCAGATCCTTAACCCACTACGCCACAAGAGAACCCCAAATTTCATTGTCTGAACCACCACCATGCATCACCTCCTAAAAATGAGAACTTAGGTATTTCTTGGGCATTTATGATATGACAGGCAATCGGTGAGTCCCAAGAGACAGAAGGAAACTTACTACCTTGAATGAAGAATGTCAACATGACAGCAAGTTTCAACAGGTGGGGACCATCATCCCCACATTAGAAAGAGAAGGTTAATTGCTAAATTTTGAGTAAAGCTGGCAGTCAATTCCTAGGACATATCTTTGCAATAAAATCTTGCTGAGAGTTACATTCTCGAATAAGTTCATAAGACCAAGCAACAATGTGTGACAATTTTTAAACTTCCTCAGCTCTTGAGGTACTAAACAAACAGATGTTTCAGAAGACTGGGGCTCATGAATACCACTTTACTGTCAACAAATTAGGCAACATCTTTGCTGCCTGCTGCTAACGCAGCAATCTCTTAAATTTAAAATTCTATGATAGCTTCTCCTGGATAAAAGGAAATTAGCATACATTCACATACCATGAAATACAAAAATCAAAGGTTCCTTGTTGAAAACAGGCAATACTTGTTGGTAGAGCTAAGCTCACAGTATTGGCTTAGCTTACCAAATGCTGAAGTTTTAATTTTTTTTTTTTAAATAAAAATTTTGCAATCCACTCTGTCTCCTTGGACACTCCCCAGACCCTCCCAACTCTGAAATTTCTGTAAGTGCTCATGACCTTGGTTTAAGCATTATGCCCCATCTCTTGGACAGAGGCTGCCATCTCTAACTTGTATAGCTGTCACCAGCCTCCATGGGCCTCAATCCATTCTCCATGCAGCTGGCAGAACCAAAGCTTCCTCCCCAGAGCATTGCTTCCTTTGGCGAAAACTGTCTTCTGTGTTCGACTGCCCACTCAAAGAAACCCAAAGTCTTTAGCCTGACCTTTAATATGGCTCACAGAATGGTCACCTCTCTCTACATGCTTGTTCAACACCAATTCACCTACAGATCTGCTGCACCAACCACACTTATTCCAAATTCACCCTTATCTTTCTGACCTTATGCTCTTTTTTTTTTTCTTTTTGGTTTTTAGGGCTGCACCCATGGCATATAGAAGTTCCCAGGGGTCAAAACAGAGCTAGAGTTGAATCAGAGCTGCAGTTGCCTACATCACAGCCACAGCAACGCAA
The DNA here is from genome assembly GCF_016906955.1 of Phacochoerus africanus. Taxonomy (NCBI): domain Eukaryota; kingdom Metazoa; phylum Chordata; class Mammalia; order Artiodactyla; family Suidae; genus Phacochoerus; species Phacochoerus africanus. The sequence goes on along the minus strand of NC_062544.1, from coordinate 79,160,977 downwards.
TCTGAGCTGCCTTTGTGACCTACACCACAGGGCAATGCCATATCCTGTACCCACTGAGTGAGTCCAGGGATCGAACCCGCACCCTCACAGATACTAGTTGGATTTGTTTCTGCTATGCCACAATGAGAACTCCCAGCCTTATATTTCTGAAAGTGCCATTATCCCACTTCTTCCCCTGGCAATGTTTCATGCCTTTGACACACAAATATTCCTGTGTGAAACCATCCCTGGCACTGCTGCCTGTTCTCTTCATGGGACCAACATATTTTATCATGATTGCCTGCTCATGTGCCTCTTTCTGTATTTGATATAAACCCCTAGAGACCAATATTCACCTTTGAAGCACAGGAGTTCGTGGTAACATGTTGGGCTCTTAGAGTACTTCATAAACATTTTATTTAATGGAACCAATGATTATTTCTTTAAAATCTCAGTCCACATGATCTCTCAGTGTGCAAAACTCTGTTTCAGCTCCCTGTTGTTACCCCAATCTAGAAAATATCCACCATTTGGGGCAGTTTACAATATACTTACACACTTCCTTTAGACTGTGTTTTCCCAAATATAAAGTCCATGCCGTGACCTAACTGGAGATTCCTATACTAACAAAACTACACACACAAATATGTGGACATCTATCTGCTTTCCTCTAAAGTGCCCAATCCCTTTGGTAATTTGTGTCATTCTCATTACATAATTACTTGGATTTGTTATTCAAGTTCAAGTAGAGTCCCCATATTAAAATATCTGGATGTGACTTACTGCCTATCATGAAAGTCTCAATGAGATGAAGGGCACAGAGTGAGAGCTAGAACAGACTTAGGTGTTCCTTGTCTCCTGCTTTCTAGGTCAGGAAACAGAGGCCCAAGAAGTCCAAGTGACTTGACCCAAGTCATAGCTGGAGTGTAGTGGTACCAAGACCACAATATGCCTGCCCCACTGGCCTCTCCATCTTAGTAATATGAACTCACATGCTTCACGGTGTTCACCAAACTGTCATTACCCATTGTTGACAAGTGAAGTTCTTTCTTCTAAAGTGGATCAAAAGCTCATTGTTTGTTTGTGCTTTATTTGCATATGTGTGTCAGTTGAAATATTACTGGTTTCCAATCCTTTGACATGAGCACAAACAGACAAATATAAATTAAGTAACTTGGTAAAGTTTTTGGACCCTTGGTATCTGAGTGAAGACCACATGGACACACAAATACCTTTACCAACAGGCACTTCAACTTCTCATCACAGTTATACATTTCTACAACCAGGGAGATTCATGAGCAAGCAACTTTTGGTCAATTTACTCATTTCTTGATGTTCCCTGTTTGACAAACATTTATTCAAAGAGTCACTGGTTTCCATGTCTTAACTTACTATTTCCTGTCATACATATGTTATCCTTGCATAGCTGCTCTTCTTTTGATAAGAACACAATATCAAAAGTCCCATCCCCAGCTCTAGCAGTGGGTCCAGAGACACGCTGAGTTGCACCCTGTAAAAGGGAAACTGATTTGAGCTGCCTAGTCTATATCATGAAAGAGATAAATGTAGCACTAGCCTGATATGTCATTTAAGCTCCTACAAGAGGAAAAATTAGGAAGGAGACTTCAATGAAAAGATTATCTGTATATTCATACAGAGCGAAATATAGTTTTGATTTATTAGTTACAATATGCAAGGTGGTATGTGAAATGCTTTACTTACATTTCTCATTTACTCTTTGCAAAATTACTGAAGAGAATTATCCCCATTTGTGTAGATGAGAAAAATGAAACTTGGAGAAGTTAGGAAAGCTAGGCAATATCATAAAAACACAATGACACTTAGCTCCGATTTAAAGAGATACAAATTTCACCTTTCATATCTATGACTTTAAAAAAATGCTGTAAGGATGAAAGACAACATGAAGTATATTCTAGACTATTAAATTTATAAAGATTTTTAGTTTTCTGCCAATCAAAATATTAAATTTCAAAATAGAGTAGTTTTCCTTTAAAATCTGTTTATAATGCCTCTAATAGTATTTGTTATATTAACTGGTTTTAGATATAAAACTAATATTGGTTTTTTAATATGTCACTTTGGAAAGAAGTCAGGCTGCAAATCTGGTGTGAAAGTATTAAGATAGAGTAGTTGACCTAAGACATATATCAAATAATGAAAGCATTAAATATTCAACCTTTTTTTAGGACCTACATAAAATTCTCAGGACAGTTGACTATTATCCTACAGAAATATGCTTAATTATGCTAGAGAATGAATGTTAATGTCCCCCAAAATTCACATTATATGATGAAACCTAACCCCTAACTCCCCTAACCCTAATGTGATGGTATTAGGAGATGGAGCCTCTGAGAGGTGAGGTCATGAAGGTGGGGCCTTCATGAGTGAGATTAATGCCTTTATAAAAGAGGTGCTGGAGATTGCCTTCGTATCTTCCACTATGTGATGACACAGCAGGAAGACTATGACCCAAGAAGCACGTTCTTACCAAATGCTGAATTTGCCTATGCTTTGATCTTGGGCTTCCCAGCCTCCAGAAATCTAAGGAAAAAAGTTGATATTGTTTCAATAAACCACCTACTCCATGGCATTCATTTATAGCAGTCTGAACAAACTGGGACAATATAAGTAGTATTTTATAGACTTAAGTATTAATAAGATTTGTTCACTGGCAATTTGCAAGAGAATACTGAACACTTATTCTGGACATATTTAATGATAATATATACTAATAGTAATAACACTTTACTTCATTTGTGCAAGAATAAAATCAGGAATATGTTTTGTTAAAGAACATCAAAATAGCTATAAGTGTTGGGGGTGGAGAAGGAGAGAGAAGAAGAAAATCAGTCCAAAAATGTTTGTATGCCTAGGGTGAAAATGGACTGCAGACATTTAGATGGTTATTACAACATAATTCATTTCACACTGAAAAACAGCATTGAAGCCATAGGTATTTTCAACGTGTATTTGGGGAGTAAAGACACCTGGGTTCAAGAATCAGTGTCTGGTCACTGGTTGTTGGATGTTGGGGAAGCAAATTTCCTGCTCTGAATCTCAGTATTGTCTACAAAATGAAATAAGGTTTACTAAGTCATAGGGTTAAGTAGGAGTAAATGGCATGGCCTATATATAAACCAGTTAATATTGTACCTGGCCTACGGAAATCACTCCATAAAAACTACCATTATCATTGTTAAAATTATCACTGTTATTACTACTGTCATCATCATCTTCTTAAGATCAGAGTGAAAATACAATAGGTCAACCACATTCCATACCACAAAATACATCAAAGCAATAGGCCCTGGTTTCCAGGATACTGCTTTAACATGAAAACCAACTAGAATGAATTTTGAAATGTAATATCCTGATCTGTCAAGGTCAGAATAACATATAATATTTGATATGTTATACATGTGCATCTACAGATATGCAAGGTCTGAATAACATATAGTATTTGATATGTTATAGATACATATACACATACACATGCATGCATTCATATATATACTTATATAGATGAAATATATTCTAGATTGTATAGACATGGAAATATGCATAGATTATAAGGCTGGCAATTTTGCCAAAACAATAGCAATGAGACTAAGAGCAATAAATATACTGTATGCGCATTCATTATTTATTCATTCCACACTGACTGATCAGTTATCACAGGTGCTCAGTGCCTTGTCACATCCTCCTAGGCTTTGCCCTTGGGGGGTCTCTCAGAGGCTAGAGACAGAAACAGAGGATGTACAGCCCCAACTTTCATTGATTGAGAAAATTCCAAAAATCTCAGAGTACTGAGAAGTCTCAGAGTAGGCAGCAGCTTCAGTCTAGGTTTTTAAAATAAAAACCATATTTAATGAAAAATGAAATTCTTAAAAATTACAAGTCATTCAAAAGCTATCTTTTTTCTTTTTTAATGGCAAACAGGTATTCAATGATGGTAAGGAACTAGAATCTTATGATTTTGAGTGATTTTTACCTTAGGCTAAATGACTGTTTAGGAAGATGTGTATTTGTAGAAATATCTACATAAAAATCTTTATGTGAAAAAAATTTAGATAATCATTTAATATGTCTGGCTTCCAAAATGAAGTATTATGGCAAATTTCTTCCTTCTTTATTTAAAAAGAATACATGAAATTATCCACTTGTTTAAATATCATATCCTACAGGATAATGAAAAGAAGGTACAACATGTCTTACTTTGGGAAATAATTATATTCATATATTATTTTATATCCTTAAGAAAATTTAGCAATTATGCTTTTAAATAAACACATTTCATTCTGACAAAAGACATGTGACTACTTGACTTATGTTTCTTCAGCACTAACTAATTTAACCAGATCAGCATTTTCTCTAAAATAAGCCTGACTTCTTGGTAGGTATGGAAAAAATTTTTAGACTCTATTTATAGAACTGTTGGCATATGGCCTCACAGAAGTTAGTTAATAAAGAGAATAACCTTTGATAATATTTAAAACATTAATTCCTTTTGTATCCTACTCTCCAAAATATGGCAGACTTTTGAGGAAACTTGTCTGCAAGTAATTCAATAGTGCATTTGCTGGGAAGGAAGAGCATCTTCTCATGGGGAGCAAGCAATTTTTTATATACACACGACATTTTGTCTTTTTAAAAATAAATTATTCCAATCAGAGTCTTGAGTATCTAAATTAAAAAAATGGCAAGACTAGCGATGATTTGCTTATTTAGTTGCTCTTATTCTATAGTAAATAATGATTCGACTCCACATTCAAATACTTCTACTTCTTAGACTCAAAGACACAGATTATTTTAATACGTTAATCCAAATATATGCATATATGTATGAATACTGGCTACAGACGCTGAACTTTTGAATGGAATAAAGATGGTCACAGAATAAAATTTATTTTCTGTAAAAAATATTCATAATTCAGCTTGCTGTAATACGTATCTAATACCACCAGCTGAAAAGCATTGCATTCTTTTTCAATTACTGCATAATCAATTACCACAAACTGAATAGCTTAAAACAACATATAAAAAAAGGTTTTTTTAATCTAACAGTTTTGTAAGTTTTGTGAAGTTCAGGCATGGCATGGTAGGCTCTCTGTTCAGTGTCTTACAAGGTCATCATCAGAGTTTCTGCTAGACTACTTTCCTTTCTGGAGGTTCTAGGGAATAATCTGCTTCTGAGCTCATTCAGACCATGAACTGAATTCAATTCCTTTTGGTCCTAAGACTGAAGTTCCCTTCTCCTTGCTTGCTGTCAGTTAGGGATCACTATCAGTGTCTAGAAGCCACATGCACTGCTAGCCACATCTATAGCCCCATCCTGAAAGCCAGCAAAGGAGAATTTATCATGTGCAAAATCTCTCTAGCTTTGACTTCCTTTATCTCTGAGCTTTAGATCGGCCACTGTTATAAATCATCATCATCATCAGTCTGCCAAGAGTCAGGCCTCCTTTAGGAGGACATCATAAAATAGATGCAACGTTATTTGAATTCCTGCTGCACATGGGAATAAAGAGATATGAGTAGACATCTACTTTAATATATCTACTTAAATTTTCAGTGACACCTGAGAAAATCCCCAGTGTCCTTTGACTATAAGTTAAAACACCTCATGGCAAGGAACCTCAAAAGGAACCTCAAGAAGGGTCAATAGAGTCCCAGCCCCCAAACTTTGTTAAGTTCTATTGATGCCTAAGGAAGGGACACCTGATCAAGAAGACATTCAGAAGAATGTGAGCCCTGAGCTGGGTAACTGGATCCATAGGAGAGAGTGAATAGGTGAAAGAGGAATATTCTAGATGGAAGGATCACATGTTTATGACCATGTGGGATGGAAAAGAGTGATGTATTTATGAAATTGCAGAAGTGAGAATGGGTCCTTCATAGACATGGTTCTGATGTATGTGTTAATGCAGATCAATCTCACACCACATGGAGGATGGATATGGGCAGGCAAAACGATGGGTTAGGCTGCTGTTCCAGGGGGTTCTGGGGAATAAGACAAAAGCATGGGCACAGGTTGGTCGTCTGGGACTTGAAAGAGCAACACAGGGCTCCAGTGTGGGAGAGGACCAGGTAGCTCATAGGGCTGCCAGACCAAGCGTTCCTGGACAGGTCTTAGCCTGAGGAATGGGTATGAACCAAGGAGCTGCAACTGGCCAGTTGGTGGAAGTGGGCTATTAGCAAGAGGGATTTGTTCATGACCCTAAATAAAAGACCTCCTTCTTGACTCAGGTCTGGATGGTTCTGAGGAATTAGGGAATGATAACAGACCAATCTCTCTAGTTGTAGGAGTGAGAAGAATCCAAGGTTGCAAAGGTTTGGCCTGAAACCAGGGAGAAAAGCCAAGAGATGAAGACGACAACATACATAGCAGAACTGTAGCTGCCGTAAGAAGCACCAATAATTCCATTCTCGAAGACTGATAACACTTAGACAACCACTCATTGAGCCGAATTCTGGAAGCTATGATATGAATTTGGATGCTTAGAAAAGTTTCAGAAGAGTTTAAGAGATCATCATGTTCCTATTTGCAGCTTCTTATAGCCTAGCTACATGGATTCAGGAGCTGCTTTGCTATGACAACAGGTATCTCCAGATGCTTCCTTCTCTGAATTCTCAGCACTGGCATTTATGATGTAATTGACTGTTATAATGTTGGCTATTATATATGCCTACAAATAACACTTTTTCATTAAATTTAAACTGTCAATGACCAGGAAAGAGGTCTTAGGAATCAGAGCAATTTCCTAATACTGATAAAGGCAGGGGAAAAACAAACTATATCAGTCATTTTTACCACTTATACGAAGAAATCTGAAAAAACATTTAATTTTGTTTCATTTCCTCTAAAAACTCTTACCCTTCCCTAGGATCCCTAAGAAGTACAAAACAACATTTAAATCATCATAGACTTCTTTACTTGTTCTTTTACAAAAACTGCTCACATTCTTTTTTTTTTTAAATACCCCCTTTGATGTGCTAACTAGGTTAGCCTATCACCCTTAATAAAGACTTGAATTTCCAAAGGTGCATTTCTGAAACTGAGCAAACAACTAGGTTATGACAAAAAAAGAACAGTGGAAGCTTATGTATTGGATTTTTTTTCCAGTGCAGTATTAGTAAATTGCTTGCATTATTCAAATGTGGATTCATACATTAGGCATTTCCAAAATACAAAATAATCAAGTTTGGGAGTTCCCGCTGTGGTGCAGCAGAAACAAATCTGACTAGTATTCATGAGGTTGTGGGTTCAATCCCTGGCCTTGCTCAGTGGGTCAGCGATCAGGTATTGCCGTGAGCTGTGGTGTAGGTTGTAGACATGGTTCAGACCCCGTGTTGCTATATCTGTGGTGTAGGCCAGCAGCTGCAGTTTCAATTCGACCTCTAGCCTAGGAACTTTCATATGCCACAGGAGTGGCACTAAAAAGCAAAATAATAATAATAATAATAATCAAACTTGATGAAGACATATTATATAGATCTATGGCAAGGGGAAACAATTAGGCACTCAACACTATTATTTAATACATATGTAATAAAGAATGATTAATTATCATGAGCTGTGAGCTAGGAATATAAGATACATTGTAAATAATCAAAAATTGTCATAGCATAATTTTTCTGACAACTTTGGTAGTTCTCTGATGTGTTCTGTTCATGAAACATTGGACCTAAGAAAAGGTATCTACTCAACAAAATCAAATGAGGGAGGAAGAAAGTTCTTAAGAATTTTAAAAAGGCAATCTCATAGATACAACATCTAAATGTAACCAGTTCCAGTGACAACAAAACTGGTCTCTGATTTTCAGGAACCACAGAGTCTCTGTCACCAGAGATTCCTCCATCAGCACCCAATCGCATGGCCATCATCTCTTGCCATCTACCACTGGATGTCACCAATTTGAACTCATCTATTTCACATTCTCAAGTACAAGACTAATTTCTTGCAGGCCAGTCACTGGATAAATTACCCTTGGGTCAGATATCCATTTCTAATCCAATCAGAAATTCAGAATTGAGGCACAGAATACAATATGGTCCCCACGCCTGTTGCTACCAAGGGCTGGAGAC